>NC_056679.1:10753653-11058461 GCF_018350215.1 Panthera leo
TGGAAGTTAAATTGCTTCTTTTAAAAAGAATCTAGTACATATAGGAAAACAAACCCTAGAGAGATTGAGTGATTTGTCCTAAGCTAGATGGAAACAGAACGCAGGCCACTGGAGCCTTAACTCTTTCATTCCATGGTAGCACCTCACGGAATAGTGGACACTCTGGCCTCTACCCCTCTCTCACAGAGTTGAGTCAGGCACCATGATAAAATCTATTTTTCTTTGAAAGGGTCAGCTAGAACAGGAATACAGATATTGCAGATAAAACGAAGCCAAACCTTCATCAGTAAACACAACTCCTCCATCATCATTTAGTTGATCACGATTCTGTAGCTGCCCCAGAGCACACAACTCATCCGCTTTTCCACCAACTACTTCCTTCACGAAATGAAATTAATTTCGTGCACCCTGAAACGTCTTTGATGTTCCCAAGTCATGCTGATGATTTATTCTTATGAAGACATATACTACCTTACCAAAATATTAACTTGCTTCAAAGAAATATGGATGTGTTGCATCAGATTGTATATCTATTAATTAGAAGGTTTCCACCTAAGCAATCAGCAATGAGGCTTTCTCATTACTGTCATCACCACTGCATGTGCCAGCTGAGCATGTATCCTGAATCCACCCAGCACTGTGCCAGCACTGATGTCTGCGTTAGTCATTAGGCCAGTGTGGTAAATATGAGTTTGGGTCATGACTGTTGGGGGTTACTTTATGATGAGGTGAAAAAAGATGGGAATGGAGAAGTGAGAAACACGGTGTGCTAACAAGATAGCTGTGTCAGGCAGGGTAAAAACTACATTTTGGCAGAACAGGAATTAGAGTCACTGGGAAAAAAGTTGTGAAAAACACAACATGTAAAATGGGTATAAGAAAGGAATGTTAAACTACACCCAGACAACGGCTAAAAGCCTCCTACAAAGTGCATCTGGTGAAGACTCTCTTGTCACAGTCACCAAACACTGGCTCCCAAAGTTTGTCCCCTCCCTGCTACATTTCATCTTATACCCTGGATGGGGCCACTATACTTCTCACACTGCCCTGCTGCCCACACATGCCCCAGAATGGACTCCATATAGCTCCTCTTTATTGGAACCCAAACTCCCAATTTTCAGTCTAGAAAGTTGCTTCTGATTAGTAGTGTCTGGATCATATGTCCTCTCCCTAGCAGCAAGAGTCGGGGACATCAAGGACCCGACACTTTAGTTTCTATAGTGGCAAGTAGGCTTTTCTTCTGGGCACTGGAGAATTCTGGACATTTCCCAAATGTGGGAAGGGAGTATAGATGCTGGATATCAAAAAAGGTGGATGCTACATATCCATGTAGCAGTCTCTTTGGATGCTCAACGTAATAGATTTATTTTGAAGGAAAATAAGGAAGCAAGAAAAGCTTCTGTTTCAATCATGTAACTATATTCCCTACCACTAAAAATGAGCTTATCCTCATCTCCAAAGTAGGACAACCTAAAGTATAGTTAATAAATTTAGCTCCAAAACCTGGAATTCTGGATGATGTCCATTTTCCTACTAACTTTGTCATGCTACTATCTCAATATCTTATAACCTATGGGTTAAACCACAGAGTTAAAATCATCAGCACATCCTTTTATAAAATAGTAGAGCAGGAATAGAAATAAGGTATGTAATTCAAATACATGAAAACATATGTGTTTTAACAAGAAAAAAAATTATGTAGATGCTATAATCCTCATTTCTGCACTAGTCACAGGTCATATTTTTTTTTTAATGACTCCTCTACTTTACCAATTCTATTTCTTCCATTGTGCTTAACCAACATGTCAACTAGTTGGGATTCTTTATTATGTATGATGACCTCATTATGGAAGGAATCAGAGCCATGGGTAACCTCGATTGGGTTATCAAAAATTCATTAATTTTTCCTACTTGACTTGGTCAAGTAGGAGGTAATGTAGTAGATCACCTGAGGTTCCATTCAAACTCCTCTCTATATCATTAAGAGTATCAACCTATTTCCTCTTAGAAATCATAATCAGTCACCTCAACCAACACCAAAATCCTCATCTCTTTTTTGTTGTCCATTTGTTAATCAGCAAGAAAAACCTGAAATGATCAGATGACAGCCTCAATTTCCATTTCAATGGAACTATTGTGTTCCCTCCTGGAAATATCCTTAAAAACCAAAGAGAATAAGGCTGTTGAACCCAAGTAAAGCCCTTATCCCTGTAATAATGTCCTCTTTGGTCAGGAACCCATTGAGAAAGTACTGGAAAGAGTAGAGAATATAGTTAATTGACATTCACAAAGCCAGACATTTTGCTTCTTTGATTATGAGCATCCTCCAAATTCTTGCACTTTGACCCTTTTCAAAAACTCCATAATTCTTCTCCAAGCATCCTTATCATTAGGACTTCAATCATCTTCCGTGTTCCTAACTCCTAAGAGGACCATTAGGAATAATCAATGATTGATTGTAGATTGTTAACTACTCTCTCCTTCCAGGCAAAATACTTTAATGATTATACACTGGGAGAATTTTCACTTTTTATTTTGCTTAGGTGTCACCCCAACTGAGTCTGTAATTCTACGGAAGCCAGCTTCTGGAGTTCATATATCATGCAGGTTCTTCTACAATTAAGGCTACATTTGTTTTCTCTTCAGTTAACTGGTTAAAGAGAATTCTCAATGAGGCTAAAAGAGTGAATTGAAGCAGAAGTACAGGTTCCTTTTTGGGATTCTGTGAGGAGAGTCATTGTACCTGTTTGTAATGTCATTATGGGGTTCTCAATAATATTTGGTCTTCTCTTTGCTCAAGATACTCAGGGCTTTTGAAATGACATAGGTATGTGTGGGAATCCAGTGAAATGCTGAGACTATCACAGTAGTTTAAGCCAGGTCTCTGGGCACCAGATCAGGTGGTGTTTGAAGTGTACAAATCCTTTTTTTCAGTTTATAAACCACCTCATCTCATTGGTTCCAGAGCTCCAGATCCCTGAAGGGCCACTATAACAAACTAACATGTTTGAGCCACCACATTAAATCAAATCTAAAATAACATTCTGTTCTCTTAAGTCTATCTCTAAATACATTTACAACATATTCCTCACACTTTAGCCTGTGTATAGGTATATAAGTCTTCTCCTCCTGGAGGGCACTTTGTGATGAGCACTGGGTGTTGTACATAAGTGATGAATCACTATATTCTAAACCTGAAACTAATATTTTGCTATATGTTAACTGGAATTTAAACAAAAACCTGGAAAAAATGTCTTCTCCTGGGTTAGATTTTGTAATAGACTCTCTATGCTATGCTGACATATACCTCTAGTTTATTGGCATGGAGGTAAGAGCATGATACACAGTGACTTTGCATTTCAGGGTATCATTACTCTTCAAAAAGGTAGATACAGCTTTAATAGATGGGGGACAGGATGGATTCTTGGCTGATAAAGAAGGATCAGCAGATGTTGAGTCAATCCAAGTCTCATGACCCCTCCATTATTTTTTGTTCCAGGGCTTGTCCTCACTCTGAATCAACGCTTTGACTCTTATGTAAGTGACCTGGTAAGGCTGAAAACTTAACAGCTTTGTAATACTGTATCTGGATCCAAGTCTATAGATTTTATTTATTGATTTCAGCCCAATGGCTATAAGACTTGAGAGGGTTTTTGGTTGTTGCTGTTTTTGTTTTGTTTTTAGCACAGTGATAGGAAGGCTCTGGTTTTATTAAATTAAAGGTAGATGAGCATTGAGAAAACGTCTACCATTCTCTTTCCTAACCTCTTGGGAGGTGAAATAGAACCCTGACCCACAGTTTGCAGAAACCAATCCAGGAAATCAAACCACAACTTCTGTAGTGATCAGCCCAAAGCAGCCTGGACTTGATTAATAACTGATACCTTCCCTAATACTTGCCCATCACCCTCAATTGGTACTTTATTCCATATAAATACTGGTGATGTTTTTGTTTGGGGGGGGCATTTCTGGACTTTTCTTTATTAAGTTTTACTATTTTAATTCCAATACTGTTGATATTTTAATTATTTTCTTGGTCATTGAGTGTGTAATCATCAAATTCCCATCTCCAAATATTGACTGGATTTTCACTGCCTTCAGCCCCAACCAGGTCAGATGATCTTAGATTGCCTGATTATCTTTAAAGTCTATTTGCCTGCAACCCTTGCTGTGCTTGTCAAGTTTCTGTCTCCAGCTGATTCTAGAAGAAAAGAAAATGAGAAGAGAGAAGAGAAAAACAATAAAAAATGAAAATAAAAAAAGAGAAGAGAGAAGAGAAATTGCAAAGAAGATACTGAATAGTTTTGAACCAGCCAAAAAAGCAGGCTTGGAAAATGAGCAGAAATGGGAAAGATTAAGAGCAAACAACATCACACTCCCTATTCCTCCCATCTTCTCCCAAGAAAACATTGCTCAGTGAGGACACTGTTCCCACCACTACTGTCGCTATCAGCAACGGACATAAGATGCCATAGTTATCATTGCCTCCAGCGATTGTTGAAACCCAATTTTGTTGTGACTGCTGCTGTTACCTATTCCCCAGTAGGACTCTCTGTAGTCCCCCACCTCTTCATCTGCCTACCTCTTGATTTAAGCTCTATAGCTGATGTTTCTGATTGGTGAATCAGTACTCTTCACATGCTCATGCTCCAAGAGAAAAGAAAACCCATAGCTGGATTTTTCAACTTCCACAGGGTTAGAGTATATTTGTTTTCCATATAGACTTACAAGGTAGGAAATTTTCAAACATAGGAGTTCAAACGCCAGATAGATGAAAATGATAGTAAACATCTATTATGGGGGGAGGGCAGGGGTGCAGTCACTTGATTTCTTGTGTTGGGGAAACCAAGGACCACATGAACCAGACTGAGAACCAAGTCCCATCAATATCCAGTAACATGAGGCTCTATACACCAGCTAATGTTACCTTCAGGAAAAGAAAGAAATCGATGTACAATTATTATTTTTAAAACAGTATTTTTACTGTATCATGGTTATGATTTAAATGACATTATTCAGAGTTTTCCCACATTGTTCATCATTTGATGACAAAAATGGAAAATTCTGATCCTTTGCTTTTTTTTTAATTTTTCAGTCTGGAAGAGGGCTACACATTTGATTTTAACTGATTGATCTGGTATTTCTCTTCCCGTGTCTTTTTGCTCGTTTCCTCTATGTTATTTCTGCAAGTAGGGCCTATTTTTAAAATTCATTGTTTCCACATTTTTTTTAAAAACGTCATACTATTTCTGTTTTAAGATTGATAAAAGTCAATTTTCTCCTAAGGAGTGTACAATTACCATTGCATCTGGGTCAGAGGACCTGCCTTCCATTTGTCTCACTGACAATGCTCCTCATGAAAAAATCTTCCTCAGACATTTCTAATTCAGAACAAAGGACATTTAGGGAATGACTTACTCAAAGTATATTCCTCATTCAGAGAAAAAAATACATCAATTTCCTAGTTTCACATCTCTGATATTTCCAGGTTTTCCTTCAGTGCCATAAGGCTTGCTCTTACAACTCTCTGTATGTACATCCTATTTCTTCATTATAGTATCTTGCATTTATATAATGTTCCACATCATCGCAACCGCACGTATAAAGAAGCAGGCATCCAATGAGATTAAACAACTTGCCCTAAACCTTACAAACAGCATATGGCAGAGTCCAGATTCAAGTACATATGGCAGAATCAAGATTCAAGATTCCACATCTCTGTGCTTCCTAGTCTACACAGGCTTGACATATGCACCTGCTCAGTAGATGTTGTTGGATGCAAGTGGAACTTGATAAGTAGAATCAAAATGCATCAAATTATTTTGTGTTCTCTATATAGCCTCTGGTTATTTGAGTCTGGGGAATTGAAATCCACTGATTCACATTTTGCTATTGATGCTGACGAAATGCTAAACATCCAGATTTCCTGAAAATTCAAATTCACTGACAGCCCAGGTAATTTTTATCATTCAGAGAAGTTTCAGAAACACTATCTTTAGCCAACCAACTACCAGGAAAACATGAAGGTTTGGTCTAATGAGAATAGGGTTGGATGTCATGAGAGACCCAGTGCATATTTTGAGCCATATCATCTGGGTCCTGATGCAAAGTGAAAATGTCAGTCAACTAGTGGGAAGATCTTTCCCTTTTATAGCAATGGCTTCTATCTTTGCTGAGTTGTAAAACTCCAAAAAAGAAACTGGATGATTTTTCCTCCATTTCATCTGTATTTGTTGGTCTTCTAGAGACATGGCCTAAGTCATATAAAACTTGATTGTATCTGTACAAATCTCTGTATCTACATAAGATGACAATTGGAGGTCCTGGGTGGACATGAACTTGGGAAGCCTAGTACAGAAGTTAAGTAATACTTGTTCAGAGAAGGCATAAAATGTTCAGATCTCATGCTGTGGACTGTGCTGAGAAGCACATGCAGAAAATTACTTTGTAGGATGATCCCTCCCTCAGTGTTTGAGTTACAAACTGGTATCGTTCACTCCAGAGAAAGTAAGTGACTCTTTGCACACAATTCTTTTGTGTTCCTCCTTCCTGATTACCACTTTTCCTGATCAAGTATTTCTATAGTCTAGTTAACTAGATGCACACTTACAGTTTTAACAATTTTCCCTACCCCAACCTTCGTATTTCTTTATCCTCTTGGAAGCAGTGCATTTTGTCAGATAGACTAGCATTCCAGAAATCCAGTAAAACTTTTCAGTTGTCAAGGATTGGTAATGAATACAATTCCTGGGGAGCCCCTCCCCGGGACTTTTGCTAAAAGAATTCAACTTGCAAGATAAATCCCCCTCTATCTCTTCTTTCCCAAAGATACTATTCGTATGATAGCTGGTTTAAATGAGTGCACAGGCATAGTCAGAGGAAGAAAAAGACAAAGTTGTCTGAAGAGAGGCATATTGCTTTGTTTCGTTGGCGATTAGAAAGTGTGGTGTGTGTGTGTGTGTGTGTGTGTGTGTGTGTGTGCGCGCGCGCGCACGTGTGTGTGCATGCACATGTGCCTGAGGCCAGGTCATGTTCACTCCCAAGATTCAGGCATGTCTGAGCTTCTCTCACAGGACAGGGGAAGGTGGCTTCTGAAAATGCTTCTGTCAGAATGACTGAGGATTCTCCTGAGAAAAGAGGCCAAGCCCAGTCAGATGAGCCTTCGGTGTTGGGGACAAAAGGGGATTCAGAGGGTAAGATCTGCCCCGCCACTGGTCTGGGCTCTTCTCTGAATCATGTGATGGAGGCAGAGAGTAGTGAGAAGGTTATGTATAAAAATATATATTAAAAAACAGTTTCCCTAAAGCCCCTTTATCTTAATCAGTTTGAGTTACTATAACAGTATACCAGAGACTGGTGTTATACATAACACAATTTTTTTTCTCACAGTTCCAGGGACCGGAAGTCCTAGACCAGAGTGCCAGGATGGTCAGGTTCTAGTGAGCACTCCCTCCTCTGCGTTGCAGACTGCTATTCTCTATACATTTCACATCCTCACCGGGGCTGAGCGGAAGAGGGCGCGAGAGCTCTCTGGGGTCTTATAAAGGCACTAATCCCATGCATGAGGGCTTTACCCTCACGACCTAATCACCTCACTTTCAGATGCCATCATATTGGGATGAGGCTTCAACCAATGAACGGGAGGACACAAAGATTCAGTCCATAGCACCTTGTAAGGTACGAGATCGTACACACAGCGCTGGTTTGGAGGCGCCTTAGTAAAGCAGAAAGCAGTAAAGGAAAAGAGGCCTCTGTCTCCACTTCTCAGGCTCAGGGACCTCAGCACCTGCGAGAAACTCCTGGGCCTGGTGGGCTTCAGAGGGGCCGGGAAGACACAGTGGGATCCAGCAGACCCCAAAGCAGCAGTGACACCTAGAAGAGGTAGCAACAGCATACGACAACAACGTTGCAGTGGCTGGTAGAAATCTAGCAGAGTGGCACAAAAGAAAAGAACTAGCAGGCATCTTGTGGCATGTTATCAGACAGGCCGCTATACTTGGACTGCCAGCTTATGTGAGATTATTTCTAGAGATCTACCAAAATACTTGTGTATGTATTTGTCTCACTTATTCATGTGTTTAATTACTTGTCTCCCGTGGATCGGTTAGAAAAGCATTCGGTAGCAAGAAAACCTAATTGCCCAAATGTCTGGCACATGGTTTCTAGAACAAGCCATCCTTAAATGAGTGCTAGCTAACAAGTGCTACTTGGAATCTGATTTGTGGACAAGCGCCTGCTGTTACAAGTCCACGATAAAATAATCACATGAATCGAGAGCGTGTAGATGCTTTGATGGCATGCGGACAGTATGGTAACGTTAAAGCAGAAGATCGATGGACTTGTCTCACCGAACGGGGTGAAGACCAAAATCATTCAACCTCAAAGGGTTAGGGAAAAATTGGCCAAAAAATTGGTCATTGTCCTGACCACAGGACATTAATTGGAGGAATGTGATTCAAGGTTCATTTTGTGGCTCAGAGCTCTTTCCAGCCTTCTCCTCTGCTATCCGCTGATTTTGACCGTGTCCTGCTTATCCCGAGAGTCACAAAATGACTTCTGTAGCTCCAACTATCACATCCTCACACCAAAATCCCCACAAAGGAAAGAAGGGCTGGACATAGAAAAGCTTTCTATGTCCTAAGGCCCTCTTTTTTCATTTAGGAAGAAAATCCTCCCGGAATACTTCTGGAAAACATCTCCTTGTATTGCTTAGCTACAGAGTACGCTGGGATACTGAGCTTCTAGCAAAGAGAAATGGGATTACAATGATTGTGTTAGGCTAATTAGAACATAGCCCCTGAATCTGACCAAGGGTCTGCCCTTCCCTGAGATCAAAAGACTTCCTCCTACTACCTGAACTAATTATGGTGCTATGTGAGAGCATATTCAATGGTTGTTGAATGGCAACAAACAATTTCTGGGAACCTCCATTAAGGTATGGGCTCCATGAGGGGTGCCTGGGTGGCTCAGTCGGTTAAGTGACCGACTCCAGCCCAAGGCATGATCTCGCGGTCTGTGAGTTCAAGCCCTGCATCAGGCTGTGTGCTGAGAGCTCAGAGTCTGGAGCCTGCTTCACATTCTGTGTCTCCCTTTCTCTCTGCCTGCCCCCCCCCTCTCTCTCTCTCTCAATCTCTCTCAAAACTGAATAAACATAAAAACAAATTTAGGAAAAAGATACAGGCTCCATGAAAATAAGCACTGCTAATCCCCAGTGCTCAGCATATGCCTGGTATATACCAGGTTCTCATGACAACTAAATATAATGGTGGAATAATATTTAGCCTATCTGAATGATCAGTCTTTATAATATCAAGCATCCAAGTATTTGGGTGCATCTTATCCCTCCATCTCACTTCATCTCCCTTTCTTCCCATCTCCTTGTCCCAGATCTTAACTAATATAGGTACCATATTCTCTCCGTTCCAGTCAAGATTCTTGGATGCAATGACCATAGGCTCTGAGTCATAGCCCAGAAAGTGCTTCTACTTCTCGCTAAAACCACATCTCTCCATATTCTTAAACTCTGAAAATGAATTTGTTCCAATGAACACTCGCCAAACATCATAGGTCTTAAAATGTCCAGTTGTATTCAGCTCTGACATGTAAAAAGTTTGCAAGTTATCACTCCTGTCCTTCCAACAAGAAAAGGCCGGACAAGTAGAAACCAGTGTCTCTTCTTAGATCTACCAGGGAACTGAGGCCACAGGGCAATCTGCCACTCTAAAATCTAGAAAGTCAGGTGAATCCAGCAGTCAAAGCCAAGAACTGCTTATGTGGAGCAGAAGCCACTAGAGTCATACTAGTGGGAACACTTAAGTGGACATTTTGATGAATTGCTGGAGACGGAGGGTGCAGTAACATGAGAATTTCCTTGATACTGTGGTCTTGGGAGGGAGCACACTTTGGGCTTTATCTCCATCAGTCCTACCAAGTTGTCCATGACTTAAAGAGCTGATAAAAGATTCCCTCTCAGGGGCACCTGGGTGGCTCCGTTAGTTGAGCATCTGACTTGATCTCAGCTCAGAGCATGATCTCAGGGTTTGTGGGATCGAGCTCCCTGTCAGGCTCTGTGCTGACAGTGTGGAGCCATTTGGGATTCTCTCTCTCTCTCTCTCTGTCCCTCCCCTGATCATGCTCTCTCTATCTCAAAATAAATAAATAAGGTTTAAAAAAAATTTTAAAGATTCCTTCCCAGCTCTGGCATGAAAGATGAGGAATAATGCTTATGAAAGAGGCCCAGCCTTCTGCCTAACAAAGGCCTTCTTTCCAGGGGAAAAGACTTTACCAGAGACTTGTCCTACATGTGTGGGAGATGGTCCTCTGAATCTTATCCTCTTCTAGCCTCTTTGTCTTACCTAAGGGGCCTGGGGAAGGAAACTATAAGAAACTCTTGTGGTCATAGGCTATAGACACAGGCCCAATAAAAATACTGAGATTTAACTGGAAGATTCTAGAATGCTCCTTCTCTCACATCCCTGTTCCACCACATGAACAGGACTCTAGTATAATAAGAGTGAATTAGAGTGAAAAAGTTGCAAAACACACACTCTCACAGGGAAGTATTTACAGAATCCCAAAGTCAAGAATGGAGACAGAAAAATAAGGACATTAAAAGAACTTGAAACTTCTGGAACCCACAATTACAGCAAACATTAAACACAGCCCAGCTCCTAGCCAGTTTAACATAAACCTCACACTAAAGGCTATTTACCTCATTTCCTATTACCTGATACCTAATACATAGATTGCAACAAAAAATTACAAGCCAGGCCAAAAGGTTGTGAAAAAACATTTTGAAGAGACAAAGCAAGTATCAGAACCAAACTCAGAAATGTCACAGATGTTAGAATTATAAAATCATTTCAAGTAAGTCTAACTAACATGTTAAGGTCTGGGATGGCAAAATTACATAATATGTGAAAGGAGATGGATGATGTAAGCAGAAAGAAACTCTAAGAAAGAAGTGAGAATAAGTCCTAGCAATCAAAAACACTCATGGAAAGGAAGATTGCCTTGGATGAGCTCCATAGTAAACTGCACACACCTGAGGGAAGAATCAATGAGTTTGTATATGGGTCCATATAAATTTCCTAAAATGAAAATCTAAAAGAAAATAATAGTAAGAAGAACAATAACAAAAAGTGTATACGATGGGAATCCCAGATGGAGACTAAGGAAGAAAGAGAACAATCCCTATCAGAATACCAAGACCATTTTTTCACAGAACTAAAACAAATAATCCTAAAATTTGTATGGCACCACGGTAGATGTCTAATAGCCAAAGAAATCTTGAAAAAGAAGAACAAAGCTGGAGGTTGTCACCGTCCTAGATTTCAAGATATACTACACAGCTGTAACAGTATGGTACTGGCACAAAAACAGACACACAGATCAATGGAACTAAATGGAGAGGCCAGAAATAAATTCACACTTATGTGGTCAATTGATCTACAATGAAGGAGGCAAGAATATACAACGGGGAGGGGCGCCTGGGTGGCTCAGTCAGCTGAGCGCCCGACTCTTGATATCAGCTCAGGTCATGATCTCACGGGTTGGTGGGATCAAACCCTGAGTTGGGTTCTGTGCTGACAGTGGGGAGACTACTTGGAATTCTCTCTCTACCTCTCTTTCTGCTCCTCCTCCGTTCACACGCTTGCACTCTCTTTTTCTCTCTCTAAATAAACATCTTAAAAAATGAATAGAGAAAAGATGGTCTCTTCAATAAATGGTGTTAGGAAAACTGTATAGTTACATGCAAAAGAATGAAATTGGACCACTTTCTTAACACCATATACAAAAATAAACTTGAAATGGACTAAAAACCTAAAGATAAGACCTGAAACCATGAAACTTCTCAAAGAAAATATGGTAGTAAACTCTTGGACATCAGCCTTAGCAATATTTTTCTGGATCATCTCCTTAGGCAAGAAAAATGAAAGCAAAAAAGGAACTATTGGGAGTACACCAAGGTAAAAAAGAGTTTGCAGTGAAGGAAACTATCAACAAAATACAAGGCAATCTATTGAATGGGAAAGATATTTTCAAATGACATATTCAATAAAGATTTAATATCCAAAACAAATGGAGAACTAATACAACTCCATACCAAAAAAAAAAAAAAATCTGATTTTTAAAAATGTTCAGGGGACCTAAATAGACAATTTTTCAAAGAAGACACAGAGATGACCAACAAACATATGAAACGATGCTTAACATCATTAATCCGCAGGGAAATGCAAATCACAGCCACAATGAGATATCACCTCACATCTGTCAGAATAGCTTGTATAAAACACACACACATGCGCACACACACACACGCACGCACACACACAAGGAATATGGTGTTAGCAAGCATGTGGAAAGAAGGGAACATTCACGCACTGTTGGTAGAAATGTAAATTGGTGCAGCCGCTATGGACGACAGTATGGAGGTTCCTCAAAAAGTTAAAAATAGAAATATCCTATGAACCAGTAGATCCACTTCCGGGTATTTACCGAAAGAAAACAACAACACTAATTGGAGAAGATACATGCATTATCCCTATGTTTATTGCAGCATTATTCCCAACAGCCAAGATACAGAAGCAACCCAAGTGTCTGTCAACAGATGAATGGATAAAAAAGAAGTGGTACACACACACAGGAATATTACTTGGCCATAAAAAAGAATGAGATCATGCCATTACACCAACATGGATGGACTTAGAGGGTGTTACGGTAAATCAAGCAAGTCAGGCAGAAAAAGACAAATACCACGGGATTTCAGTTATATATGGGCTATAAAACAATCAAAACAGAAAAAAAAAAACAACACAGAATAAACTGGTGGTTGCCCAAGGGGAGGGGACAGGGTCATGAGTGAAATAGGTGAAGAGAGTTAAAAGGCACAAAATTCCAATTATAAAATAAATAAGTCGCACAGATGAAAAGTAGAGCATCAGGAATATAGTTCATAACACTGTAATAATTTTGTATGGTGACAGAGGATACACTTACCATGGTAAGCATTTCATAATATATATATATAACTCAATCAGTATGTGGTACCCCTGAAGCTAATATAATATTGTACGGTCAACCGTGCTTCAACTGACAAAAAGAGAATAAAAACATATTTAAAGAAATAAGAGTTGAGAACCACTCAAAATTTATGACAAGCAGTAAACCACAGATTCAGGACGCTCAGAGTAATCACACACACACACACACACACACACACACACACCCCAAAAAGCCCTACACTTAGATATATCATATTCAGACTGCAGGAAACCGAAGTCAAAGAGACAACTTTGCAAGGGCCCACAAGCTGGTGGGGGTCGGGATCAGCACCCCTTACCTGCAGAGAAGCAGTGACAGGAGCTACAGCGGCTTTCTGCTGGAAACCCGGCAAGCATTTCTCTCTCTTTCCCCCCCGGGGAAGATGACTGCCTTCTGGAAGAGGCCAGCCTGGTCTGGGTGGGTGGAGCGCAGGGTTTCCCAGGAAGGCAAACCCCGCACAGCTGGAGCCGGCAGGTTGCCAGGTTGCGCTCTACGGCTTCCGGTGTGTGTGGGGGGGGGGGGAGTAAATTTGGAAGGGCAGGGAGAGAATGGATAGCTCAGAGGACCGGAGGATCAGGCCCCAGGAGCCGCAGCTGCAGCCACTCTTCCGGGAGGAAGCCTGATCTCCCAGGACCTTGAGGTCCTACGGGGCTGCAGGCGAGACCTGGGATGACATGCATCTGGGTGCCTTGAGTGTTGGAGGTCCCCGGCCTCACACTCTTCCACAAGGACTTTGGCCTAGGTCACCTAGCAAGCAAACCCCAGTCCTTGCCAAAGGCTCATCCGTCGCCGCCCACAGGGCGCCTCACCCCTTAGGCCTGGCCAGGTGCAGAGGAACCCACTCTAGCTCAGGTGGTGCCCAAGTTCCCAAGGCTGGTCCGAGGATGCAAACTGAGCATGCTCAGGCAACAAATCCATCGCCTTCTTGGAGGCCTGAGGCCCCAGGGCAGCCACACGGTCCTCCACTGGGGAACCCCGGGGCCTCAATGTGGCCCCCCCAGGTCCAAGCTGTGGCAACCCAAACCTACTGTTCCATTGCACAGCCTCAGCTGCAAGGTGTCCCAGGAGACTTATAATGTGACATCCTGGATGGGATCCGGCAACAGAAATGACATTAGAAAAAAAAAAAAAACAACTCAGTTTGGTTTTTTTTCCTGAACTCTGTTCAGGAATATAATTAGTAACAGTGTATTAATATTGATTCATTAACTGTGACAGATATACCACACGAATGTAAGATGTTAATAATAAAGGAAACTGGGTCTGGGATATATGGGAACTCTCTGTATATATATATATATATATATATATAAATAAATGCCCTTAAAATATATATATATATATATTTTAAGGGCATTTATTTATTTATTTTTGAGAGAGAGAGAGAGAGAGAGAGAGAGAGAGAAAACACAAATGAGTGAGCAATGGGCAGAGAGAGGAGAGAGAGATAGAGAGAGAGAGCGCGCAAAGTGGGGCTCAAACTCAGGAATCGTGAGATCGTGACCTGAGCAGAAGTTGGATGCTTAACCAACTGAGTCACCCAGGTGCCCCTCTCTGAATAATTTTTGCAGTAATTCTGTAAATCTAAAACTGTTTGAAAATATAAAATTAATCTAAAAATCTCTCATTGATATTTAAATGAGCTGCAAACGTAATGGATAACCAAAAATCATATTAGTAACAGATTTTTCTTATACAGATATCAAACTTTGTCTAAGCATTTTTTAATGATTGATTTTTAGTGTGGATTTCACATGCGCTTTAACACATGGCTTAAACATGTGGGTTTTCAGGGCTGTGTCATTCGTAGGTGTGCCATACCTGTGTCGGCAGGAAACTTCTCTGTGACAGCCACCATTAGAATAGTCTGTTAGCATGCCTGTTCTCCCCTTACAGAGCGTTCTGGAGGCTTGAATATTGATTGAATTTTACTTTGTGATTCTTTAACTCCTAATTCCTTATGAAACTTCTAGATTCTCCTTACTGTATGATAAATGGCTTGGCTCTTGGATATTACATGTCTTTCTCTTGTTTTCCTTTTTAAAAATATTAAGTTAATAAAGAACTATCTTTCATCTCTTACCTGCTATTGGAAAAATGGCAATTCAACCAACTTTTGGTTACAGTATCTTACTGCTATAAATGCCTTCATTTCTTCCCTCTGTCTCCCATTTTCAGATATTTGAGACAACGATGCCTACTTAGAGAATGACAATAGATTGGAATCACCTGAAAAGCAACACACGTTACACTCTATTAAATCACCATTTCAAATCCCCCTGATGAAAATTAAAATATTTGGATGATCTTCAAAATATCTAATTTGAACAATGTCAGGCATCAAAAATGTTTAGGCACAATTCACCCAGCACCAGTGCAAAGTGATAAGGATTTCTGGGTTATGTAAATCAACACAGGGATAATGGTTACTAATTCTCAACATAGAGATTTCATGCCATAGAACTCGCATCTTCTTGTCAAATGGTACCAACAAGTGGTCTATGTTGTTTGATCACTGAAAATTGCCAAGTCTCCATTTAGATTCCCCAGCGGTGCCTGCTGTTGCAATCTTTCTCATGAACTTCCCTGATCAAAACCATACACCCAATAGCCCTTCCAGAGATCATTTGACAAACTGATCTAGTCTGTTTTGCCATGACTCATTGCAGAGACGTTTTCATTTTAATGACAACTTCTGGAAATATTCCAGAGGAATGAGTCTAAGGGCAGGAAATCCAGGAAGATTGTCTGGGGAGATGTTCTGGAGCAGGGTGACCTTTTAGAACATTTCAACGCTTCTATCCTGCCCTGTCTTGACTTGGGGTTGACAGATTTGTGATATATATACATCTTATCTTCCTTTCTTATGGTGATTTCATTGTCTTTATATGTCTTTCATATGTCTTCATTGCCTTTAACTGAAGGAAGATGAAAATGTGAATTCTTGTGATTACAGAGCCAGGGACAAATGGTCTTGATCAACACTATCCAATCTAAATATAAGCTTTAAATGAAATTTAAAACTTTCTAGGAGTCACATTAAAAAATTTAAAACAAAAGAGGTGAAATTAATTTTAATAATATGCCTTACTCAACCCAATATATCCAAAATATTATTATTTCAACATGTAATAAATATTTAAAAATTATTGTTATTTTAGTTTTCCTATTGTCTTTGAAATCTATGTGTGTGTTATGCATACAGCACAACCTGATTTGGACTAGCCATATTTCAAATGCTAAATAACCATGTATGCCTGGTGACTACCACCTTGGACATTGTGATATAGATAAGTGGTAATTAAGAGGAGGGAGCTTAGGGGCACCTGGGAGGCTCAGTCGGTTGAGCGTCTGACTTCAGGTTATGACTTCAGGCTCAGGTGATGATCCCACAGTTCATGGGTTCAAGTCCCATGTCGGGCTCTGTGCTGACAGCTTCCTCAGAGCCTGGAGCCTGCTTTCTATTCTGTGTCTCCTTCTCTCTCTGCCCCTCCCCTGCTCATGCTCTGTCTCTCAAAAATAAATAAATGTAAAAAAATTAAAAAAAAAAAAAGAGGAGGCAGCTTGGCTTCAGATGGTTTGAGAGTTGGAGCCAGCATAATACAATGAGAAAAACTCCAGTATCCCTGATTAAGTAAGAATCCTTAGAAAAATTGCCTTAAATGTCTCTAAGTCTCTTTGCATGTTTGTCAGGTAGAGACAATATTATTCCGTGGGGTTAGAGATCAGATTTTTTTAATGTTTAGTTTTGAGAGAGTGCAAGCAGGGGAAGGGCAGAGAAAGGGGGACAGATGATCCAAAGCGGGTTCTGTGCAAACAGTGGCAAGCCCCAGGCAGGGCTCAAACTCACAAACTGTGAGATCACGACCTGAGCCAAAGTCAGACGCTGAACCAACCGAGCCACCCAGCTGCCCCCTGGGATTATAGATAAGGTTAATTAAGATGAGGTGGGTACATCTATGGCCGCACTGTAGGTATTCATCAGATCTCACCTTGAATCCTTCAGAGGGAATATATCCTGTGAATTTATTAATTCAACAATATATATTTATTAAGTGGCTGCTGTTACACATCAGTGAATAAAACAGACAATCACACCTAGAAAGTGGAGGAAAACTGACAATAAAGAAATAAAGCACGTCATCGTATGTTGGAAATGCCAAGTGCTATAGGAAAAATAAAACCAAGCAAAGTAAGAGAAACCAGGTATAGAGAGGATCTAGCATACTTTTAAATAAAGTGGTCAGACTAATTGAGGAGAACACATTTGGGCAAAGACTTAAAGGGTGTGGCAGAGGTGACCAGTAGATTTCTGAAGGACTAGCATGCAGGCAGGGTGTCAAGCTGGGACGAACACCCTGAGGTAGGTTATGTCTCGTGTGTTTGAGGAACAACAGAGAGAACAGAATGGCTGGAGAGCTGGGAGTGAGGGTAGAGTGATGGGAGATAAAGTCAGAAAGGCCCCGATGGGGTGGGTCCTTGTAAGCCATTGGTAGAATTCAGGTGTTCGCTTGGACTTGAGACAGAAGTTGCTGCAAGATTTCAAGCAGGGACGAACATGTTCTTACTTCTGCTTTAAAAGCATCATGCTGACATCTGGGCTGAGAGTAGGCTGTAGGTGGTGAGGTTGAGGGCAAGAGACACCGGGAGTAAGAGAAAAAACAGAGAAAGGTCAGAGCTACTGCGATAATGGTGGAGAGATGGTGCTGGCTTGGACCAGGAGGTAGAGTGAAAGTGTTGAGAAGTGATGAATCTCTAGATCTGTACCGAAGGCAGAAACAACACTACTTCCCAACCAGTCAGATGAGTGTGGAAGAGGGAGAAGGATCAAGGACGAAACCAGCACTTTTACAATAAGAAGCTATGTGTCTATCATTAACTTAAATGAGAGGACTGAAGGTGGAACAGATTGGGGGAACAGCAGGAGTCGCATTTTTGACATAGCGAGTATGGGATGTGCCCCTGTTCCCGAGTGGCTCCCAGAACAAAAGCCACAGGTGAGAATTTGTAAGGTATCTCTCTGGGGGAACCACTATGCCACTGAAAGGAAAGCACCGGGGGGTCCAGTAGGGCGAGTCTCCCATCAAAATGTCCACTCACTTCACTGAGAAGCTCCCCAATACAAAGGCATCTATCTGTCAGTTTTGAAGCACTTTTTCTTTCCATTTTAACAACTTTGAAATTTAGATGCATCTTAGAAGAGTAAGCCTTGTACAATCACCATTGGCCATGGGACAGTCATGAGGTGGACGTCACTTCCCGTGCACGTGCAAAGCAAATTTTTTTGCCCCGATAACAGGACTAACTCCGTATCTGCAACACCTCATTGCATATTGATGTAACTAAAAATTATGACCTAATTGTAATGTGAGACCTGAATCCTTGTGCTTTGTTAAAGTTGGAAGTCGGTAACAATATCCAATACCAAAAACCATCAAAAAGCAGTAGAAACTATTTTCATCATAAACCATGTGGAATCATATATTTTCCTATAGAGTTTCTATAAATACAAATAGGTTATAAAAAAATAGGATGTGATATAACACGGTAACATGCTAATGCTCTGAGTCTTTCCAGAGACCCGTTCTTCCAAAAACCATCTTCCACACCACCACTAGAAGAATTTCCTGAATTCCTTACATTTTGAGTAGTTCCAGAGATCTGCTTTGAAAATTTTGTCGCAAAGTTTTCACATCTTTTGAGTAACCCAGCAAAGCCAGTATGCAAAGCACGGGGCTGTCATGGGAACTAGAGCCTCAAAGAAAAAGAGAAACTCCGAGAATCCAGGACACCCAACAGGAAGTGAACAAATATGCCGCTAGATTCCCTCTGGGAAGCAGGTGGGCCAGAAAGTACTATAATTATTCCTGACATGAAGAAAGATGCCATTAGGTGTACCAGCTGAGAGGTTCTTGCCAACTTCACAGACTACCGGTGGCTGTTGGTAGCCCTGAGGGCACAGCCCGTGTGGATTCCTCTGGGTCTAAGTAGAGTTGACCATCCATCTGCAAGTAACCAAAACTCGTTGTTCGTTGTTCACAGCTCAGATGGAGCTGTGTCCAGGGCAGGGATTCATATGTTTTTTGTTTTGTTTTTTTTTAAATAGCCAGAATAAGACAAGGTGGGGAAGATAGGTTTCTAGTCCTATTGTTCTATAGATCGGAAAACTGTGCTAGTTCACAATGAGATATACTCTTTCAAAAGGAGAAATTGGACGCTAATGTAGCCCAAGAAGTCGATCCGATGTTAAATCAAGGGAAGGACGTGCATTTAAAGTAAAAGCATAATCTAAGTTCAATGATGAAAATAAAAAGTTCAAGCTGCTGATGTCATTAAAGAGGAAAATGTGTACATAAAGAGGCAAATTAAAAAAGAGAGACAAATGTGTGTTTGTTTCATCAATTATCCCAAAAGGCAAGATGATCTGGAAAACAAACCTTAAAAGATGTCATCAGTTATGTGTCCCTCAGGAAAGAATGCCCAGGGATGACTGTTTCCAACTCTGTAATATCTTTTCCCTAAGAATAACAATGCAACCACAAATCTTTAGCATATGCATAAATGAATAAATAAAGGAATGGGTAAATACAGAACTACTCAATAAAGCAGGAGAAGTTAGAAAAATGAGAAAATATGAGGAAAAAGTCAAGGGCATACTGTGTTGATACAGTAGTGGGGAAAAAACAAAAACAAAAACAAAAAAAACGAAATCCGCTGGTCTCAGAAGACTATATCTTACAGGATCAGGGGAAAAACAAACCCCAAAGCAGCAAACCAAAAGCCCAAAGCTTCTAGACCATGTTAATAGCAAAGATGATTTGACATTTTTGTTTTGTTTGTTCTCTTTTTGACAGAAATGGGATGCATATTATTACTGCCGGTGTCCCTCCGGTTGAGGAAACTTCATAAACAAACATCCTCTCTTATAGAACCAATTAATTTGGAGGTAGCTGTAGTGTAAGAATTTACCGCCAAATTTCATCCTTTAAATAGCAAACCATTCTGGAGTCTTTTTTTTTTTAACCTAGCTATCCCCCCAAGTGGGAAATAATTGAATTGGGGGAAATGGCTGAAAAACAAGAGGCTTCTCTACCACTTTGGAGGGGGTGAAAAATATAAAGCTGAGTTCATTTTTCAGCCCGTGAAAAGAGCTGACTGCAATGACCACGTTCCATAGTGTCACCTAGTGGTCTTGGGGGACGGGCTCCAGAACTGAGGCAAATACTGGAAAGATGTTCAGTTGGCTTCGGAAGCCTGCCATTCTGGAAAGCAGCCGTCCCTTCCGGCTGGGGGAGGGGTGGAACAGGATTAATAGCTAAACTCAGAGCTCTGTGGTGAGGCCCAAACTCTCAAACTGCTCCTACACCATGTGTTTCCCAGGAGTGACCTCCCTTATTTTTGTAAGTCTAAAACCAAAGCTTTGCAATCGGGTTTCCATGTATCTGATGTGAAACTCCTCAGTCCGGTATCTTTGAGATTTCTGTCTGAGAACCAGACAGAGAAGATATCAGACAAATAAATATGTGGTTTTACGCAGGCATCATTTCCAAGTTGTATGGAAAAGACGTACACGAATAGCCTCATTCTCCCGTCACACTCTCACTGTGTCTCCTATATTGGTCTGCCATTTGATTGCAAGGTCACGGGCCTCACGGACACGAAAATGCCATTTACTTCAGAAACACCGTCCTTTGTTTCCAGGATCATTGCAACTGACTTACCGGCCTGCAGCCTAGACCCCTCAGAATTTAACCCCTCACTGCCACTTGACCACCTCCTAAAGCATAAAAAAGTGATTGTGTTGTTCCCTTCCTTAAATTCTTTATGGAATTCTCTTTGCCCTCCACACAAAGTTCAAATTCCTTAAGCGACACGCAGGGACCCTCAAGACTCAACCCTGCTCAGCTCCCAGGTAGAATCAAACATTCTTACTTGCCTTCCAAGTTCTGCCAGACAGATCCCTACCGGGCACGCCTGGGCCCCGACTCAGGTTTCTTCCGCTGCTGTAACACAATTCTCCACCCCCTCTTTACCTGTGCTGGTCCTGATCATCCTTTGTCCTTCCCCAACCTCAAGCTTAGGTTAGGGGCCTCTCCCCTCACTCCCCTGGAGTGTTCTGTATGATCCATGTTGTAATAGTTAATACCCTGTTTGACCATTACTCCTCCAGTAAATTATTAAGCTGGAGTGCCTTATATCTCTATATCCCAGTGCCTGGAAAAGTGCCAGAGGCATAGTTAATCTTGGGAAAATTTACATGAAAGAAGCCATGAATAATTAAATCAATGGTCTGTTTTCTGTCTCCTAGCACATCCAGACAATCAACTTAGTTCTAAATATACATGTGACATGGTGCTTAGTGGGACTTACCTGTGGCTCTTAAACCATAGAACCAGACAAAGATGAAGTTCACATTAAAGACAACCCATAGCAATAGAAGCCAGAAATTCCCACTGCAGGTCCTATGACAACTACCTACTCCCAGCACCACCCCTTAAGTCTCCTCTGAGAAGAGGTCTCCTGGGAGAGGGGAGGGAAGTGGACATCATTAGCCTTATGGACACTGTGATGTTCATGTGGGATTTATTCCCCATTCCCTCCAAAATCAAGTGAAGGAGGAGAGTCCAAGAGACCTATGTGCATCTGCGAAAAGTGCCAGCAAGAAAGGAAGCTTGACTCTCGTTCAGCTGGGTACTGGCTGAGTGGGGTGAAGGAAGCCTTGGGAAAGCCTGGAGTGTCCTCTGGGGTAGGAATGTAAAAAACATGGAAACTTGTGCTTGCTACTCAGATGGCTATTCTTAAAACACAGGCTTGATGGTGAAGCCCATATTAGTAGGCAAAAAAAGGGCTACAGCATAATGTGCCTGGAAAGAAAAGGACAGGAAGGGACACCCTCACTCCAGTTTGTCACGTCCTTTGGCCCCGTGAAAGAGCCTGGAATAGGGGAGAAGCTGCAGGAAGCCTGGAGTGGCCAGGATGACCACCAGGCCAGGAGAAAAATGCCCTGCTGGGCAGGACACTTGAATATCTCTGTCTAAAGGGATCCTCAGTAACAAAGAGAGCAGAGAGATACTCACATTATGTGCTCTGTCTATAGAGACCACCATATCAGCAGAGGATAAGCAAGAGTAGACATAACCTGGGTCAGGCGAGCAACACTCCCCAGCACATGTATGCAACCAGTGACATGCGATGTTCCTTACCTTCTCCGTGTTTCCCTCCTGCCTCCCTCCAAGTTAGAAGGAGCTAGTCCTGAGAGAAACCATTTGCACAGATAGACCAAGCTTCCCCACTAGCTCTTTCAATTCTAAGCAGACAGGTTCATGGTTCAAGCCTGTCCTGGGACGTAGGAGCCAGAAGAGGCTCAGTTTCCCTCACTCTTTTGGAAAAGCCCCATGTCTCAAAGGCCTGACATAACAGGTTACTTCTCACTCATGCTATATTTCCAAAGCACAGCGGCAGAGGGCTGAGCTGAGGGATGCTTCACCTGGACATGGGCTTCCTCCGCCAGCATAGGAAGGAAGGGCATGCAGAAAATGATACACTTCTGCCAAGATGTGGTATATGTCATATTTGCTTGAATTTTGTTGGCCAAACACAAGTCGTATGGCCACCTTAACTTGAAAGGCTGTGGGGAGTGCTTGCCTGCCATTTTCTCATTTAAAGGACTAGAAGATTCTTAAACGGTCCTAATAATTTACCACATTGGGAATGGAGGAAAAGACCATCAAGATGAAACTCAAATTCAATTTAAGCTCGAAATATTGAACTAGAGTAGGTTATAATGACTGAAAGTGATCAGAATGATCTAGAATCTGCCAGAGGTACAGTCAAAGGATCCCAACAGATGACTCAGAAGAGCATACCTGGAAGTCATGTTTAGAGAAGAGAAGTGTTTCACATTTAGACCCTCTCGGCAGAGGCGCTTCGTTAAATTGGCTACATATATATTCTCACCTTCTGTCCAGAGGAATGTTCTAGAACAAAACTCTACAGAAATGCTGAATAAATTCCACCTCAAATGCTTTGACAGTTTCTTCCTCTGTCTAATGTTTATCCTGCTTATACCTGACCAGGCCTGTTTGGGTTAAGGAATACGTGACAGCAGTATAGAAAAAAGTTGAGAGGAGACATTTAATTCCAAAATTTCTTCTGAAGAAAAGGATCTTCTGGTGAAAAGATTATATTGACATGTGGAAGAATTATTTAAAACTCAGCCTTGAAGTCCTAAATCAGGACATCAAAATTCTCAAATATTTAAGGAAATTATCTCACTTTAGAAAATCCCTACTTGGAATTATTTTCACTACATTGAGAACACAAAATTCATTTCAATTCCTTTGAGATTCAGTTGAAGAAAGTCATGTATTGTGATAAATTAATTCAAATATGGACTCCTTCCAAATAATGAAGAAATTCGTAGCTTAGACGTTATTTCACTTTTCCCAGTGAAAAACACCACCTGATTCTTGGACAGGCTCCCAACGCCAACCTTGATAGATATTGATGATTTCCATTTGCTGAAATTGTTTGCTTTTGCTTTATTTCCTATAAAATACTGGCAAGGAAAGAATTTTTAGCGTCATGGATGATTTAAGGAAATAATAATTTGATACATTTAGTGTTGAATTAATGAGTAATTTTTATTTTCACTTGTATCAGAGTAAAGAAGGGAGATTAAAAAAAAAGTTGTCTAATAAAATGTGATATACAGTTTTATTTTAGATCTTACAGCAAATGTTTAGAGGCCGTAAATTTTTACCTTGCGTGTCTAGTATTTTTGTTGAACTACTAACAGCTCCATTAGCCAATGGAAACTTTCAGTTTGTCAAACCTGTGAATCTACAGAGAATTTTTCGCGTTTATATGAAACAGAAACACAGCAGGCTTTGTGACTATCTTGAGTGGACTCTATAAATATGTTCATGGAAGATAAACTCTGGTTCATACTGGATGGTATGTCTGCCATTAATGTCTGAATTTTCCTACTTGTAGCCTTCTAAAGATATTTTATTGTGTCTGAAGAAAACCTCATATTTCGTACAACTCCCAAGATAACTAACTTCGGGAAAGATCCAGAGGGTGGGGTGAAAATATGCTTTCCATTATGTCTGTTGCAATATGGAGAATAAATTACACGCATGTATACCTCATTTTATTGTGTTTTGCTGTATCGTACCTTTAAAAAAAAAACAGAGCAGATATTCTTGCTGTTGTTGTTGTTGTTTTCTTGCAAATTGAAGGTTTGTTGCAACCGTGCACTGAACCAGTCTATCCGCGCCATTTTCTAACACATATGCTCGCTTCTTGTCTGTGTGTTATGTTTTGTTGCTTGTCACAATATTTCAACCTTTTTCATTATTACTGGATTTGTGATGATCTGTGATCAGTGATCTTTGATGTTACTATCGCGATTGTTTTGGGTGCCACAAACCGCACCCGTGTAACATGGTAAACTTGACTGATCAACGTTGTGTGTGTTCAGACTGCTACATCCGCCAGCCATTCCCCGTCCCTCTGCCTCTCCTCGGGCCTCCCTGTTCCCAAAGACACGATAATATTGAAATTAGGCCAATTAGTCAGTGGCCTACAGTGGCCTCTAAGTGTTAAAGCGAAAGGAAGAGTCACATATGTTTCACTCTAAATGAAAAACTAGAAATGAGCAAGCCTAGCAAAGAAAGCGTGTCAAAAGTGAAGCTAGGCCGAAAGCTAGGCCTCTCGTGCCAAGGAGCCAAGTTGTGAATGCGAAAGAAAAGTTCTTCAGGGCAATTAAAAGCGCTACTCCGGGGAACACATCAATGATAAGAAAGAGAAACAGCCTTACTGGTGATTCACGGAAAGCTTGAGAGGCCTGGACAGAAGATCAAACCCGCCAGGACATTCCCTTAAGCCAAAGCCTAATCCAGAGCGAAGCCTTAACTCTCCCCAATTCTGTGAAGGCTGGGAGAGGTAAGGAAGCTGCAGAAGAAAAGTTTGAAGCTGGCACAGGTAGGTTCATGAGGTTTAAGGAAAGAAGCCGTCTCCATAACATACAGGTACAAGGTCAAGCAGCAGGTGTTAAGCAGGAGCTGCGGCAAGTTCTCTAGAAGGTCTCACTGACATAACTCATGAACAGATTTTCAGTGTAAATGAAATAGCCTTCTATTGGAAGAAGATGCCACTAAGGACTTCCATAGCTAGGGAGGAGCGAGTACAGGTAAAACACTTATAACGATGCCTGGCGAATAAGAACCGGTCATTTTTATCATTGTCACTGTTTTTCTCCCTTTTCTCTCACTAGTTTCCTCTTACTCTTTCCCTGTGCCTCCTGCTTGGTACAGTACTTGATACACAGATGATAAATAATGTCTCGTTACATGAAAATGCGGAAGTATTTCAGAAGAGAAAAAGGCCGTGAGACTGGGGGAAGGTCCAGGAAGTTTTATGGAGGAGGTGGGGCTTGTTTTGGCTTTATAGTCAGATAAAACCTAAATATGTAATAGAAAACACATTAGTATTTTTATAGGTGAAAAAAGAGAGATTATGTATTATACATATACTCCTGGGTTATACATTATAGATTTATTCTTAGATTTAACAAATCCTACATTACTATAATTTCTTCCATTTCCAGATAATTAGTGGCAAAAATCTGTTCAAAATACATTACAAAATGTAGCTTTATCTCGCACTTGTATCTCTTATGTGTGCCGTAAATTCCAATTTACATAATCCAAAATCAAACCGAATTCGTGTTCATTACGAGACATGGAGAAAAATCAAACCGAATGGCCTTAGGGATACTGTTCAGCTGTGTTATAAAAAATGACCCACAATAATGTCACAGAGAACTTTTATTTATCTAAATTTTATTTTTGCTAAGTGAGTCCAATTACAACTCTGTTTCTCTTTGTAGCTTGGGACTTTCTTCTTTAGGGGCTCCAGGCAAAACCTCTGTTTGATGTGCCGGGAGTGAAACTCCTTCCCCAGCTGTCAAAGATACACTTGACTTATTAGTATATTTTTCACTTATCTTCACTCCCAGCCCTAGAGTATCTTGATTTCTTTGTTCTCCGAATGACTGCCATTGCCAGTGGGGCTACTTGAAGCATATTGGAGCATAATTAACATTGAATGTTCTTCAGAAAGTAAAGAGAGTATTTGTTTCTTTTTTTAACTCTGCAGTTGTAGCCCTTCCCACAGTATGTTACAACATCCAAAGGAAAGCCAAAAAGTACAGGCGCTGGCTGAACATTTGACACCCTTATGATGCTGGTGTCCAGACCCTCCAGCCGTTTCAACACATCACCTGAAATTCACACCATCACACGTGACCCCTTGCTTTTCTTTGTCGTTGTCCTCTGAGGAACCCACCCCACTCCCCCTATTTCAGGAAGGGATGACTTTATCAACTAAGCTTTCTTTACTTCCCCACCACTACTCCTGTCCTCATTCTTAACAACTTCAGCGTCCATGTAGACAACTGATTCAGCACCCTGATCTCTCAAATCCTTGGGCTCTCTGCTTCCAAAGGTCTGTTACTTCCTCCAACTCAGCAGCTATTCTGGAATCTTTAAAACACGCTCTCCCTGAGAACTACACCTCTTCCTTCCAGCTCACCTACCCCTAGTGCTACTCCAGAAATCCCGACCTACCGAAGCGTCCACCTGACCATTTCCTACTACCACTCTTCCCGTTGTGCGTGTGTCCCTTCTTGCTCAGCATAAATTCCACAGCCCACGATTCTAAACTTAACCCCTTCATTCCTCCCTTTCTCATTTAATTGGCCTTGGAAAGCTGAAACTCTATGCCAGCCCTGTTGCCCACCCGCAAGCCCCACTAACCACCTGCTCCCTGCCTGCACTCAAGAAGCTCCACGATGCCGCAGCAAACACACAATCAAGCCGACGCACTTCTCCTCAAGATCAAAGTGACAATCTCAAATGAGCACATTTTTAATGTGTGCTTGTCCACTCTCCAAAAAGGTAATTTGCTATCTGCTTTCTGTTCAACTCTGCCCAACACACACACACACACACACACACACACACACACCAGTCTCTCTTCTGATCTCTCTTCTGAAAGCAAAGCAGTCTTTCACCAGTGATCTGGTTTCATATGTTACTAAAAGAAACAGACACAATCAGATAGGTACAGAATTTGATTCACTTTACCTGGACTAACCTAGGTTAAGAACTTTGCTGTTGGGTATAACGATGGATCAAGACAGATATGTGTTGTTGTTGTTGTTTTTAAGTATAATTACATTTTTGTTCAGTTGAATTTGTGGATTGAGAACATTATATCTTCAATAAAAGCAGGTCACTTCACTTGTTGGGATGAGCACTGGGTGTGCTATGTAACTGATGAATCACTAAATTCTACACCTGAAGCTAATATTACACCGTATGGTAACCAACTGGAATTTATTATGGTTTTTCTTCATAGATATTCGTCTTTACTTTTTTGTTATACCTTTTCAAAACAGAGCCATTCAACAGTAGTTAGAATGGCCATCTCCCAACATTTAAAAAAAAAAACCCTGCACCTCCCAATGGGTGAACAAAGTAGAGTAGTAACCTCGAGTTGAGCTGAGTAAGCCGCTGCGGAGCCTTAAGTGGTGAGGTTTTCCAATTTCAGAGTGATGTGTCTTCAACTTGTATCATCATGTTAGTGGAAAGAACATAATTTAATTTTGGTGAAATGAGATTCATCTTCCCACAGGATTAACAGCATTCACTGAATGCCATATTCTTCTTTTGGGAACCGTGAAGGAAATGAATGGCAGCTAGAAGATCAACGGTATTCCAACTCCAGCTGCAGATGGAATGAAGATATTCCAGGACAAAAACATCTACATTTTGATTTAAAAAGCTAACAGCAGTTTTAAGTCGGCAACTTAATCACAGACCAACCACACCACAAACTTTTCAAACGGCAAACATGCAAAAAACTTAAGTGTTAACAAACATATTTAACTGAAATTTAAATTAAAATTTGGAGGAAACAAAAGCAGGCCACTTAAGAGAATCTTTTAAATCTTCATCAAAACATATTTTTGAGGGGCGTCTGGGTGACTCAGTCATTTAGGCATCCGACTCTTGATTTCGGTCGTCTCAGATCACGATCTCACGGTTCCTGAGTTTGAGCCCCACCCTGGCTCCATGCTGACCATGCAGAACCTGCTTGGGATTCTCTCTCCCTCTCTCTGTCTCTCCCCTGCTTGTGCACTCACTCTCTCTCTCTCATTCTCTCTCTCTCAAAATAAATACACTTTAAAAAAAGTATAAAGAAATTTTTAATAAGACATATGTTAATTACAGAAAACGGAGAGTAAACAGGAAAACAGTAGCAAAGAGGAAAATAAAAGATGCCCCCCAAAAGTGCTATTGACATTATGGACTGTTTACCTACCACCATGTTTGTGCTGAAATCAATGACACATTTAAATCTTCAATATTTCTCAATAGTATTGAAGACTCTTGGTACCCGTAAATTTCAGTGGCTACACAATATTTCTTTCATGAATGTACTATAATTTGTTTAACTCTTCCCGTGTTGTTGAATGGTTTGATTGTTTCCAATCTTTGTTATTATGAATTATGTCATGCTGAGTATGTGCTAAAGCTTTTCCTGCATTTCTGCATTTTTCCATGTGAAATATTCTTAGAAATTGACTAAGAAAAGATAGGATTTTAAAGACTCCCAATACATAGTACCAAATTGTTTTCTGAAAATATTAGACCAATACTCCCATCTGCAGTTGATTAAAGTTCATTTTTCATAGCACCCTAACCAGAATTGCATATCTTTTATAATCCTTTCTGCTTATTTAATTAATTTTTCGGGTCTTGTTTTTGTATTTTAACTTCTTTATTAGTTCAGTTGAACATTTTTTATGTTTCCTGGCCATTTATAATTCTTCTCTTACGAGCTAAGTTAGAATCCACCAGCATCACAGTGCAGAACTGAATGTTAGTAAAATAATAGGAAGATGCACACAGTTCACTCATTTATCAGTTTGAGCTATTGCAATAACTCTTATATAAGATTATTTGTCAAATTCAGGTTTTAAAAAACAAAACCAAAACCGAAACATATAAGGAAGAGCTATACTTACTCAACATTAATTGATAAGCCTTTATGTGCCATTACTGGGCTATAAATGATATACAAAGATAAATTAAACCTATATTTTGCCCTCAAGATGCTTATAAGTTCAATCACGAGTGGTATGAAACAAGAGTGTTATCCGCTAGAGAGCTGGAAACTCAAAGTTTACTGTGCACTCATAGGAAAGGATCTGACTTCTTCCCATGAAGCAGAGAAGTCAAAGAAGGGCAAGAGATTTTTGAGAGGCATCCTAAGGATGGGAAGGAGTCCAGCAGGCAGAAAAGGGACAGGAGTGCCAGATAAAGAGGTCTCGTTCAGCAAGATTCCAGTTATTAAGAGACCCGTCTTACTATGAAAGGGTGAGATTCTTGGTGGGATTGGAGAGATAAGGCGTATTAGGAAATTGTGAGAGGGGCACCCGGGTGGCTCAGGCGGTTAAGCGTCCAGCTTCAGCTCAGGTCATGATCTCACGGTTCCTGAGTTCGAGCCCTGCATCGGGCTCTCTGCTGTCAGCGCAGAGCCTGCTTTGGATCCTCTGACTCCCTCTCTCTCTGCCCCTCACCCATTCGCATGTTCTCTCTCTCCCTCTCTCAAAAATAAATAAATGTTAAAAAAAAAAAAATTGTGAGAGCCGGGAGTGGTTAGTCTGAGGCCAAACTATGAAGAAATTTATATGTATTAAAGAAGAATTTGAACTCCTTCTATTTTTGGTGTGAAGTCAGCATTTTTTTAAAGCGGTACTACTAACCTCATTTTCAGATGCAGAATTGGAGGTGGAGAGATGTGTGGGGATTTGCCACATCATGCTGTTAGGAAGTGACAGATTTTTGAACCCATTTCATGTGACTCCTGAAACAGGGCTTTTCCACACAAGGCTGTTCTGCTTCCCAAGACTCTGCTCATCCTCACCATATCCACACAGAGTATGCCCTGCGAACCGTGTTGAGTAATAAAGGGAGGAGCCAGTTCTGCTCTGCCTGCCCCTATCACACACCCGTGCCTAATACACATACACCCCCACCTCACCCCACCCCCATACACCCCTTTCATCCCATGCCCCCCAAGACAAGAAAAGGTACCGGTCTACCTGGCAAAGGAGAGCACTGTGGAGGGTGATGCAGTGGGCACTGGCATCTCAACATACTTTGTTTTAGGCTCAGAACCAAGGGGTATATCCAGTGCCAATAAAAATGTCAACCACACCGCTCTTCACCTTCCCACAGGCTAGTGCGGCCTCAGAAAGCAAGGGTTACCAAAGTATTTTTTTTCTTCACACTCACCTTGGTAAAAGCACATTCCTGATCAGATAATTAGGCTCTGTAAAAGTGAATGCGAGAAAGAAAAATGGTTTTTTTTTTTCCTTGGTCTTCAGGGGAACCATTCTGTCCCTCATTAAAGATCCACTGTTAAAAAAAAAAAAAAAAAAAAAAGACCCAGAATCTAGAAAGCCAAATCCCGTCTTCTGACACCATCCACGTAAACAAGTTTTCACTTCTGTCTTACTGATCTCTTCTTCCCTTTTAATGTCCCTGGTCTCCAAAATTAAAGAAAACCTAAACATACCAGCTTGTTCTTAAGACCTATTGTTCTCTTCCCTGCACTTCAAAGTTACTGGAGACATTTTGCAGATTCTTTCAGTTTCTATGAATTGTTACCATATGAATCAGTAGAAGCAAAGAGCTGAAAAGCTTGATGTGGAAGAAGTTTGCTGTATTTTGGCAGATGCTCTGCTGGATAGCAGCTAATAAAGTGCAAAGCCAGCTGGTGAGCCCTCCGCCTAGATGCTTCCCGATGGGTGGGAGGTGACCTCTCCAGAATACACTGGAATTCGTTAACCACCATTTGGAGATGGTGTTAAGAATCCTCCCATGATCTGGTGCACATGAAACCTTCTTATTTTTCTGCAGCCTACTTATCCCTCCATGGATGCACATTTAACCCTTTGACAGAAATCCAACGGCTGGCATAGAATTTCTTCACTTTCACCACGCTCTTGACCTGACAAACCCCTTTATTTTGAATTGATTTATTTTATATTTATAAAATACAATTAAATATTTGTATTTATTTTATTTTTATTTGTTTTGACTCCCCATTTACTCTTTATAACCTGTCTTTGTATGTCATTCTTGAGTCATGTTTTGCTACAGAGAGGATTTCCCCCTTTCCTCCAACAGTCGCTACTGCATGCATAAGGAGGAGACGTGAGAAATGCTGGCAGATGTCTGGATATTTATTATTAATTTGTATTAGCTACGTGGCTGCTCAGGTTTTTTAAGGAAATACAAAGCATACAACTTTGAATGCATATACTGAAAATCTGCCCATTTTCATCTGAAATATATTAACCAGCAAGATAAAGTAACTTCCTCAAAGACACAGGTAAGGATTTGAGTTTGGTCGAATATGTTTCTAGAACCAGATGATTCTCAGATTACTCCGAATAAGAGTCAAAACTAATGAACACCTGTCTAATATTTTAAGCAGATGTTTGTTTTATCTAGAATTCAGAAGTTGACTATCTATGGTATTCTTTATGGGTGAAGATGAGATATTGATTACCAAGATAAACCAGAGATAAATAAACACAATTATGCAAAATTTCTTCTGATATAAATAAAATGAGATTTGAGTTTCTGCTTTGTAGCCCGAAGCCATATGTGTAATAACCTTTTGAAAGATTTATTGATCCTTCTGGGAAAAAGTAATTTTCCCCAGAAACTAAGAAATAGTATCTTTTGTTTATTGTGGAGAGAGCATCTGTTAATTACGATTTTTCTCTTAATTCAGAAATCTTTAAATGAACAAAAAGAGGGCATTTACCAATAAGAGAAACATTAAGGCAGTAGATAAATGAACAAAGAACCTGACCAGAAAACACGTAAAGGAGAAAATATGGCCAGAGAAATGGAAAGGAAAAAATAATGGTTGAAAGTTATTGACATAATTATTCAAGGAGAAAACTGCATTTTTTTTTTAGCAAAACACTGATGGGCCACTTTGGGTTGTGAAAGACAGTTGTAGGCCAATGCCAAGTGGAATCGAGAGGGGGCTAGAGGCAACAAAGAAACACAGGACTGAGAGCACAGGGCTGGAAGGAGAGAAGGGGGTTTGATGAGGTGTGGTCTGGAAGAGGTTGCCTGAAAGACGCAGGAAGCTGGCATCTGGAAGGAAAGGCATCGGTGAGCTTCCAGAAACAGGAACAGCTGTGTCCTTTTACAAATAGAGATGTCCACTATTCAATTGTCAGGGCTTTGCCATGCTAAGAGGTTTCATTTACTTGCAAACTCGACCCCTCCTTTGCTGTCCCCAGTATGAGGAGCCTTAGAGGGAAATGAAGAAGGGACGGTGTGATCATGGAAGGTAAGAAATGGGGGGCGGGGGAGACTGACAATTCTGTCCATTCAGGAAATTGACACAAGAAGTGCCTGGAAGAAAAATAAGACCCTCAGATCTCCAGACCTGTCCCAGCAGACAGTGGGTTTCTACCACCGAAGGGAATTGAAACTATTTTATTTTAAAAATAATGAGAACCAAGGTGAAACTAGCAAACAGGAGAACTTGCTAACACTCCTGCAGCTAATGTGACCCCTTCTTTCTCAAAAGAATAAAAGACACACAAATTAAAATAAGCAGCAGGTACTGTTTTAGCTACCAAATTAGGGAGGAAGAATGGTAATGATGAGCTCGTCTTGCCATTTTGTACCTTCATTTATCATTGATAGCACTGTAAATTGGATTGACCCTTCAGAAAGGCAAGTTAGCAATTATACATCAAGAGACTTCAATATGTCGATATGCGTGGGCCAGTAATCACACTGCGGGACCAGATTTTAAGATTATCCAAATACAAAAATGGCATCATTGTTTTAAACAAGTTAATCATCGGAAATGATATATTTTAAGGTAACTGTTGGATCCACCTGACCTGCCTGCTTCTCTGCCAAGTCCCACTAAAATTGCCAAAGGGGCGTTTTATTTCCTCAAAGAGAAAACCCTGTGTCAGTTCTGAAAACTAGGAACATTATTATAAGGTGGGAAATAATGCTGAATAATTTCCAGACCGTAGAGTGGTAGCCAGAACGGACTGCTCGCATTTGGACATAAGCAAAGGAGGAAACCCACCTAGGAAATGAGTGGACAAGGGTCCCTCACAGAACCTCAAAGGCCAGGGAAGCCCAGGCCATCAGTTACCCGGTGAAGTGCGGAGGTGACAGAAGGATACAGTGAAGACCAGCCCAACTGCACCAGTTTCCTGCCCCCGAGTCCTGGTACCACCTCTGCCCCGTTCTTCACAGATACAGTCAGCAGCAGCATCCTGATGGTGGCAGTCGCTTAACGAGAGGAAATGAGGGTCCTACCCAACTCACGTGGGGTCTGCTCTACCCCTGTGGGGGCGTGGTGTCAACCCGCCCCCGTGCCCCGCAGGGACGTTCTGCCCCAGGGCAGCTTCGATACCCCCTCCCCTCTGCTCCTCCTCCCGCTCCACGCACACCTTCTGCAGGCCAGCAGGTCAAGTCAGACCCCATTCCTGGACCTGACAGCCCCCCAGGCCGGGAGCGGCCCTTTCACAGCTGTGCCTGCCAACGACCTATCCGTCCAGGACAACACTTCAGCCGGTCAATGGTTTCCTGTAGCTCATTTTACAGTAAGGTGTAAAAAAGAGGGGAATGGCGAGGAGGAACCCAAAGTGCAGGTGTAATCAGGAGTGTGGGGTGAATCGGCCAGTAGACAAAAAATGGGCCCATTGCACAGAGGAGCAGGGGAGAGGGGAGCACGTGCACAGGGGAGCACGTGCACAGGGGAGCACGACCCTCTAGGACTTAACTTCTATCTCTCCCGAGTTGTGAAATTGCCGAGCCAATCAAGTGCACAGGTCCCCGCAAATTTCAACAACCTGTGAGTCTTCTAGACCAGGAATCTGAGAAGGTGTTTTGCAAAATATTTCTGCAGATATTTTGAGGGTCAGAAGGTCTCTCTCTCAACAACTCAGCTCTTCCCAGGCGTGTGACGACCGGGGCAGCTCCCCCAGGGCTCCCTGCTCAGAAGGACCCTGTGCTTGGGATTTGATGCTCTGAGCTCCCAGTCTCGACATTTTTCATGATTTTATCTTTGAGTTTGTGTTTCATAAATGAAGTCCTAGGGGACATCGGAGCACGTGCTGAGGACGTGGGACTTGCTCGTGTGAAATATCGCCTCTTGCAGGCTCCCAGCCTCCTGTTCCTTTCAGGCCAAATAAGGAAAATGGCATAGGATTCCAAGCTGGAAATCGACCGTGTTTCTAGCCATTTCCTCCCCCTCCACTCCATTTGCTTATACTTATTTTCCTTTCCTGGCAGCAGACTATAATTCTCATCTTAATCCCATCCGACCTATGTTCTATCTGCTGTAATTTTTTTCAAGTTTGGTTTTCAACTTTGATTTGTACATGTGCTGCGTGTATATACACGAGCGTTTGTAACAACATCGACGTAAATTTTTAGAGGATTACTTTCATAGATGTTTTCCTTGTGTCTTATGTCATCACTTTTAACTAAGAAGATCATCCCAGGCTTTCTAGTCTGTTCTACATGCAATCCCCCTCTTCTCTCACCAGCAGCAAATGGGTTTCGAGCCCATGGGACACGGGTGAAGAGAGGCTCCAAGTAATCGGGCCAACCTGGCCTCACAGTGGATTGGCTGTCGGGTCTTCAACGAGTTAGTATTTAACCCCTTGAATTCTGTCACCTTTGTAAAATATGGATGATAATCGTGCCTATTTCATAGCATTATTGTGAAGATGAGATATACAATGTACAGAAACTGGTTGGCATAATGCTGAACACATCCCAAGTGCTCAGCAAGTGTTAGAGCAGCAGCAGCATCCTTAGCCTTCTTTAAAATGGATTTCAAGGGGCGCCTGGGTGGCTCAGTCGGTTAAGCGTCCAGCTTTGGCTCAGGTCATGATCTCATGGTCCGTGAGTTTGAGCCCCGCATCAGGCTCTGTGCTGACAGCTCAGAGCCTGGAGCCTGTTTCAGATTCTGTGTCTCCCACTCTCTCTGCCCCTCCCCTGTTCATGCTCTGTCTCTCTCTGTCTCAAAAATAAACATTTAAAAAAAAATTTTAAATGGATTTCAAAACTTGGTAGTTCGCTTCATAATTCATCTTTTGCAAGTAACTTTTGCTACTTATTTTTTCAATAATTCACAATCCATTTGTAAAGTTCCAAACATTTATTGGGATTTTTTTTTTTATCATAAATGTGTTTACCCTCTGAGATAATAGGACATCATCCTTAAATAAATCAGTATTTCTACCTGAGGACACTACAGGTCTCTCCATTTATTCACTTTCTTCCATCTGTTGGGAAAGTTTTGTCATTTTCTTTATATTGGGTCCTAGACTGTATGCAGGATGGACATTTATCAAGGAGAAGCCCATTGTCCATGTGAGGGGCAAGATTTAGCATCATGCCAGGTTCAGAGGAAAGACGTCACCACGAGGACCCATTTAGAGGGTCCGGGGTATGCAAACTCTGAGAAATGTTTATAACTACAGACTAAATGTTTGTGTGCCTCTGACATGTGACAATACAAGGAGAAGATGGCCATCTGAAAACCAGGTGGCAGGCTCTCATCAGACACCTTGATCTTGAACTTCCCAGCTTCCTGAACTGTGAGGAATAAATGCTGTTGTTTAAGCCACCCAGTCTGTGGTGTTCCGTTATGGCAGCACAAGCAGGCTAAGACACTTGTCTTGCTTCTTTTAGAAGTTTCCCTGTTCTCCCAGCCTTCTGTGCATTCCTGTCAGACGTTAGCTGGGTCCGCAATTGTGCCTGAGCCCGTGTGGGGGCAGCACAGCCCCGCCCAGCCTGGGGAAGCCTCCTGAGGAGGCTGTGGAAGACTGTTGCTGGGCAGGCCCAGACACAGGCCATCGATTGGGTGCCTATCAGGATGGATTTCTGGAAATGTAAATACAGAAGCCTTTACCCTTCTACCCTGCCTCTCAATTCAGTTGCGGATGTCATAGACAGGAGTAGAAACCTCTGACAGATACCAGAGACATTTGAAGTTAAAGGCAACACTTTTGGCCATGGGTTCTGTCCTTCCCTTTGCTTCTCTCCCTTTATGAATGGCCCGAGGTGTGGAAGGTGTCCCACTGGTTTCATTCGGGAGATCTGAGGGTTGGGTAGTACCCCACAAGAGAGAAAAATTGAAACTGGCTATTTGCTTGCTCTGAGCCCAAGGGGGAGCAGAAGGAATGAGACAGAGAATCTGTTTCCATTCTGTATTGTAGAGGCTATCTGGGGAGAAAAATGAGGATCCCCAGTGCAGGCACTCAATTGACTTTTTGACAAATTGAGACGAAGCAATCTTGTCATGGTTTAGAAATGGCTCACTCCTGCGTGCTTCAGGATGAGGAGAACACTGGTGCTGGGGCCTCCTCTCAGGCCAGGACCAAGGTTTAAGTTGGTGAAGCTTCTTCCCCTTCTCTGACTTCCTGACTATCCCTTTGAGATCTGGAGGGCTCAGATTTTATCCAATTCTCAACAGGACTCGTGGAGACACTTTTAAGGCTAAGCCAGGTCTATGCCACTCGTTCACCTCGGATTTACAGTCAAGTGGAGGTTGTGGTTCACATATTTGAGTCAAGAGCTCTCCCCCTGGGGATGTTGCCACACACATCCCATTGTGAATTTTGTACACATCCACTCACTGCTCTGCTCTCCTGCCCTCACAGTGGGAACTGCTGCCTTGGCAAGGAGAAGTCCCAGGTAGCTCCCTGTCCAAGGCCAGCTTGCCGTTCCCCACCATATGTCTCCTCATGGGCAAGCAATGTGCTGAAGGGCAGAATCTACAGCTCACTTGCTGCAGTGGGTACTAGGTACCCTCCCCAGCCATCCAATAGGCCAGCAAGGGGGGATTCCCAATCTGATATCTGCTGGTTCTTTCCTCTATATCCTCCCAAGTGTGGGCCTGTGCATAAACTTAGGATCTGTAGCTGAACGTAGAAGCATCAAGGAATATCAAGCACCAAAGAGTGGAAGATGTAATCCAGGGTAGGGAGAAGGCGTCCCCTTGTCTAACAAACTGAAGCCCGATTTCTAGGGCTTTCTTTTCATGAGATGACTACCTGAATATATCCTTCCAAAACAAATATCCACATTAATACAGAACCTGGGAAAAGGATCTTCTTCCACATTCTTTAGGGCCCCCTGGTACTATTGCAGGCCTTATGGCCCTGTTCTGAATGGCTAACGTGACTTCACACTGCTAATTAATGTAGTCAATGCAGAGCCTGCTGCAATTCTTGGGGAATGTGAACTGCAAGGTCTGACATAGATTGTTGGCCAGGCCAATGCCCTAGAGTCTAGTTGATGTCCAAGGACGTGAAAAGGGCATGTCTCCCTTAACCACTCTTCTGGCCAAGGGAAACCCCTTTTGGGTGTTTGGGTGAACACCCTTTTGGGTGTCTCCCAGACAGCAGAGCTGCCCTTGGCAAAAGTGAAATCACTCTTGTGAAGGGGGACAGAGCAGAGTAAGTGCTCACTGAACCAGGCCCCACACATATACCACAAATGTTGACGCTGCAAAGGGGAAGGGTGGCTGTTTCAAAAAATGGTACCAAGTCAAATGAACATTATACAGACAAATAAATGAATTTTAACCTTTGCCTCCTACCACACTCAAAAATCAATTCCAAATTGATTGCATATCTCAGTGTAAAAGATTTTAAGAAAATACGGGAGTATGTCTTCATGACCTTGGAGTAGGCATAGATTTTATAAATAGTATGCAGAAATTGCTAGCCATAAAAGAAAGAAAAATAAACTACACTGAAGTTAAGAACTCCAATGTGTCTAAGAATATCATTGTGGGAGCAGGGAGGTCGGGCCACAGACTGCTAGAGGATGTATAAAGTGCTTAGTCTAGAAAGGAGACTATTCGGAGAATATTAAAAGTACCTGCAGATAGCGAGAAGTCTATCCGTTTCTTACTATCACTGTGACAAATTGCTATACTTAGCGGCTTAACACAAATGTATATATTATCTTATAATTCTGGAGGTTAGAAGTCCTAAGTCAGTTTTTCTGGGTTAAACTCAAGGTGTTAGCAGGCCTGTGTTCCTTTGGAGGATCTAGAGGAGAATTCATTTCCTTACTTTTTCCAGCTTCCAGAGGCAACCTGCATTCCTTGGCTCGTGGGCCCATTCCTCCATCTGCAAAACCAGCAGGGTAGCCTCTAACCTCTGCTTCTACTGTTAGATCTTCTTTTTCTAACTTTGATCCTCCTGCCTCGCTCTTATCAGCACTCATGTGATTGTATTGGGCCCAACTGGATAACCCAGGATAATCTCCCCATCTCAAGAACTTTAACTTAATCACATCTGCAAAGTCTCTTTCCCGATGAAAGGTAGCATGCTCACAGCTTCTGGGGATTAAGGCATGGGCATCTCTAGGAGCCATTAGTCAGTTTACCATAAGAGAATATACACCCAGAGGAGAGGTCAACAGGAGAGCTGGGTGGGTTACAGGAGAGGATATCCAAATGGCTATTCAGCAAAGGAAGAAGTTATCAAGGAGGTACAGATCGAAGAGGTCACCAGGCACCAAGACTGCCCCACAACCAGAACAGCTAAAATCAAACAGAGAGACGACATTAGGTGTTGGTGAGAACGTAGAGCAGCTAGAGCAGTGGCACTGTTGGGAGTCAAAGGATCAGAACCATCAATAAGGAGAACCCTTTGTCACCATCTACTGGATTCGGACGGGCACATAACCTGTGGCTCAGTAATTCCGCTCCTAAGTATATACACAACTAACTGTATACATATGCTCGCTAAAAGACACATCCACAGGTGTTCATGGAACCACTATTTGCAATGGCCACAGAGATGTCCATCTGTGACGGGTGATGGATGGCTTTTGATAGTGTCTTATGGTGAAAAGCAATGAAGAATAAAGTTTACTTGCATTCCTCAGCACGGATAAATTTTAGAGATGTGATGTTGAGTGAGGAAAGCTGTTCCCAAGGAAATATGTCCATCATTCCATGTGTATGGAAGAAAAGAAGAGGCAAAACTAATGCATGGTTTCGGAAGCCAGGATGGTGGTTGCCCTAAGTGGCGAACCATGATAGGAGGGAGACGCAGGACAGGGAGGTCTCTGGTGCAGTGTTCTGTTTCATAATCTGTGCACAGATCACATGAGTGTATCCACTATAAGAAAATATATTCAGCTGTGCGATTATAATTTGCATACTTTTTTACATGTTATACTTTAATAATAATATTTACAAAAATAAAATAAAATAAAACCAACTTTGGGAGAGTTTTTCTTTCCTGCTTCTCCACTGCAACATGCATAGTTACAAGCCCTTGCCCTCTGACTACAAAGGTCTGGAGGAGTTGAACAGCTGTCTTCTGTCTTCCCAACTTCCAGTCAAAGATCCCCAAGCACTCGGGGCTTCCAAACTATTGTATCTGGCTTTTACCTAATCAATAAATTAGTGGGAGGGGAAGCCAAAGCTCTAAATGGTGCATTAGACCTGAGATAATGACTGGTCCAATCCAGGAAAATCTGCAGCTGCTTCTCTGTTTTCAGACTCCCCCATTTGTAAACAGATTCAATTCTGTCCCTAAGGAGTGATATTGTGACCTATCATATACCTCAGGCAATCCAAATTACATGGCTGGGTTTCATCATTAGCCTGGACTTCCATAGTTCCAAGTCATCCAGATGTTTTCCCATATTTTGGATTAAAAATTGTAATATTGTCTACATACATAATCATAAAGGATTCCATTTCCAGCAAAAAATTATGGACCAGCCCCTGCAAGGTGGTTAGAGCTTTGCTTATCCAGAAAGGCAAATGCCTTAAAGTCATAAAATCCCTCTGGATCAAACAAATCATCTTGGCCCTGTTTTCTGGACTTACTTCTACTTTCCAGAATCCTTTCTTCAAATCTACACCTTTTATCACCTTACCAGACCCTGAGGGTCCTTCCAGATAATAAGTTCTAAATATGGAGAAGCCGTATGGTTTATTAACAGCATATATTCCCTGTTGTTGTCACTTACACCTTGGCTGCTTTGAGCACCCAAGCCACTAGCAAAGTGCACAAACTCTCCAACTAGAGATGTCATTATCAAATACCAGCATGCCAACTTTTTCTCTTAATATTCTACAGAGTTCTTCATTTGCTCATGACATGACTTAGTCCCTCCACAAGTAATTTCTTGAGAGTCTACTGTACCCCAGCATGTTGTAGGCCCCGGGGACAGGTAATGAGGTAAATAGTCACAGCCTTGGCCTTGTGACAGAGAGAGGAGACAGACAAGAAAAGATAAATACATGATATGATTGCAGGTGGAGGCAAGGCTAGGAAGAGGTAAAGCAGAGTGAGGGGAGGTGGCAGGGTGGAGTTTGATATTTTGGGCAACCTAGTCAGAAGGGCCTCTCTGAGCATGGACCTGAGTGAGGAGCTTCAGTATCCAGTATCTGGGGAAAGAGCATTCAGGTAGAGGAAGACGTGGAAAGTCTGAGGAAGGAGGAAGTTTGACATACCCAGATTTGCCTCCCGGTATCTGGCCTATCGGTCACCAGTGGGTTCCAAGTTTTACCCTCTAAAATAACATATAGCTACATGCCCTTTATCCTCTTCTTGGCAATTTGCTCTCCAAAGTGGGTTTTTTCTTTTAACCTGAAGTTACCATTTCCAGAACCAGGTCATCTGAGGAGTATGGCCGGAAATGCCAGCAAAGATCCCTTCATCGGTGCCTACCGAGCCTTCTTTTGATGGCAGGATTTAACCCTCAGCACATGGGGTTGTATAAATCCATTCTTTGGAGAGCCACTAATAATAACAAGCTCTTTCTGGATTGCGGCTTTGGGCGCCTAATGCCCATGCCTCAAAAGCCAGGAACATGTAACAGGATGGAACAGAGACCCCAGCCTGAAATTGGATTCTGGTCTACCTATGTCAAACGACTTGACCTCTTTTTGCCTTCGTTTCTTTATTTAGAAAAAGGGAATAGTGATAGAAACCCCCTCTTAGGATTGTTTTAATTAATGCAAATGCTTAAAATTATGCCTGGCACAAAAGAAGAGCTTCATAAGTGTTAGTTTTTGTTGTAACTATCACTCCCTGTCCTAACCATATTCTGCAATGCTTCTAGACACATCTTTTCAAAATAAGCTGTATGATTATCAAGCTCATTATAAAAAGTGGGAAAATACAGAAACGTGTAATAGAAGAAAATTAAAATAGTCGATAATTTCATCACCCTTTGGTATTATAATTTCAGTTCTTTCCAGTTTTTTTCTTCCTTGTACATATCCATGCTGTCATTTTATTTTAAAAAATTTAGATCATACTGCCTAAATGTATTTACCTTTCTTGTTCCACTTACCATGAACCATGAGTATTTTCTAGACCCTTAAGTATTCTTTTTTGACATAATTTTTAATAGTTGCATAACATCCCTTCCTACATATTCATAATAGTATTTACTTCATGGGGTTGTTGTGAGGATTAATGATACATACAAACAAGAGTAGTAAAATGTGGTTAGAACAGCACCATTTTCTCATAAAAAGAGCTAAAATAAATATTAGCTAAAAATAATAATGGTAATGATGCTGAAACCACATTTGGGGGTGAATTAACGTATTTCTGGTTATAACCAGACATTTTCTGCTTGAGCAGGACAGACAACACCCCTCGTCACTTGCTGTCTATTTGCACACAGCATTTTGGTTGTGTGAGTGGACAGCAGGGAGCCGCTTAGTTTGAGCAGGAATTTGAGGGGAGGAAGGTGTAAGGGGAGGAAGGGTGGCAAGGTGTCTATTGCTATAGAGCCTCATGAACTGAGTTTGAGCCTCTGAAATCAGAAGAAAGAGCTGCATAACCATTTCCATGAGAGATGGCATGGGGGTCCCAGCAGTGTGAAGCCACCAGCTGATTGTATGTTTTCCACTGTAAGAGGCTCTGAGGACAGACACAGTTACTTGGAAAATAGGTGTCCACGTGTGGCACATGGTTCTGGGGAGTTGTCTTCTCATGACCTCCCTGTGGAGCTCAGCTCTGCTCAGAGTCCCTAATGTTCATGACATCTGGAGCCTCCTCAGAGGGCAGCCTCCCTAGCAAACCATTGGTGTCCTCACATTGGCTTCTTAGCTGCGGCTACCTTGAGAATTCCAAATGACTTCTCAGGTAATTGAAGTTAAAAGCAGGGGAGCCAGAGGAAAAGGAAGCAAGGATATATTACTTCTGGAACAAATGTAGGGCACTCAGGAGAAGAAGACCATCTAGAACCATTTTAAATATTGCCTAAGAGGACAGCCAGGAAGAATGAGCCATCCAATTCTCAGCAGCCAGTGGAGAAACCCCAAGTGGTCAGTCAGAGGAGACTGCACAGTTATTATGGCCAAGTGTTGCTGATGGGGACCTCTGAAAGTCACCAAGGAGTCACCTTTGCTCACTTGCCACCCACCACACCCAGAGAATCAGTTTTAAAATCTACCAAAGAGAGAGACAAATCTTAATTGAATGAATACAAATCAAGTAAGAGCTTTCCTACTTCTCACCTTTCTTCCATGGGCTCCACTTAGACCCTGGATGGAGTAGAGAGAACACCAAGGACCAGGCAACTGTGCAAAGAGAGACATTCTAGATAATGGAAAAGAGGTTGATGATGTCCGTGATGTTGAATACAAAAGTGTCATGGCATTCTCTCTTTGCAACTGTTATGGGCTGAATTGTTTCCCCTGTTCCAAAAACATTCACATATTGAAGTCCTAGCCCCCTAGTGCCTCATAATGAGGCAGTTCTTGGAGACAGGGTCTACAAAGAGATAATTAAGATTAAATGAAATCATTAGAATGGGCCCTAATCCAATATGACCGGTGTTCTTTTAAGAAGAGGAAATCTGGACATAGATATGTACAGAGGGAAGATCATGTGAGGCCACAGGGAAAAGATGGCCATCGATAAGCCAAGAAAGAAGTCTCAGAAGAAACCAACCCTGTTGACACCTTGATCTCAGACTTCCACGTTCCAGAATTGTGAGAAAATAAATTTCTGGTTTTTAAGCCACCCAGTCTGTGGTGTTTTTTATGGCAGCCTTAGCAAACTGATTCAGCTGCCCGGGATCACTTAGATTTGGGAAAATGATTTATGCCTTTGAAGAAATACTTTGTAAACCTATCTTAATATCCTACAATGTTCTGGAACTTAATTTTTAAATAAGTCTTCTAATGGTGGCTGCATTCCCCCCCCCCCCCACGACGTCAATCGAAAAATCTTCAATCAAAGGGTTTTAACAAATGAAGTGCCAAAAATACCAGCTTTTGGAGATTCTAGTGAATTGCATTTATTGAAAACAAACTTTCTGGATTTTCCTTTATCAAAGCCAACTAAAAGTGAACATATTAAAGAAGAGCCTCGATCATGCACAAGATTTAATTTTGAAAGTTTATAACCCAGTTTTGGAACATCTTGACTTATGGGCAGAATCTTTTAATGGAGCTCTTTTATATTTTAATTGGATAATATTTATGTACTATATCAGGATTAAATGAAATTGAGGAGGAGTATAATTTTTCTGCCCTAAAAACAATTAGCAAAACAATAAGAATCCTAGAGACAATTTGCTTAATAAGCTTTGTCTTGTAAAAATATATGATAAAGAAATATAGCTCAATGGAGACCAAAGAATAATACCTATGAGAACATTTGGGCTGAACTATACATTGCAACATTAAAAATGATAAGTCTGAATCGAATATACCCTTCATTTGGCAAAATTTTCTCTGAGCTTGCCGCTTAGCGTGTTTCCTTTGTCCTCCCTTCCCCTACTCCTACCCTTAGGTTGTTACCAACAAATTCACCAATTTTAAAGCCTGAAACCAAGTTTGGGATCCTGCTTCTAAATGAGCTATTTGGTTTCCCAGAAAGGTGTATAAGGGTAACTGTGAAAAACACACAGCGTTTTCCTTCACTCTCAAACTCACAATACTCCTGATACCAGATGTGTTTTTCTCCCCATATCTACCAATTCTCCCACACCAACTGGGTATTATACAATTCAATTTAAAAAAATCATTTCTGACTCTAACTGGAGTTAACCTAGATCCCACAAGTGAAGGGCTTAATCCCACCAGACTGATCCCTACCTCAGATGCCAATCACCAGTACTAGGTCCCTAGGTTACTCACAATTTCTGTTTAACTTGGCTACAGATGAGAGCATCCCATGACCCTCTCCTCAGGTTCAATAATTTGCTAAAGCAGCTCATAGAACGCAGGAAAACAGTTCACTTGTTATTGCCAACTTACTACAAAGGCTATTTTAGCAGATAAAATTGAACAGTCAGATGGAAGGGATACGTAGGGTGAGGTCTGGAACGGTTCCAAACACAGGAGCTTCTGTTCTGGTAGAATTGGAGTATGCCATGCTCCCAGCACGTGAATGTTTTCACCAACAGGGAAGTCTCTCTGAACCCTACACTTTAGGGACTTTTACAAAACCGTCATCATGTAGGAATGATCAATTATTAACTCAATTTCCAGCCCCTCTTCCTTCCCCAGAGAACAGAAGGACAGACCAAAAAGTCCAAGCTTCTAATCATAGCTTGGTCTGTTTAGTGACCAACCCCCTCCAGGACCCACTGAAAACCACTTTATTAGAACAAAAGACACTCCTACCAACTGGGGAAATTACAAGTTTGGGGAGCTCTGTGTCAAGAACCAGAGGCAGAGACCAACATATATTTATTTCTTGTTATTTCACAAAAGGTTTGTCCCAATCTCATTTTCACTAGTGCCTGCCTGTTATAAGCTGCATATGTCTCCAAAATTCATATGGTAAAGTCCTAACCCTCAGTACCCCAGGATAGTATAGTATTTGAAGGTAGGGTCTTGAAAGAGGTAGTGAAGTTAAAATGAGGACATTCTAGTAGGCCTTAATACAATATGATTGGTGTCCTTAAAAAGAGGCTATGAGAACATAGACACACAGAGGGAAGACCAGGTGAAGACACAGGGAGAAGACATCCATGTACAAGCTAAGGAGAGAAGCCTCAGAAGTAACCAACGCTGCCCACACCTTGATGTCATATTTCTAAACTCCAGAACTGTGAGAAAATAAATGTCTGTGGTTTAAGTCGCCCTGTCTGTGGCACTTTGTTATGGCCGCCCTGACGAACTAACACACTACCATTGTGTCTCAAATAGTTTTGTTACCTGCCGCTGGCTTTAAACCCAAAGTCTGTGACTCTATAGGCATTTAGTTAGTAGGATATTTTATTATATTGTGCTTGGGACCAAGTCGAGCAGGTACAAAGAACTTCCCTGAAAGCTACATGTGGTGTCCTTCCTCTAACAAGAGATGTCTGCCTTCTGCTCACACCCAGATCAGCTGATTGCTCTCGAGCTGATGTCCTTACTAAGAACATCGCACCAAGCTCCTAGGTGTTGTTGGTGTTTTTATATAGCTTGTTTAGTTACCTGGCAGATGAAACCAAAGACCCTCTCTCTTTCCTCACAAGCACATAACACTCCGCTTGGAAGTGTCTTCATTGTTGCCTCTTTAAATTTTTCTTTCTCCCTGTATGTGTCCTGTGGGGGTAAAAATCCTGTTTGTTTATTTGTTTGTTTATTTTTATGGTGAGCTATGATTTAAAGAAGGATCCTCTACCTCTGCTTCCCCTGTCTGTCTGGAAACTCCCAAAGGTTTTCTCCTGGCTATTCTCCTAGCTGCCCTGTCCTCAAATGTCACACTGGGCCAGACTGGGCCCCATTCCTCCTTTCAGGACAAGCACACCCCCTTGGCCCTCACACTGGTCTGGGCCTGGTTCTGCCCCTTGTCCTGGGCTCTGGATTTCGCCTGTGTCCCACAGTGTTTCCTCTGTTCCCCACACTGGAGCTGTTGCTTCTGCAAGGTTTCCTGAGAAGCCCATTGCTCTGTGCCCCACCAGTGAATCTCAGACAAGGGGATCACTGGCAAGTGAGGGAGAGAGTCTTCTCTTGACTTTGCTTCTCTAGTTATTTGGAGGTCTACTGGCACCCCCGGCCTGCTAATGCTTCTCTGCTCTTCATTTGGGCACTGCTGATCTCCACATGTTCACTGAGTATGTGAGCAGGTGGTTTTTTGCCTCTCTGCCCATCAGATGTTGAGAACAGGAAGGCTCCCTGACCTCCACACACCTCTGCCTCTTAAACCAGTCTCCAGGCCATTTTTTTCCTTATCACAGACCCCAGGGATTTGTTCCAATTGCTTCTTTCCAGACATCCTGATTTTCACTCTTTATCCCTCCTCAGGACCAACCTATAAGGTAGAATTCATATTTCGTGATTCCTCCTTCTCACGTTGTTCCTTTATATGCTTTTCCCATTCATCCTCCCATTTCAAAGAACTCTTGTTTCACACTTATTTTACAACTAATCACACAGGAAAATGAAGACTTTGGGAAAGAATGCAATTAATTACAAGAAATGCCACAATATACATAAGATTTCTTGCCCTTATGTGTCCCTCCCCAAGAACCCCATGTTGAGTGGTATTAGGGAAGATCTATATGGCCTCTGCCCCAGTGAGCCTATCAGGAATCTTCGGTACATTCCTGCTGTAGAATGAAGATGGGGGTAATCACATCTGTTCCACATGACACTGAGGGATGCTAGATGAATCAAAGGAGAATATGTATTTGAAATTGATTTGTAAACTATAACCATAAAAAGTTCTATTCGGATATTTTGGATATTTGGTCTCCAAAACAGGGCTTACCCACGGGGAGAAAAATGTGTTGACATTCCTTGTCCACATGATTTTGGCAGTCATTTTCCTCATTAAGAATGATGAAGTTGGCTTTCTGCCTCAACTTGAATTGCAGTGGGTTTGGGAAGCGTTGTTCTGTTTCCCAGGGCATGTGTGGTCTAGGTCGTTTCAACCACAGAAGTGTTAGGTTTCATTTTGGCCAAGCTGGCAGACCAAACAGAAGTCATTAGTCCTTTCCCACTGCAACAGGGAAATAATCATAAAACGTGTATCTTTAAAATGGGTCAAGTGCATTGGACAAGGAACTGAGAATGGGCAGTGGTGAAATGACCTTGAACAAGCCATCTGAACTCTATCAGCCCTAATTTCTCGCCCATAAAAAACTCAGTGAATCATACCAACCCTGCCTATTTCAGAGTTGTAATAAAGATTAAACGAAGGCTGCAAAAACACTTTGCAAACTATGAAGTGACCTGTGGAAGTGAAGTGTTATCAGTTATTAAATTTATGATGATAAAACTGAATTACTGATTAGGATATAATCAAATTCAAACCTAGTTGAAAAGGCAGGTTTACGGGGCGCCTGGGTGGCGCAGTCGGTTAAGCGTCCGACTTCAGCCAGGTCACGATCTCGCGGTCCGTGAGTTCGAGCCCCGCGTCAGGCTCTGGGCTGATGGCTCGGAGCCTGGAGCCTGTTTCCGGTTCTGTGTCTCCCTCTCTCTCTGCCCCTCCCCCGTTCATGCTCTGTTTCTCTCTGTCCCAAAAATAAATTTAAAAAAAAAAAAAAAAAAAAAAAAAAAAAAAAAAAGAAAAGGCAGGTTTAAAGGCACTCTCTCATTTACTACTCATAATAACAAGTTCCCAAGATCAGGGAAAGGTCTCCAACTTTTATTTGTCAAACTTGAAATCAGCTGTGATCTTTAATATTACAATGAGCACATAATTACAGAGGAATAACTAGTCAAGTCACTAAATTCACTGTAAACATTGAAGTCTCTGCCATTGGTAGCTTAGAATTTAGGAGAAGAATGCGAACATATAGGCAAAGGAACAGATAACATCACAAAATTATATAGACAGCAATGAGTTATATATTACAGACAAAAATTACCATAAGAGGAGGGAGAAATCTATGTGAGCTGGGAAATCTGGAAAAGGTTCAATGAGAAGGTAGCAGGTTGTTTACTAGATCTTCCAGGACACATCACATGTATGTGGACAAACATAGATTCTTGGGCAGCCACTGCAGGCAAGGAGAAGGGTATGTGAGCAACAGCCTGTAGGTGAAAGATCATGGGTATATTTGAAATACATTAAGGTAGACTGATTGGCAGGAGTGAAGGAAGCATGAAGTGGCCAGTGGTAAATAGGGTTGGAAAGAAAGATTTTAAAAGCCAGAATAAAGGTATCAGATTTAATTATGACAGCAATGGGGAATGATGGAAAGTTTTGACTCAGTGTGTCAAATGCTATTTCAGGGTGGATAATGTAAGAGTGAGAGAGGCTGCATTAGAGAGGAGTGATGCAGCTTAGTTAGGAACCCTTTCTAGTATGCAGATGTGACAGTATATGAGCTTGAATGAAAGGAAGATATTGGAAAAGGAAACAAGTAAATGATGGCAAGATCATCAGTCAAAGACAAAGCTGGCACTCAAACTGAGTCAAGGCTGGAAATCCAGATTTGGAAGGGATGATGGCTGAATCTATGAAAATAAGTAAGATTTACTAGACAAAAGCATAGAGATGGGAAGACTGAGGGTAAAGGTAAACCTACAGGAGCTGGAAAAAGAACAGCAAATAAAGCCCCAAACCAGCAGAAGAAGGGAAATAATAAAGATTAGAGCAGAAATCAATGATATTTAAATTAAAAAAATAAAAAATAAAAAATAAACAGAACAGATCAACGAAGCCAAGAGCTGGTTCTTTGAAAGAATTAACGAATTGATAAACCCCTAGCCAGTTTGATCAAAAAAAAAGGAAAGAACCCAAATAAATAATGTCACAAATGAAAGAGGAGAGATCACAACCAACACCGCAGGAAAAAAAAAACAATAATAAGAATATTATGAGCAATTATATGTCAACAAATTGGCCAATCTGGAAGAAATGGACAAATTCCTAGAAACATATAAATTACAAAAACGGAAACAAAAAAAATACAAAACTTGAAAAGACTCATAACCAATAAAGAAACTGAATCAGTAATCAAAAATCTCCCAACAAACAGGAGTTCAGGGCTGATGACTTCCCAGGGGAATTCTACCAAATATTTAAAGAAGAGTTAATACCGATTCTTTTGAAGCTGTTCCAAAAAATAGAAATGGAAGGAGAATTCCCAAACCCATTCTATGAGGACAGCATTACCATCAATTCCTAGATGAATTGTTTCCAAAACCAGATAAAGACCCCACTAAAAAGGAGAACTATAGACCAATTTCCCTGATGAACATGGATGCAAAAATTCTCAACAAGTTACTAGCAAACCGAATCCAATAATACATTAAAAGAATTATTGACCACGATGAAGTGGGATTTATTCCTGAGCTGTAGGGGTGGTTCGATATCTGAAAATCAATCAGTGTGATACATCACATTAATAAAAGAAAGGATAAGAACCACATGATCCTCTCAATAGATGCAGAAAAGGCATTTGACAAAATACAGCATCCTTTCTTGATAAAAACCCTCAAGAAAGTAGGGATAAAGGATCATACTTCAAGATCATAAAGGTCAAATACAAAAAACCCACAGCTAGTATCATCCTCAATGGGGAAAAACTGAGAGCTTTCCCCCTAAGGCCAGGAACAGAACAGGGATGCCCACTCTTACAACTGTTGTTCAACATAGTGTTGGAAGTCTTAGCCTCAGCAATCAGATAACACAAAGAAATAAAAGGCATCCAAATCAACAAGGAAGAAGTAAAATTTTCACTTGTTACAGATGACATGATACTCTATGTGGAAAACCCAAAAGACTCTACCAAAAAACTGCTAGAACTGATACATGAATTCAGCAAAATTGCAGGATATAAAATCAACGTTCAGAAATTGGTGGCATTTCTATACACCAGTAATGAAGCAGCAGAGAGAGAAACCAAGGAATCAATACCATTTACAATTGCACTGAAAACCATAAAATACCTAGGAATAAACCTAACTACAGAGGTAAAAGATGTGTATACTGAAAACTATAGAAAGCCTATGAAAGAAATTGAAGAAGTCACAAAGAAATGGAAAAACATCCCATGCTCGTGAATTGAAGAACAGATATTGTTCAAATGTCGATACTACCCAAAGTAATCTACACATTCAATGCAATTCCTATCAAAACAACACCAGCATTCTTCACAGAGCTATAATAAACAATTCTAAAATTTGTACAGCACCAGAAAAAAAAACCCTGAATAGACAAAGCCATGTTGAAAAAGAAAACCAAAGTGGGAGGCATCATAATTCTGGACTTCAAGTTGTATTACAAAGCTGTAATCATCAAGACAGTATGGTACTGGCACAAAAACAGATGCATAGATCAATGGAACAGAATAGAGAACCCAGAAATGGACCCACAAATATATGGCCAATTAATCTTCGACCATGCAGGAAAGAATATCCAATGGTAAAAAGTCTCTTTAGCAAATGGTGTTGGGAAAACTGGACAGCAACATGCAGAAGAATGAATCTGGACTATGCTCTTACCCCATACACAGAAATAAACTCAAAATAAATGAAAGACTTAAATGTAAGACAGGAAACCATTAAAATACTAGAGAAGAAAATAGGCAACAACCTCTTTGACCTCGATCATGGCAACTTCTTATTAGACATGTCGCTGGAGGCAAGGGAAACAAAAGCAAAAATGAACTTCTGGGACCTCATCAAGATAAAAAGCTTATTCTCAGTAAAGGAAATAATCAACAAAACTGAAAGGCAACTGACTGAATGGGAGAAGGTATTTGTAAATGACATATTGGATAAAATGTTAATATCCAAAATTATAAAGAACCTACCAAACTCAATAAACAAAAAAACCCAAATAATTCAGTGAAGAAATGAGCAAAAGACATGAATAGACACTTTTCCAAAAAGACATCAAAATGACTAACAGACACAAAAAATATGCTCAACATAACTCATCATCAGGGAAGTACAAATCAAAACCACAATGAGATCCTACCTCACACCCGTCAGAATGGCTGAAATTAACAGCTCAGGAAACAACAGATGTTGGCGAGGGGGCAGAGAAAAGGGAACACTTTTGCACTGTTTGTGGGAATGCAAACTGGTGCAGCCACTCTGGAAAACAGTATGGAGGTTCCTCAAAAAGTTAAAAATAGGGGCACCTGGGTGGCTCAGTGGGTTAAGCGTCCAACTTGGGCTCGGGTCACGATCTCGCAGTTCATGGGTTCGAGCCCCGCGTCAGGCTCTGTGCTGACAGCTCAGAGCCTGAAGTCTGCTTTGGATTCTGTGTCTCCCTCTCTTTCTGTTCCTCCCCTGCTTGCATTCTGTGTCTCAAAAGTAAATAAAAGATTAAAAAATTTAAGGAAAAAACTTAAAAATAGAGCCACCCTATGACCTAGCAATTACACTATAGGTATATATGCAAAGGATTCAAAAATGCTGAATCAAAGGGGCATATGCACCCCAATATTTATAGTAGCACTATCAACAATAGCCAAATTACAGAAAGAGCCCTAATGTCCATCAACTGATGATTGGATAAAGAAGATATGGTATATGGGGTGCCTGGGTGGCTCCGTCGGTTAAGCATCTGACTCTTGACTTTGGCTCAGGTCATGATCTCATGGTTTGTGTGTTTGAGCCCCGCATTGGGTTCTATGCTGACAGCGTGGAATCCGCTTGGGATTCTCTCTCTCTCCACCCCCCCTCTCTCTGCCCCTCCCCCACTGGCTTGCTCGCTCTCTCTCTCTCCCTCTCTCTCAAAATGGATAAATAAATAAATAAATAAAAATTTTTAAAAGAATTGGTATATACATACAATGGAATATTACTCAGTGATCAAAAAGAATGAAATCTTTTCATTTGCAACAATGTGGATGGAACTAGAGAGTATTATCCTAAGTAAAATAAGTCAGTCAGAGAAAGTCAAATATCATATGATTTCACTCATATATGGAATTTAAGAAACAAAACAGATGGACACAGGGGAAGGGAAGGAAAAATTAGATAAAAACAGGGAGGGAGGCACACCATAAGAGACTCTTACATATAGAGAACAAACTGAGGGTTCCTGGAGGGGAGGTGGGTGGGGGATGGGCTAAATGGGTGATGGGCATTAAGAAGGGCACTTGTTGGGATGAGCACTGAGTGTTACCTGTAAGTGATGAATCACTAAATTCTCCTCCTGAACCCATTATTACACTAGATGTTAACTAACTTGGATTTAAATAAAATTTTTAAAAAGAGAAAACTGTTCATTAATTATGTAATATTAGGTGCTCAGCAGTGTACCGAACAGTGTGGGGTACAAGATGATCAGATATGAATGGTCCTTTAGGAGGTTTCCTGTCTGGATGCTGAAGCGATCTAATTCCCCACAACAAACCAAGGTTGTCACCACACAAAACAGTTTCTGAGTGAGGGCAAGGTTACCTGTGATGATCTTCATTGCCAGCAGAATTCATGGATTAAGTCTGTCAATTTCAGCCACCTGAAATTCAGCTCCTAGTCTTTCCTCTGCTAGTGAAACACATCCCTTTAAGACAAAACTATGTTCAGATCCTGTTAGTAAGCCTTTGCCGCATCTTCCACCATTCCCCACATCCTTCAGTGTAGTTGTGAACTTGTTGTCACAGATACTCAACCCTGACACCATCCTCCCCTGTTATATTAACATTATTCATAGGGACAAACGGAAGCTGTGTGCCTCTACACGTGATACCCCAAGAACACATCCCCTTTGCCGTATTCCAGTCTATAAAGCATAACCCAAATCTAAACATCAGTAAACATTAGACAAACCCATAATGAGAACCGTTGTATTTTTTTAAAACTGAAGTGCAGGGAATGTATACTTCAAAAATATCAGTGTCATAAAAGATTACAAAAGGCTGTAGAAATATTCCAGATTGAAAGAGAATAAAGAAACACAACAACCAAATGCAATACCTAACCCTAACCTAGACCTTGTACTCGAGGGATAAAATGCCAAAAAGAACATCATCTGATCAATTAACATAATTGGAATATGGATGATAGGTTAAGGTGTTGCATCAATGTTAAATTTACTCATGTTGAAAGTATATTACGGTTACCTAAGAGAATATTCCTCTTCTTAGGAAATATACATTGAAGTATTTAAAGGGCCATCAAGTATGCAACTGGACTTCTAATGATCCAGAAAAAAATTCATATGAGATTAGATAAATGGATAGATAGATAGAACAAGTGACAAAGGAAATAGGGTAAAACATTAACAAAAGTTGAATTTGGTTAGAGAGTATACAGATATTATTTGTGCTAATAGTATGTTTGCTACTTTTATATAGGTTTGAAATTACTACCAAAAGTTAAAGATTTTTTAACCTGAAAGCATTCTCTAAATAGGGCATTAGAAACACAACAAAAGAACTAATTGAAAATGACTTAGTTACACTATAGAATTCACTCTGCCGCAGTGACTGAGTTATGGATAAGCAAACCACCAATGCATTGCCTATCCTTATGTTAACATCTAATCCTTCCTTGCTCAGAAATTGACTGAAGAAAAATGCCTCTATGCTGTTCTCACCAGATTCTTTTCTTCTTCTATACCCTGGTTTTTACAACATTATTCTGTATTCTATTGAAACTGAGCTAGAAACTGAGCTATTTCTCCCTTTCCATGTCTGTAAAGAATCAGTGATCTGATTTTAAGTATATTTACCTTATTTGTCTGCCATGTTTCTCTAGCTCTAGTGCTTTCTTTCTTTTTTTTTTTTTTAAGTTTATTTATTTTGAGAGAAAGCAAGCCAGCAGGGAGAGGAAGAGAGAGAGAGGGAGAGAGAGAATCCCAAGCAGTCTCCGCGCTGTCAGCACAGGGCCTGATGTGGGGCTCAATCCCACAAACTGTGAGATCATGACCTGAGCTGAAATCAGAGTCAGACGCTTAACTGGCTGAGTTACCCAGACACTCCCAGCTCAAGTTGTTTCTATTCCAAATTTGCTCCTGCACAACCCCACGTAACTATTGAAAAGCAACACTCTCCTCCAATTCAGGTTTTGCCCAGTGCAGGCTCCCATTTCTTCAGGAACATCTTTCCTGTGTTTATAGCCAATTTCTCCAAGAGGAAGTGGAATCCAGGATTGTTGCAGCTACTCTGACATTTGGTAAGAGAACAGTTTCCAAGGGCCTGGAAAGTTCTTCTCAACTCTTCAGAAGTCCTGGGTTCTTGGATTCCTTGTGTGATCTGATTCAGACATCACCACACAAGCTCTGGATGTTTCGCTTCCAGATTTTGATGTTTAACTATTTTATGGTCACGTCTTTGTGGGCTGCACAGGGATTTGATGACTCAGAAATGGACTCTGCAGGCCTTTCCAGATCTGCTTTTTCCTCTATCAATAATTAGCTTCAGGGATCCCTCCATCCCCCACTTCAACCCTGGCTGAATCACCAGTCTTACCTCATTTGCAATGACACCCCAAGGGAACACCAATGCATGCACCACCTCAAGTTAGGAAAGAACCTCAAAGGAGGAAAATTCTAAGAGAATACTTTCATTAGAGCACTTTTCCTCATCATAATTAAGTATCCTTTAGTTAGGCCATATCTGGTCTTGATCTATATAATATGGTTATGCTTAGAACCAGGATGCTATTTTTCTTAAAGTATTGTTCTCTTTGAAAGTTAAAAAACATGACTAACTACTCTGGGTATTTAAAATAAACCTCTAATGGGGTGCTTGGGTGACTCAGTTGGTCACGATCTCACAGTTGTGGGTTCAATCTCCCAGTCGGGCTCTGTGCTGACAGTGCAGGGCCTGCTTGGGATTCTCTCTCCCCCCCCCCCCCCTCTGCTTCTCTCGGACTTGTTCTCTTTCTCTCTCTAAGTAAGTGAGTAAGTAAATAAATAAATAAATAAATGTAAAACAAATTTTAAATTAAAACAAAACCTTAAGTCACGTAATATTGTGTAACACAACACTTAGCAAGAGTTTTGCCTACTTCAATGCTGGTACCTTAAAAATCATTTCAGTATTTTTATAATAATGGTATTTGGTTCATCAAGTAATCATGAAGAATAAAACAAAAATTTTTCCATCAGGAACTTGTAATATTAAGCAGAGAAATCAAAGTTTAAAAACAATCTTCTCTTTTTTCTTTTCTGTGAGCTATAACACAGTAAACTTACTAATTCCACTCATGGATTACATGAATCCTAAAATTCTTTTCAGTAGAGAAGTTTTAATTCTTTTATTGAACTAAAATCATTTCTTTTCTTTTTTTTTAATTTTTTAAAAAAATTTACATCCAAATTAGTTAGCATATAGTGCAACAATGATTTCAGGAGTAGATTCCTTAATGCACCTTACTCATTTAGTCCATTCCCCCTCCCACAACCCTTCCAGTAACCCTCTGTTCGTTCTCCATATTTAAGAGTCTCTTATGTTTTGTCCCCCCACCCTGTTTTTGTATTATTTTTGCTTCCCTTCCCTTATGTTCATCTATTCTGTGTCTTAAAGTCCTCATATGAGTGAAGTTATATGATATTTGTTTTTCTCTGACTGACCAATTTCGCTTAGCATAATACCCTCTAGTTCCATCCACATAATTGCAAATGGCAAGATTTCATTCTTTTTGATTGCCGAGTAATATTCCATTGTATATATGTACCACATCTTATTTATCCATTCATCCATCAATGGACATTTGGGCTCTTTCCATACTTTGGCTGTTGTTGATAGTGCTGCTATAAACATGGGGGTGCATGTGTCCCTTCGAAACAGCCTACCTATATCCCTTGGATAAATACCTAGTAGTGCAGTCACTGGGTCATAGGGTATGAACTAAAATCATTTTAATCGAAATATATTTGAGTACCACATTGTGTTCATTAAAATGAGGGAAATGGCAAGAGAGAAAGAAAATGAAATAGAAAGGTAACAGGAGATTGAGAGAAACACAAAGCAATGAGAAAGATTGGTGAAGGAAACATCACCCTTTTACCCCATTTGCAGATATTTCCTGAGGGTCTCCTGTGTGCCTGGAACAGTGCTAAAAGGCGGAAGGGGAGGAAGAAGGGAGGAGTAAAAGCAAGGGAGAAGCCCTCTTGTTTCCAAACAAGAGGAAGTCCAGAGTTAACTGCTGTCTCCCACACTGTGCCATTGGAGGGACAGTCACCTGAGGCCCATCCTGCTGCCCGTTGACATTTTGAAGTGCAGTTCACGTAGGGAATATTTGCCAAGATTCAGATGAGTTAGAGTCGGGGGCCAAATTTGGCCCGTGGGCAGGAGGTTTGCCAAATACAAAGAAATCCAATATGTTTTTGCAACAACTATTCTGCAGTAGGTGGTCCTGTCCTGAGTTCAGAGTTTCATGTAGTGAAAAATTGGTTGTCATTAACGGTTGCTTTTTAATTGAATGCCAATCTATTTATACTCCTAAAAGAGACATTAAATGAGAAGCATTCAAGTGTAGATAAAATATGTCATTTGTATCTGTTATAAATTTCAAGAAAGACAGTTTTCAAACCATAAAACTCGTTCACCATATGCCAACTAAAGACATACTAGGCCCTGTGTTTGGCCCCAGCTATTTGGGCTCATTGACTTGATCATGAAGTTATCCGCTAAATCATATCTCATGAAAAGAAAATTCCATGCATTAAGGAGTTTAGTGGCTACTCCTATTCATTTGCTAGCCTTGTGTGCCTTCACTCTCCATTCTGAAATCCAATAGCATTATGTTGAATAGGATCTAGATAACTGTCTACATATGTGCTTGGATATGCACAGGTGCACATAATCACTTACATAACCTCATCACCTATGCTATTATAATAATTTTTCTTTTCTTAGCTCTTTTCCTTTGGTTTACCAAAATGGAGCTCATATATGCTAGTCCTAGAATGAATGCTCAGTAGATAGTAATCTGATATTAGCTACATGTAGCACCGGTTCCTTGAGTGCCTTGGAATCTTAATGACTTTTAAATAAAGCTTCTAATGACTATCTTCTTATATATAGCAACTGAATGAGTTAAAAGTTTTGATTCTAGCATTTTAATCCCTTTATTGTAAAGTATTTTTGGTAACTATTTTCACAAGTAAGACTCCTTGCTTCCCACACCATACCTCTTTCCTGAATCCTAACTTCTATTTCCACCTGTTAACTAGGCATTGCTATCTAGATGTCCCTCGGTCCCCTCAAATTCAGCACATGGAAATAGTCACTCAGTGTTGTGTCTGACCAGACTCTCCTCCTAGCTCTAATACCAAATGGCTTAGTCTGAAGATTAGAGAGTCACCTGAGGCTTCCCTCTATTCTTTTGTCTCATTGGTCATCATATCCCCTCAATTCTACTTCTTAAATGTATCTTGCATTTGTTCCCTCTTCTCCATTTCCTCCACCACAGCCTTGGCTCATGCCTCCCTGTGGGCTATTGTGGTAGAGCTGATGGGTCCTCCAGCCTTCAGGAACCATCCTCCCCACTTCACCTTCCACAGTAGCCACGCCAACTTCTCTCCCCTTCTATTTGATTAAAGCTTCTCAACACTTTCCCCCTTCTAGCCACAAGAAGTCTACCTTTCTTCCCACAGTTTAAAAAACACTTCAGAGGCTCATTCCAATTCCACACAAGCTCTTGGCTTCCCCCCAGAGCCCCCTTCACTCTGGGCCTCCATACAGGACATACTCCCTCACTCTTCAGCTTAAACCACATTTAAATTCAGTAACTGTTTGTTGAATGAACATGTCAACAAATGAAATAAAAACACACATCATGAGTTGTCACAGGGTTGCCCAAAGACGAGCAGTTAACTCTGCTGTCCAAGATGATCCAATCTATTGGTTGTGTGGGGCCTTGCTTTTGCTCATTCTCCCATCTGAAGCCAACAGATTGGGTGCCTTTCTGAATATTTCATCAAGCTGTCAAAATGTGAAGTAATACTCTGAAGAAACACTGATCAGTGTTCTTACTCAAGCAAAGGGAAAAGCGTGAGAAGATGAGAGCAATGGCCGTTGTGAGCATTCCAGCTGCTTTGAGGGCTTAAGGGAGCTCTGCCAGGCTTCTGGTTGTGTAATTCTATAAAATGAAGGGCTGACTAAATGACTTCAAAAAGAATCTAGATAAAAATGATTTGTTACTTTTCACTTTAAATCAAAGATAATTACCCAGCAATATACATGATTGTACTTTATAAATAAAAGTACCTTCATTCAGGGTAAACTCAATACACAGACTTGAAAATGAAAGCAGTCATCAAATAGTGTTCTAATTTATTCTATGTTACCTCAAGCTTTAAAAGGTAGGCACTTAGAGCTCATAATACGTAGGCACTAGAAAATAGCATCTATTTCCTAAGTACATACTGAAATTCAATCATATTACAGAGAATTTCAGAAAAATCAAAGAATATAGTTCATGTTTAGGAATCATTTTGTGTATAATGCAGGAATGTCTTCTCTGGAAGTAATCCTTGCATAATTTACTCTAAGAAACTTCGGAATACTATATAATAAAGAGGGTATTCCAAAAGAAGAAAATTTCTGCAAAGAAAAATGGGATTCGTGCATAAACTTACTCGTCCTACATAGCATGTAACTCTAGGCCAATGCCTTCAGTTTTTGTCCTGAATAACGAACCGCAGGACTCATGACTTCCATATCTATCCGTTTAAGTTTTGCTGTGGCAATCAAAACAGCAACAATAAAGTCAAATTTTTAGTGGCTTGTAACCATAAACATCTATGCATTGCTCATAGGTCTGCGGTCATCTGTGGCTCTTCTGGGCTTAGCTCGGCTCAGGTTCAAGCATGCGGCGTGCCACTCTCACTCGGGTTAAGAAGTCACACCATACAAGGTCAAGCCACACCACAACGAGGACTTCTAAGCCTGTGCTGGAACCTGGCACATGATACATCTGGCCACATTGAACTGGTCAAAACCAGTCTCATGGCCAAAGGAAAATAGACCAGAGCCACCTATAAGAAGTATTGCCAATCACATGGCAAAAAAAAACAAAAAAAGTGGGTGTGTATAGTCCTTTCCCAGGGAGGGGAAGAATTAGGAGCAATGCTGTATCATAATACCTCTGATACACTCTGAATATCTTTCCTGTTGTTGTCCTGGCCATGTATGTGTGGGCAGGATTCTCTCAGTTTTACACAAATACAAGAATCTGCTTCGCTTTCTTCTCCCTTCAGCCTTACTTGAGCGCATCTTATTATCACTGTGAGAAGAGTTGATGTTACTTCCTAATATCGCAATCCATTATCCAAGATGGGCAGGGTTCAAGTTTCACCTAATTGTCTCTGCAACTCAAGCAGAATGTTCCCTTCCCTGAAATGCCATTGAACTCCTTATCTGCATTTTCATTTTGGTTCCTATTTAACTCTCTAGCATATCTTGTGCTTGACTTTATTTTATACTCCCTTTAAAAGATAGCTTTCCTTGGTGCACAATTTTTAGTTGCCAGCTCTTTTCTTTCAGAACTTTGAGTGCTGTGTTATTTATTCTGGCCTCCATCTCTGTTGTTAAGAAGTCTAGGAGCACCTGGGTGGCTCAGTCGGTTAAGAGTTCGACCTCGGCTCAGGTCACGATCTCACGGTTCGTGGGTTCCAGCCCCGAGTCCGGCTCTGTGCTGACAGCTCAGAGCCTGGAGCCTGCTTCAGATTCTGTGTCTCCCTCTCTCTCTGCCCCTCCCCTCTCATGCCCTCTCTCTCTCTCTCTCAAAAAATAAATAAACATTAAAAAATTTTTTAAAAAAAGTCTAGCATTCAAGTATTCCCTTTGTTGGTGATCTGTCTTTCCCCTCTGGTTTCTTTTAAAGCCTTCTCTGTACATCTGATATTATGCAATTTCAATGCTGAAAGTCTAGAAGTGGATTTGTTACTTGTACTGCCTGATAGATATTGTTATTCCCATATTTGTAAATTTTATACGTTATCATTTCTAGAAAATTCTCAGTCATGATCTCCTCAGATATTATGTCTTCTTCATTCTCACCATTCTCTTGTTCTGGGACTCTAATTATCTGTATGTGGAAACTTTTCACGCTTTCCTTCAAATCTCTTAATTTCCTTAATTTTTTTCATTTCCTATACTACCTTCTGGATAATTTCCTCACCTCCTTATTCCAATGTACAACTTTTTTCTTCAACTTACGTCTTAACAACTATTTTACCCACCCATTGAGTTCTTAAGTTCTACAAGACTTGTTCTTTTCTAAAAGTTCTCTTTGGTTTTTTTGAATGGTTTCTTATTTCTTAGTCATGTTTGTGATTTCATATATCTCTTTCTTTAAACATTTTATATTCCATAACTGATCATTTTAATATTTGAAAAGGCTAGGGTTTTAAATCTGCTTTTATTTCTGCCGACTCTCACCCAAGTGTGCTCGCTTGATCTTGGATAATGAGCCAGTGTGTGGTTGATGTTAGTCTGGGTAAACCCTAAGAATCTAAATTGAGGATATTTCCTACAAGGTTCATATTTGTTTTGAATGGTGCTAAAAGGCACTGCCTTTAACAGTGCTCAGCCGAATCCTCTAAGGAGGCTAACATCAAGCCTCAGAACTTGCCACGACCCAAGGCTTGGTCTAAAAGTTGCAGTGCTGTGGGGCACCTGGGTGACTCAGTCAGTTAAGCTTCCGACTTCACCTCAGGTGTCGATCTTGAGGCTCATGAGTTTGAGCCCCACTGTGGACCCTGCACTGACAGTGCGGAGTCTGCTTGAGATTCTCTCTCCCTCTCTCTCTGCCCCTGCCCCACTTGTGCACACACTCTCTCTCCCCCTCAAAATAAATAAACTTAAATAAAAGGTGCAGCACTGATACCCACATTCGTTTGCGGGAGCACCTTGCCTTTTCTATTTGGTCACCGCTATTCATCGCCATTTCAGCATTTTGGTTTGGTTTGTCTTGTGTTTTCCTCTTACACTTAATTCCCCTCATTTCAGAGACTTCAGAAATGCAGTAAAACTTGTTTTATGCAGGAGCTATTATTTTCAAGCAAGAAGGCCTTTCAGAGCTTCTACTCTACCACACTGCCAGGAGTGGCTGCCTTGGTGATATTTTTTACTCTGGGTTTATAGCTATGCTCCTAAAAGCGGAGCTTGCCAAGAGTTGAGATTCCCAGATAAATGGAGCATGGCTTAAATTATTTTAAACGTTGAACATCAGAGTTAGAAAGCTTAACTTAGACTTTCTTGCTCAAAATGGGCCCTATTTCAGGACTGGTTTGCGTAACTGACTGACAGCTTATGCTAATGACATCACATGATTCAGTTCTGTTTGCTCACTGCCAACAGGGTGCATATAAACCTGTTACCCCTACTGAAAAGGTTACTTAAAATATCACTCATTGAAGGATGAATTAGTGACATAATCTCGTGAAGAAAGGTTAACAATAACTATCACCACAAATACTTAGCTAACATAGCGGAATTACTAAGGTTTTACTATAACTTTATTTATGGTATAGTGACGACTCAAGCGAATGTTGCCATTGTTGGGCCACCATCATGAGCTTGGAATTCTGATATTTTTTTATTGTATAACTTGTCTTTTTGAGGAAAATATTATCTATTAACATAACTCATTCATTGAATATCACTATATCCTTTTCCCTCCAAACAGAAAATGATAGCAAACAGCTAATGGATCAGGTTTGGGGAATAAAAACCAAGGTAATGTGTAGAAGGGAGCGGTGTTTTCAAGCCTATATTGGCATTAAGTACAGTGAATGGTTAGTAAATATCCTGATTGAAAACATTAGTTTGGCAAGATAATGAATTATAGCCTACATAAAAAATGATCACATCATTCTAAATATGTGTCAAAATCAGGGTTTTCTGGCTATATTTAAATAAATTATGTTCCGGATTTCAGAGCTTTACATGTAACAATCATGTCTAAGACATGAGTAAGAGTTACAGTGGAAACTAAGAAAATGCCCCTACCCACCCACCCCCACAGAACTAGGTAATCAGTACTTACAGTAAATAAACTCCTTCGAATTATCCAGAATTATGTTGAATCATGCTATACAGTGAATGCTATATTTACGTGAGCTTTTACTACTATTGCTGAGAGCATGGGTACTAACACAGGAGACTGGAATGGAGGAATAAGTTGATTTAGGTAAGGATCAATAAAGTACAATTGTGCAAATTTGACGTTAGTATCTGGGGATGAATTGGCTTGCCTAGTGTCTTCCCAGCTCTGCATGAAGCGCTCTCTGGAACTTCCTCCCCAGCGGTGTCTCCAAGGAAAGAGGAAATTCATCCACCCTCATTTAAACACATACATCATACCTTGTGCACATATCAGCCATTTCAGTTTCTGTTCAAAATCAAAGTTAAAACATACTAACTGAAACATGTTTTAATCCTTACACTTTCTGCCTTTAGAAATCAATAATGAATCAAAGATATTCTTAACTATTATTTATAGTTACTGGGTTCTGAACTGTGTGTGTTGAACGCTAATATTTCAAAGATTAACTCTGAAAAGCCTAACACAAAGGGATGATGATTCAACTCTTTAGCAATTAAACTCTATTTCTTTCATGAGTAAGTCTGGTAATTTCTTTGAAATCTTGACAATTCTTGCTCTAAAAATTGTATTTTCATGGACTATATATTTAAATTTCCAATAGATTTGTGACGGGCAATTCATGGCATTTACTTGCACTTACAAATTCATGCCCAAAGTTTCAATACCAGAAACTATCAACCATCCTCTTGATGGCAGAACACAAATTAGAAGAAAAAGTGATCCCCCTGATTTTTTTAAGTGAAGTAAGGCAATTTTTATTTAAAAAGTCCTCGAGGTTAGTGAAGAAAAAAAGGTGCCTGAAATGTAAGGAAAGATTTTGAAATTTTTCTTCTCATCTAGTACTTGATTCTCTTTGTTGCTTTCTTGGTTTGAAAAATAAGAGGAGAACAAACACATCTAAACGTATCTGGAGAATTGAGCTGACTTCTTAAAAGAGAAAGAACTAACACGTCATGTGATTGATAAAATATTTTCCCTTTCAAATCCCTTTTGAATCCTTATTCTATCAAAGCCTGGAAAGAAAGAAGGAAAGAAAGAAAGAAAGAAAGAAAGAAAGAAAGAAAGAAAGAAAGAAAGAACAATGACAACTCTGTCTCTTATGATGAGTGACCACAATGGCCAGCCATCACTGGACAGTTTTTCAAACAGCGTTGTTAATGACACGATTAATAACGACATGTAAGAGAATCCCTATCATTCACTTACAAAATCCTCCATTCAAATTAGGACTGCAAGCTGTTTTATATATGTCTACATAGGCATTTCCTAGTCAGTGAAACTCTGACAACAGAATTCTACACTGAAGTTTTGTAGAAATCTTTCTGATTATGCGAGGATCAACCAAAAGTCCCTTCCTATACTTGAATTTGCACTAACTGTGCTGTCTTAGAAGCCACTTTCAGGGTGTAAGAACTAAACTGTAATTAATGTTTTCTGGTAGGCATGCAACACAGCATTGAAAGCAAAATTATCCACTTTAAAATTATCCACTAAAATTATCCACTTTAAAAAAGGAATATGGTTACAGAGTAAGTAAATGCTTAAAACATTGTGTAAATGTTTTACAATAACTATTAAACCCAAGGCCATATATTTTCATTATTACTATCTTTCTGTATGTTATTTGAAAACATTGAAAAGCGTTTGAATACGTGTTCTTCATGTATTTGTCAGTAAGTAGCTTTTTGTCACTTGCTTCTTGCATTAAAAATATGCTTGTAAAGAGTTTCATCACCTTTTCACTGTAAATCTATATCCCTTCATATGCAAGAACTGTGTATGTTTAGATTTTAAGTAAGAGCAAATTGCACTACATGCTTTGAGGGGAAACAAATTTTAAGTGATTTAAAACAATGTTTCTTATCTAATAATGCCCAAGTCTTATTTATGTCTCTCTGTCCATACTATAAGGAAATAACGACCAAGAATACAACCGCAGATTTAAACTAATATGAAACAAAAAAGAGAGAGCAAAAAAGATAGGCTGCAGAGTGACAAGACCTTCTCCCCTCAATGCCAGTAAGGTTCTAGCTCTGAGCATGCTCAGACACATGGGAGGCACCGAAGTTACTATGTCAGAACTCCTTCAGAGGTATAAGGAGGATACATCTAACACTTCAATTGCTGAAAACCTATTGTTATTTTTCTGGTATTAAACATCTCTTCAGCCTCAGACTGATTGCAATGTTCCTTCTACTTCATTTCATCATCCTGATCGATGTCAAAGGTAAGTCTGCTACTTTCTCGCTTAAATGAGTGCAATTCCAAAAGAATAGAAAATAGGCTATTTCTATTTAGTTCTAGCATATTTATAATAGACTCATTGCAGCGTTTGAGAAACAGACACCCAGTTTACATTGTCATTGTCATCACCACTAATTGCTTGTAGTCCCATCCTAGCAATTTCTAGCAGCAACAAATTTTTCATGGGAACTTGCTTTTATACGTTATTAAAATTGTAAGTAAAACATTTTTTTAAAACCAATGTGGAATATATCAATTATAATGGCGAAAATAGTTCTTAGTATTTGTAAAACAAAAAAAAAAAAAACAAGCATGACAAATTAAAAAATTAAAATTTTGCCTTATGAAATTTCAACCTGTTGAAATATCTTCATAAAATGTATGTAATTGTTAGTTGCTATGTTTCGTTGTTAACATAGCTGAACTGGGAACTGCCCCCACCCCCCCACCAAAAAAAAAAAAAAAAAAAAAAAAAACAAAGAAAGAAAGAAGGAAAAGAAAAAGCCACAAATCTAAAAATCAGAATCTCTCCCTTAGAGCAAACCTATGTAAAATAAAATCATTACAAATGTACAAAAGGACTCTCCTTACTGGTTTTGATTTTTAAACATTTTTATTTCATCCATATTTATAACTTGGCATTTTTCTTAGGAAAAAAATTAATATTCACCTGGTTTTAAAGAAAAATGTACCCTTGTTTTATTGTGAGCTTGTACACTTGTATCTATTTATTATATCCAAAGCATGTTGGGTTTATTATTATTCAAAATGTGTCTAAGTTCCTAGTCTTTCTTAAAGAATTTTGATAAACTTCTGAGAATAAGAGTTAGAATTTGAAATGATTTTTGTTTTCTGAGAAATTGGTTTTAGGTTTCTAAAATACTCAGTTTTCATTAAATGAACTTAATTGAGTATTTTTAATCTTGAAATAAAATGCAGTTATTTATGAACAATTATTTACAAACTTCTAACAAATAGAAGATTTTTAAAGTATTTCAATTTCAGTTTGAATTTGAAATACTAAAATTTTCTTCAGATTATTTTAAAGTATTATCCTAATACAGTTAGCATGATTTTTATTTTGCATTTTAATCTCCTTTACATAAAAATATAAGTTATCATTTAAGTGTTGCTTTATGTGTTTCTTAAAGACAAGGAATATATGAACTCACTTGACATGAAATACGTTTGTGGAGAGCAGTCTATTTCTTTGATTTAGGGTCTTCCTTCAATTTATATCCTATGCATATCTGTAATATTAAATTTTATATGATTTTTAAGAATAAAAGTTAAAAAGAAGGTTCTTGGATCCAATACACTTTGTAGAGGTAATCTGTACCCTTAATTCTTTACTGTACAGGAATTGCAATATAGTTAACCAGTTTTAGTAAAATATATGGTATAAAATATATATGGTATAAAGGATATGTATAAAATATAAAGGATAGTATTGCTTGTGGTAATACATTTAATTGACTTTGTGAACAAAATTTTTATAAGATGAAAAACATCTATTACTGAAATAATGTTTTAAGATTTACCACAATGTAATGGTGTTCTTTAAACTAAGAAAGAAAGGAAAGAAATTTTAAACAGATGATTTGGGTTTATTTCTAAGCAAAGGCCATGTTTCAGATCCACAGTCCAACCTGATAAATATTTTCATTGTAATTCCTCGGAAATTTTTATTTTCCAATTTACCTTTCATTTCAATTGCTAATTTAACCCTTTCTTTTTAGCATTATTTTCAAAGCTAGACATGTTAATCCTTTGATATCTTATTCCTATTTATAAAGATAATAATCATTTGCTATATAATTAGTGGAAGTTTTTCACAATAAAATTATAGACAGTTAAAGTAGTTTGGCTATAATAAAGAAAAGTCATCCGGAATTATGTAAGAGCACAGATTGCTTCTTAAATTTACATAAATATTTGTCATAATTTTTTAGGTCAGACCTAAACAAAAGGAAAAGGCAGACATTATGTTTTACCTTTTCTCTTCTGGCCATCATCACCCTTGAGTGTCTAAGGGATTAGTGATATTGGCTAACAAGCTACAGACATTAACTGATGAGTGAAGATAACATATCTTATGATAACTTTGTACATGTATTTTATCATCAATTTATTCACTGGGTATCCTTGTTAATCAGACTCAAGCCACCTCCTCCCCAATAAGTTTTTTGTGGATTAATTACGGATAATATTACAAACCGAAAACATGGGCTTATATGGGAAATTAAAAACATAAAGTGCCCACAATGCTACTGGGTAACTCTAGGTTGCTAGCTACTCAAAAAATTTGCTAACCTTCAAAAAATGAAGTCATTGAAAACAGGGGCCTAACATTTTGAAGTGAGCAGTATTTGACTGCCCCCTAATGGACAAGCTCAAAGCTCGCGTTGGATGCTCCTTTTTCTAAGAAATGTCGCTTCTAATTGGTTGCTGTCACTTGAGAAAAGGTTTTCCAACTAAATTTTAATTTCACACAATTACATCATGCTGCTGGTAGCTGTGAAAATCTATTATATTGCAGGCCAGCCATACAGAGAGGCTACATGGGCACCACTAATGAAAAAGAAACTTACCTGAATGGAGCCCTCTGTGAGGAAGACAGAAAATATCAGAAAACCAGAAGCGAAAGCTATTTGAGATGTGTTCTCTCTAAAGGCACTAACCAAATACATCTTGCAACAGATGTTTATTCATTTGTTTGTCTTATGGTAAATAAATATGACCAGGTATATCAAGAGTTTTAAGGACTCTTACTTGAACTAACAAAATTGGCTGTCTCCTGAATTTTAGAGACAAAATTGGTTTGCCTTCAAATCAGTTAGTTTTGAAAAATGGCACACTTTTGTCCTAGAAAACTGTAGCCTGAATAAAATTCAACTAATTAGAATAGTTTTTGTGTCCATAATTATATAAAGATAAACGCACAGCATTTTTAGGAACGTATGTATATCTTATATACGTTTAAGAACCTATTACTTGTTTGGTAAACATATAACTTAACATTTATCAGAAAAAAATTAATGTGCTTGTTTTACATCAGAAATAGTAGGGAATTATCTGGAAACAAAAAATACACCTGTCTTCTCTGCTTTATTCACACACATCAATTTCTCACCCCACACTTCCAATCATTGAGTACCTCTGGATGAAAACTAAGTCTGCTGGGTGCCTGGGTTGCTCAGTCACTTAAGCATCTGACTTGGGCTTAGGTCACAATCTCATGGTTCGTGAGTTCAGGCCCCAAGCTGACAGCTGAACTTGTTTCGGATCCTCTGTTCCCCTCTCTCTCTGCCCCGCCCTGTCTTGTGCGCTCTCTCTCTCTCCCTCTCTCAAAAATAAATAAACATGTAAAAATCCTTTGAAAATTAAGCTTGCAGTAATTTCAACTGTGTTAAATACCTCGGAACGTGCTCCCAAATCAAAATGCAATGGTTGCTTTAATGCTCATGTAGCTCGATAAACTTTTGAATGTTGTAAGATTAAAAAGGAATTGCAGTAGAAGAATTAACTTTATTACCAAGTAAAAAGCCTTTAAATAAATTCAGTGAGGTTGATACAATGATAGACCACTTGTCTTAGGTTACTCTTCCTTTGCACTCTTCTGGCTTCCATCCTTACCTCTTGTCCTCTTTAGGCCTCTCTCTTCCCCCTGAGTCCCCCACCCACCCACCCCCACCGGTGCTCCTTTCTTAGATTCATCTCCTGACACACTTAACTCCTTCTTCTCCTCCCCTTTGCACACATCTGTCTCAGACGCCCTCCCGGCCTCTCTGGCTGCTGTTTCTCCCTCTTACCTCCTCCCTGTGGTCTTTTCCAGGTTTCCTGGCCTCTGAGACCTCTTCTGTCTTGTCTTCCTGCCTCCACTTTTCAACTCTCTTACTCTTTGAGTGCTTACCTTCTCCAGCTCAAGCTTCATGCTTTTCCCATTTCATGCTCCCTAATTCCCATTTCTGCTCCACTTTGACCGTCAGCATCCGCCTCGTCATTTCCCCTTGGAATCCAACTGCCCCTCGGTTTCCTCCTTTCCCAGGTATTCCTCACCTTTGATGGCCTCTTGTCATTCTTGAGCTTCCTCTCCAGGTCTTCTTGTATCTGTCTTGTTCCTCTTGAGACCCTGGTCCCCTTTCTGTTATTTGTGTCTAGCCCCAGCGTCTCCCGGCCTGGCCAGCAGTCATCATTTCTGTTGCTCAGATTGCTAGAACATGTGTTCAAACACAAGCAAACATGTACTATATCTTGTTATAACTTCAACCCCACCTTGCACTCGTTTTGGAGGTCCATGGTGATTTCTCCACAATTCTGAAATGCAGAGAGCTCCAAAAACTGAGAGTTTGAACTCTTTTGCCAAAAAAAATGTGGTTAGAATTTACCAGAAACTATTTAAGGTCTCCACTTATAAATTTACTGCAAAATGTCATACGTTGTGATATATACACAGATATTAATGTGTTCGCTCATGTGATTTTGCCCTAGACCCAGCAGAGAATGTTATGTCATTTATAGCCTAAGTATCATTTAACTTTCTAAACCAAAACGAATGATAAATTCTGGAATACATTTCTCCAAACGGTTTCTGTTAAGGCGTTATAGATCTATACTAGCCATCACCCTATTCAGATTACCAGCTGTCTGTCCAACATTTTTCTCACCAGTGGTATATGACTATTTTCTTTGCTCAGGGAAGTTCTGTATTACCAAAATAAGTGTTCGATGAGAGAGAAAGAGAGAGATTATTTTAACGAATTCTCCCTTTCTGTGGTTCTGGTTCATTTTTTATTCAATTCGTTCAGATATTTTTAAAATGTCGGTGACTATATTTTCCATTCCAATAATTCCAACTGTATTTAAATCTGTCTGTTCTGGTTTTATAAACTTCCCTTCTTACTTCACGAAATTATTGCTCCCATTATTTCTTTGGAAAATAAATACAGATTTAAACCGCTTTTTAAAGCACTATCATCTAATTCCCCAGGTATGAATTCTCCCTTTTTTTTGGAGCCCTGCACCCTTTCATAAAGTCAGAGGGATTTTTTCCCCTGCACACCTCTGCCTTTGAGGGATCTCAGAATTGCTGCAATGTAGCCCATGGAAGTGTTCAGGTCTGAGCTGGAGTTTATGTTCAGGTTTCAGCGATTTTTACCTCGTGGGTGACCCAGTTCCAAATCTCGTCTGGTTTGCAAGGCACCGCTGCCGCTTCCACTGCTGACATGGGCAGGGTGACATCCAGTCCACAACCTTGGGGGGTCAGACGGAGCCATTTACATTCATCGCCTGGGGCTCAGTCCCAGCACACGCGTCTGCAGGTTCACACAGCTGCTGGCTGGGCTTTCACAGATGGGCTTGGTGCCCAATCCTCATGCTCAACCAGTCCCAGCTCCCTGCCCACCTTGGGGGGCTAGCTCCTCTCACTCCAGTGACTTTTTCTCTCTTCACGTACTGTGGAGAGTTCTCTCTGCTATGAGCTTGACGTTTTCATGAAGAAACACGATACCCATCTTTCTTGTGTCTATGGAAAAGAGTGTGTTGTGGGGAGCGTATTCGGAACTTGCTCACAACGGATCACCTTGATGCAGAAGCTCAGAAAAGAAGGTAGTTTCATTCTTTAGATTTCGCTTTATCAGACGTCGGACCCTAGTGGCCACACACCGGAGATTTGGAGTCGCGAAGGGAAGTGCCATACAGGTGTAAGGGATTCGGGGAGGGGAGGCAGCAGAGTGTGGCAAGGATGCTAGATTTAGGATCAGCGGAACTGTGTTCAAGTCCCTGCCTTATCCTCACTGGCCTTTGGCCCTCAACATACCAAATAACCCCTTAGCCTCAGCCATATTGGTGTGATTGTTGGTTTCGAAGAACCATTTGTGATGACGTTAAAGAAATAGATTCTAGGATGCCACCCCCAGTAGATCCAACAGATCTAGGCTGGGCCACAGGGCTCTGCGCAGTATAGAAGCAACCCAGGTGTTCTGATAAACCTGCCCTATGGATCGCATCTCTGGAAACACTGATATTACATTAGCACATCAAAATATAAGTAGGCTTGTTTCCTATAAGATATGCTCATTCCTTGCTAATTTTTTGTTCATATCAGGATGTTCATTGGGCTTACCTGCATTATTTTACATATTAATTCAACGTGAATTTTTTTTTCATTTTGAGGATAAGAACCAATTAAATATTTGGCAAGGGAATAGCTGAACATATGTTGTCTATCAATACACAGCCTCTTAATGGATAGTATGATTCAAGAAAGTATAATTAATATGCAAGTTTAGCTATAAAGTAGTCAATGTTACCACTCCTTTTTTTTTTTTTTTTTTTTGAAAGAAATCCTAAACCTATGATACAAGTGGCTAGGGAGACATCTCTTCTGATTTAGAGTAAGATCCTCTTTTTCATTCCTCACCTGGCTTTCATTATCCACGACCACGTGGATACCCACGTCCATGTTTCATTATCCACGTCCAGCCAGTGGACACTGGGCTAGTCATTTGCCTGTAGGAGGACAAGAGTGCTATTTTAGGGACCTCTCCTCACTCCCTTCCTCCCCTCGTTTCACCCACCTCTCCGGGTTTTTTGTAAGTGTTTATTTTTGAAAGAGAGAGAGAGCGCGCACAAGCAGGGGCGGGGCAGAGAAAGGGAGACAGAAGATCTGAAGCGGGTTCCACGCTGACAGCAGCGAGCCCGATGTGGGGCTCGAACTCCTGAACTGTAAGATCATGACCTGAGCTGAAGATGCACGCTCAACTGACTGAGCCACCCAGGCGGCCTTCTGTCTCTTAGTCACACGTTTGCCTGAGATTTTCTTTCTCAACCAGATAGGCTAAAAATAGTATATCTATTATTGTAGATATTTGTACTCTTAATTTTCTTTCATGTAAATTCATGAAATATAAGAAATTCAAAAGATATGGATTCACTTCCATTCTTGAGGGCCACTGCAAAGATATTCCCTCAAAAGTCTTAACTTCTGTGTGGGAGTGAGATGAGCGAGTCTTTAGGTAAACTTACTTATAGTTAAGAAAAGGATAATCCAGGCTGAGTGTTAGTGAAAAACTCTGTTTCCTCATTCAGAAACCATTCCTTTATGGCTGTTTCCCATTCCCCACTTACAAATGCCGCTCTTACTCTAATTAATGCTAAAATTATCTACTTGGAAAAGTAAGTTGCCTTCACTAAGAGCACAGGGTTTTGCAAATGCAGTGTGATTTTTGTCCATTGTCTGAGTGAATTGCAAGAGTTTTGTAAAGAACAAAGCATGAGGAAATTACTCGTACTATAACCTGATTCCCAGACGTAGAGCATATACTGTAATAAGCCAATGTGGACCACCTTACCCCAACATACATAGAATCTACCTGGAAATTAGGAGACACCGGACCATGTCTCCTCTTCCATGGTAGGTAACTTTAAGCAAAAATGCCAACATGATAAACCCCCTGAAGTATTGATAGTAGATAAATGAGAAAAGAGAAATGAACATAAAGCTTCTACATGCACCTAACCCACATGGGTGGCATATGTACATGTACACTCAAGTTTGGCCTACACTTCTGACGTGAAGTAGCTATGTGCCCCCCACCCCACATACAGGAATTTAGGGATATGTATGTAGTCCAGTTATGGAAACAACATGGCCGCCCCTGAAAATGATAATTCAGTTTGCATAGCAATTTTGAGGCATATAGTATGTGCTAAAAACTGAAAACTTTGTTAGGCAGTGAGAGAATCAAAACTGGTAAAGTAAGTTCCTCTCCATAAGAGGGGCACGATATACTACAGGATAAAGGAAGATATCTATAATAAAGTGTATATACATATATACATATATATATATACACTTTATTAGAGATATATAATATATATCTATATATAATATAGATATAAAAATATGTGTTATATTTTATAATCATAAAATCTCATAAATACTACAATAGGGATACGCGTAAGATGCTTTGGGAAAGTTCATACTTCGGAACAACTTTGGAGGGGATCCTGAAAGTTCTCACGGAAATGACTTTTGTAACGGGTGTGAAGAGTGAGGAAGTGAACCAGGAGAGAAATGGCATTTCAGAGGCAGAGAACAGCACAGGCTGAAGGAAGAGGCCTCAGTGTCTTATTACCTCAGAAGTCAGGGCCGCCGGGCGCATGTTCCTGACAGAGTACGCAGCAATTCTAAAAAGTAAAGGAGAAGCGTCCTCTGCCTGTGCTTGATCTGAAACCGCGTTGAATGATTTAGTTTGCTCATTTGCAGCACTGTATTGTATGCCGCCGATAAATACGCCACACTTTTTATCTATCTTATGTTTCAAGGATGTTTGGGTGGTTTCCAGTTTGGGGCTGTTACGAAGAATGCTTCCGTGAATATTCTTGTCTGAGTCTCTTGGTGCACATGTGCGTGCATTTCCGTGGGCACAAGCCTACAAGTCAAACTGCAGACTGGTCAGGTTTTTAAGGCTTCGACTTTACCAGACAATGCCAAAGGGCTTCCCAAAGCAGTCGCTCCAAGGAACACCCTACTATAGTGTGTGAGACTTTGCACAGCCTCACATCCTCACCAAATAGTTTATGATGGTGTTGTGTTTTTTTAGGTTTATTTATTTATTTGGAGGAGGGAGGGTCAGAGAGAGAGAGAGAGAAGGAGAGAATCCCAAGCAGGCTCCATGCGTAGTGCAGAGCCCCATACGGGGCTTGATCTTACAACCTCAAGATCATGAACCGAGCCAAAAACAAGAGTCCCATGCTTATCCAACTGAGCCACCCAGGTGCCCCAGTAGTTTTTTTTTTTTTTTTTTTTAATTATAGCCATACTGGTAACCTGTAGTAATATTTCTTGTAGTTTTAATTTGCATTTCCCTGCTAACTAATTAGATTGAATATCTTTTCAAATGTGTTTTTGGCCATTGGTGTATCTGCTTTTGTTATGCGTCTGTTCAGTCTCTTGTTCATTTTCTATTTATTGTTCCTATTGTCCTCATTATTTTGTAGGACCTCTCTCCCCCCGCTCCCCTCCACACACACACACACACACACACACACACACACTCTCACGCACACATGCACACACTCACACACATATTCTAATTATAAACTTTCTGAAACATCTTCTACTCTGGAGCTTGCCTTTAAACTTTCTTTTTTCTTAATTAAAAAATGTCTTTTAAGGTTTATTTAAATCCAAGCTAGTTAACATATAGTGCAGTAATTGTTTCAGGAGTGGAATTTAGTGATTAATCACTTATATATAACACTCAGTGCTCATCCCAGCAAGTGTACTCCTTAATCTCCATCACCCATTTAGCCCATACCCACCCAACACCCTGCCAGCAACCCCTCAGTTTGTTCTCTACATTTAAAAGTCTCTTATGGTTTGTCTGTCTCCCTGTTTTTATCTTATTTTTCCTTCCCTTTCCCTATGTTCATTTGTTTTGCTTCTTAAATTCCACATAGGAGTGAAATCATATGAAATTTATCTTTCTCTGATGACTTATTTCCCTTAGAATAATACGTTGCTTCCAATGGCAAGATTTCATTCTATTTGATTGCTGAGTAATATTCCATTGTATGTGTGTATATACACCACATCCTTCTTTATCCATGGACATTTGGGCTCTTTCCATAATTTGACTATCGTTGATGGTGCTGCTATAAACATTGGCGTGCATGTGCCTCTTTGAATCAGCATTTTTGTATCCTTTGGATAAATACCTAGTAGTGTAATTGCTGGGTCATAGGGTGGCCGCACCAGTTTGCATTCCCACCAGCAGTGCAAAAGTGTTCCCTTGTCTCCACATCTTTGCCAACTTCTGTTGTTTCTGAGACATCTTCTACTCTGTAGTTTGCCTTTACACTTTCTTAATGGTTTCTTTTTTCTTTTTTTTTTCAATAGAACTTATTAATTTTAATATAACCTAATTTAGCTCTTTCCTATATGATTAATGTTTTTTTCTCTATTTTTTGTATTCTCCTTAAAATCTCTACCCCAAAGTCATAAAGACTTTTTTCTATATTATCATCCAGAAACTCTATCGTTTTACCTTGGGTATTTAAATATAATTCACCCAGAAGTACCCATCCCCAACCACTGCTCTGTAGTGCTACTTGTTCGTAAATTAATGTTCACATCTGTCTGTCTTTTTCTGAAGTTTCTATTCCATTCGGCTGGTCTATTGTTCACCCTTTGCCCCAATATTCACTCTCTGCCCAAATTATTGTACCATCATAATAGGTCTTAGTTTACAGATAAGTTCTCTTGCCTTGTTCTCCTTCTTCCAAACTGACTTGACTCTTCTTGTCCTTCTAGAAATGTATTACTCATCTTAGAAACAACTTATTCATTTCTACACACTGTACATGCACATTCTTGGATTTCTATCGTAATTGCTTTGAAACTGTAGATCAATTGGGCGAAAGAATTAACATCTTTAAAATATTGTCTCCATTTATTTAAGTTTTTAATGTCACTCAGTAATTTTATATACTTTGCATAAATGTCTTGCAGATTGTTGTTAAATTTATTCCCAAATATGTGACACTGTTGATGCTATAGTAAAAGGCATTTTTTTAAATTTTATTGTCTAATTATTTATTGCTGACATACAGAAATGACTTTGATTTTCAGAAAGCTTGCTAGATTTACTAGTCCTAATAATTAATTATCTTGGATTTTTCTGTTCACATTCATATTATTCATAAATGATGACAGTTTTATTTCTTCTCCTTCAATATTTAAACCATTGATTTACTTGCCTTGTCTCACTACATTTGCTAAGTCTCCCAGTACAATGTTGAATAGATGTAGTATAGTGGACATTGCTATCCTGTTCCCAATCTCAAAGGGAAAGCCTTCAAAAATCCACCATCAAGCATATTCTATACTGTTGGCTTTTATAGATATCCTTTATTAAATCAAGCAAGTTACCTTCTATTTTTAGTTTGCATAGTTATTTTAAAGTCAGAACCTGATAGCTCCATCTCTGGAGTCCCTGTCATAAGCGAAGTTAATGACGAATGGCAGACCAGGAGAAAATATTTGTGAGTTATAGACCAGAGGGCTAAGCTCTCTAAAGAATTCCGGTAACATTGCCAGATTTGATTTTCTCACACACAGTTCCAGACACTGTGTTCCGGGCCACTGCCGTCAGGAATGAAAGTTTCACCAGTCCGAGAGCATAAATAAGTATTTTTCATAAAGCTAAATATATTCCTTTTAAAGGACTTTCTTTTTTCCTGTGGATATGTTTTCTGTAATTTTTAATGGTAAAATAGTATTTTTCTAATAAATCATTATAATACATAGTAATTTAGGGTTTTTAAATTTTTTCTTATTTGACAAACTAAAATATCAGTAACTTGTTGGAGGTCCGTCTACATTCTTTAATTGATTTGATGGTCTAAGGAATCTCTGACCAAATGTTTATCAGTAATCTTTAGGGTGTTGACAAAAAACAAAAAGGAGCCAGTGCATTGAGAGGGGTGTGGGGGAGGACCTTTAGAGAATATGGAAGAGGAAGTAAACCAGGGCAGTGAGACATCACAAAGCCATGGGAAAAATGGTTTCAACTTGGTGGCTGTGGTTAAGCTGTGTCAAATGCTACAAAAAAATTAAGTAAGATGAAGACTATAAAATACCTACTGCATTTAGTAACAAAGAAGACATTAATGGTGCTGATGGGAGACTTTCAGCAGAGCAGCAAGGCCAAAACCGAATGCTGTGGATTGAAGGAAGGCTGGTGAGGAAGTGGAGACATTGCCTTATTTGATTTTTCTTGGGAATTTAATTTTGAAGAGAGAAGTGGATTTCAGTTCCACTGTAGATATAGGATTTGGGTTGATGGGTTTGTTGGTTGCTTGCTTGCTTGATTGGTTTGTTTCTTTGTTTGTTTTGAACATGAGAGATGACTGAATAAAATTAACATCAATTTAAAAACCAGTGGAGGGGCATCTGGGTGACTCAGTTGATTAAGCATTGGACTCTTGATTTTGGCTCAGGTCATGAACCCCAGGTCATGAGAGCGAGCCCCACATCAGGCTCTGTGCTGAGCATGGAACCTGCTTAAGATTTTCTCTCTCTATAGCACCTTCTGCCTTTCCCCCCTGCTTATACACACTCTCTCTCCAAAATAAAACAAATGGACAAATGAACATTCGAAATATTGTTAAAAAAATAAAATAAAAACCAGTGGAGAGACAGTATATTAAAATATAGGAGACAGAGATAATAATTAATGGAGAGAGATTCTGAGAAGATGAGATTAAATGGAATATAGAACACAGATGGACAGTTTCACTATGGGCAGGAAAAGAGACTTTTATCCTTTGTGCATCATGAAAAAGCACCCAGGGCCTCAGTCTAGGATGGTGTGGCTTTTATGTGGCTCAACACCAACAGTCTGCTGAATGGTGTCCCATGGTCGTGTGAAACACATCCCAGCTACGCACATGCAGCAGTCTTGTCTGTAGGTAAATCTGTAAGTTGATGGAACTAGAATTTGGGAGAATTGCCACCAAGAGGAAGAACAGCCGGTGAAAGTCCCTTGACACAGAGTAGTCAGCAAATTGGGGATGAATTAGAAGAGAGAGGGGAGAAGGGAAAATGAAGCGTTTTCTCTCCTCTCTACGTTTCCTATGCCAAGTTCCCAACAGATGTCACCTTCACAAGCACCTTTTCCATGTTCCTCTTCCCTTTACCCACCACAGTGGTCATTCTGTGAGTTCATTGTGCCTAGGCAGCTTTCTTTAGGAAGAAAATAGCCTCTCAAACTCATACAGAACAAGGTGGCTGTTTAAATAGTAAAAGACAATATTTTAACCTAAAGGAATTCCTCTCTAAAGGTGAAATTTAGGCAGTTTATTGGTGGGTAGCACAGTTGTTTTTGGGGTAGAAGTGTTCCTTGTGCCCTTATATCCCTTATAACCCATGAAGGGCCACAGCATTCAGTTTTTGATCCACCTAAATGGACCCAGCAAAGGGAAACGTGGGGCTGAAATCCATTCCTGTTGATGATGATATTGACAATTTGAAGTTCTTGTTTTCTAATTTAAATCAACATGTATTGAGTCTATACTTGTTCCAGCTAGTTTGGCATTGTTTCCTCAAATCTGTTTGTTCAAACATTGGACAATCATCTGAAGAGGGAGATAGGGTGATAGTTTCATCAGAAAATTTGTGAGAGGGATCCTGAGGGACATTCGTCTCAGGCCTGAGGGCCTTAGATGGTTGGTTTGTCCCAGAAGAACATGAGAGAGAATAGGGCCCTAGAGAAATTCAGCTGAGGCAGCGATCTTTGAAATGACAAGGAGGTGGGTAAATGTATGAATGAAATTGGATCTGAATCCTATACATACTGATTGATATGCCCACACAATACTGTTGGGGCAGGGGGAGACCAAACAGAAGCACAACAGCATAAGATTTCTAAGTTTAAAAAACACCACACAAGAGGCCAATTCCTCTCCGCTCACCTTAACATAAAAGTTTTTTAGAAGGACTTTACTAGTTACTTGCAAACAAACAATAAATCATCCATCCCACAAAGGCGAGCTGTTAGTGACGCTCATACTCTTCCTAGAAATAGGAGAGCTTCTAAAAGGTGGATTCAGTGAATGAGCTGGATTCACCTTTGCTCTGCCTTGTAAATGTAGCTGCTGCTCCTCTTAGACATCCTGGCACCCGGGCTCCAGGTAGCAGTGGGCATTGTCTAACCTGTTGCCCTAGCATATAGCAGGCAATCAGTTAACATTTTTTGCACATTAAATAAACGTTTCTTCTGGTGCCGCTCTTTACACTAAAGACTAGTTGGCTCTTTAGTCAATGGCAGAGGCTTCATCTGCATCTGAACTGAGATCCACTAGGAGTGGTGCATTCTGGGAAATGGTCCCATTGGCCAGGATCCTCTGTGTCCCCTCCAACCCCCCCCCCCCCCCCGGGATTGTAGAGCTGTCATCTCTGGCATTGGTGTGGAGAGAATCTCAGCCAGAACACTAGGCTGAGGGGATAAGGGCTTTCTTTAGCTTCATGCAGGAGTACTATTGGCAAAAAATCAGAAAAAGCAAAGAGGGGCTTGCACACCTCCATGGGTTCTTAAACTGAGGACCTACAAAAGCATTTTCACCTGTTGTTTCCCAATAACACAATGATGGTGTTGGCAGGCAGCAAAAAAATGTCCTTGGACAGTAGTCCAGTTGGCTTCGAAAGGCTATCAAGGAGTCATTTAAAAAGCTCTTTGCACAGACATGTCCAGAATATTGACCAGAAGAGAGAAGAAGAAGCACTCACTGAGCAATTTTCTCTCACATGTTCGAACCTCCCCTCAGCTGTGTGTTTGGCAGGAGTCCCACAGAAATTGCTGCAGAAGCTATCAACATAGCTTTTATGTAGGCATCCTCCATTTTAGTAATCCCTAAGTTTCAATAAAAACGATCTCTTTCCACTTCCACAGATGGCAGGAAGACTAGACGGCAGGATACACTTTCTCCAGACGGCTATTGATTCTTTTTCAGTATGTGCCAAATATAGAGGGGATTCTTAATTATTTTTTAAATTATATATGACAGAAAAAGTAATAGATGGAGTGCTTGGAAGATTGAACGCTATTTTTGTTATTAAAATAAAAACATAAGCTTGCAATTTTGAGAAGTTTAAATCTTGAAAGGGTTCTTCTTACAATTCTTTTTATTCCCAAATGACCTATTAATTCATTTCTTCATTAAAAAAATTTGAGCATTAAGTAAGTGCCACGCACTTGGATAACAGGGATTTAGGATACCGAGGGCAAGGGGTAGGGAGTAGATTTCATTTATTTCTTTTCCTTCCACCTAAAATTTATACCCCGAGGATATCTTCAGGAAGCTGCCATTCTTGAATGCAAACTGGGGAATTATGAGAAATGCAATTGGTAAGTTCTCTTTACACATGGTCAGTCTTTCCATTCCCCTTCCCTCATTCTAACTTGCTAGATGTATTCCATTTTTCTTCCAGATGCAAGGAAATAATCTTGGTCTGTCTTGTCTGTGACAATTGATTACTTGTCTTGCTTTGAATCTGCTTCTCTGAGATGGGCATTTAGTTGGGTCCAGCCCTCAAGGAACTCAAGGTTATCTTCATGGTAAACTTCACAAAGGAACACAATGTATTGCCTTCAAAATATCTTATGCAGGCTCAGCTTTCTATTTCAAAATTGTCTTTAATCAAATGTTTAATCACCTCTTCTAAATCATTAATAAAATATTATTATTAGTGGTGAGGACGTTTTCATTGCTTATTTATCATTTACAACATCCCCCCGCCTTAGCTTTCAAAGCGATTTGAGGCTGCTTAAAATAGAAACCCTAAATGTCATATGGTGTTTCAAATAGAAAAACATGAATAGGTAGGGGAATTTTTATTATAGTCTCTGTTATTTCTTTCTTAGAAGTCACATAAAAAATTCTGCACTGCTAAGGCACAGCAAGCTTTCATTCTACATTCGAGTTTCCTTCTTAAAGTCCTATTTTCTTACCTTGTGTTGAAATTACCTGCACACCAACATTAACTGAGGGCTTAACGTGGGCCAGGAACTCCCCGGTATTTCATAACATTAGCTTGCGCAGCTCCTGAAACACATCCATATTACATGAACTTTATTTTAAATGTGAGAAAACTAAATTTGTAGATTAAGTAGCTTTCTTGAAATCTAGTGAGTGGCAGAAAGAATGTCAACCCAGGCAGGTCTGATGTCATCCAGAGTACTTCATCACTAATGAATACTTATGAATAATGAACGGGTCATATGCCGTTAGTGGATCGTGAGATCAATTTAGTGGATTGTGATCCCGTTCCGAGGGAATAAGATAGAATAGCAATGATCAGCGTACATCCCACATAGTAAAAGGCAAGTTATAATTCAAGAAATTTTGTTTTCAGTGTGTGCCTGTTTGTATGCTGAATTGTGATACAAGATATATGTCTGTGAGTTACTATCATAAAAAATTTCAAGGCTGCTACACTAGGATATACTGACTCTCACTCATTCATATTCCAAACACAGGGGGACAACTAGTTTTTTATAAACCTGCCCTCCACAGAAATCTTTACAAGAAAGAAGAGATTTAAAAATCTATGACTCAGTATGCCTCTCCCTGTGTGAATAGGCTTAACAAGCCAACTCCCAGAGCCATGCAGCAGAGTTTTCCTAAAATCGCCAGCCTTCACTGGTCTTACGCCAAGTTGCTAATAGTAAATCATTCATCTACCACTGCAACAATAGCAAAGAAAAATATTTTTTGCTTTGCTAAGAGCAAACATCCAACGGATAGAAAAGCATCCAAAGGCCGCCCTCCCCATCTACAGAAGGTGTAGCAGACGCAACAGCAGCAGCTTCTGGGGTCAAGTGTGTGTTGGCATGTCCAGTCGTCTCCAAGACAGGGCCAGGCTCTTAACTTTTTTTTTTTTTTTTAGTAGTGTTGTATTTATTAAAGGGAAGGGAAAATTAGACAAAGTGAATACAGACAATACAAAATATAATGTGTTTTCGAAGGTGTTAAACTATTTTTCTATGAATTTCCTACCTATAAAAAATGTTTTATTGCTCATATCCTCCCTCCCCTATACATGTATTTGAATCATCCCCTGACCCCAGAGGACCACTGTTAACTACTGTGTTATGAAGATACCAGTTGAATCGGGAACCTGAATTTCAAGGGGGGCATAAATCCTCTGTGAGGACAGATGCAAAACATAAGAGAAGGAAACATAAGAGAAGACAACAGCTGAATAGTGGCTACGTTGAATGAGAAAATGAAGAAAGGAATATAATTAACTTTGACAAAATTACTCTGTGGGTAAAATGATCAAAAACGTTCTAGAAATTTAGATGTAAGAGACATCTGTCAATTTTGAAAGAGTACTTTCCAGAAAACAAGAGATGTTCTTCATAAATACTCTAGTACAATTGTTGAAGTCATGTATTGTTTTAAAGGAGTGTCAGTCAAAACTTCACAGAAATTGACTGAGGGAGACTATACATTCAGGCATGACCACAGTTCATTATCACTAATTGAAGGGAGTGAGCGGTGTTGGAAAGGTGCTCCTAACCATGTTGCCACTGATGTTTGGCATCATGGCCAGGACTTTCCTTGGGTTGGAGGTATGATGTATTTTAATATAGCAGAGGGATAGAGAACAAACCTTCTGTGACTTTCCAGATGGATGTCTGCATTTAACTTCCTTATCTCTGAAACATAAAGGAAAATATCACCCATACATACATTGGTTGAATGAATACCTGAGATAAACCACTTGTGCAAATGGCCTGGGACACAGTAAGCTCAATGAGGGTTAGATATTATTACTTACTATTTATCCCTCCTAATTCAAATGTGGTTCCCAATTTCTAATTCACACTTAAAACTGTCCTTTTGCATATATATATTATGTCACTTCAAATCCTTCTCAGAAAGGATTAATAAGTAAATAAATTCATCTGTTTAATTCTGTTAGCTCGTGGCTTTACATTTCTGTTTCCAAGAGCGGACAACTCTTTGATTCCATACAAAAGTAGGATGATTGCTTTGGTTTTTCTTACTATTGCCTTCCTGAAATTAGTTAAAAAATGAACCTTGATTCTTGGTATAGCTGATGTTCGATATGACAATGATTGTTTAGAATGTTATAATTAAGAATACTATTCAAAGATATTGTACACTATGGATAGAATTAGACAAACTCAATTCAAAGGGTCCTTTTGAAAATTAAAGGGAATGCCATGAAAAGAATTTGGCCATATTAACACTTTCATTCTATTACCTGAGACTACTTTCCCCTCTTTCACATAGATTTTGCACTGACCAAGGGCAGTACAATCACTTCTCTGTGCCCAAAAGGATACTTTCCCTGTGGAAATCTTACCAAGTGCTTACCCCGTGCTTTTCACTGTGATGGTGTGGACGACTGCGGGAACCAGGCTGACGAGGATAGCTGTGGTGAGTCCTCCGCTCAGCTCCAGACATCCACCTCCCCTTGTGAATGCCCCCAAACTGTGCGTGGACCAAATAATAACTGTCACGAAAGGGAAGAGATGATTTGATATTCTATAGGGAATCCTACTGTAACACAAATAATTGTTCCCCGATTCGTTTGCGATGATGACCAGAATTTTTTACAGGTAGAGGTTGCTTAAATCAGAAATACAAGTGTGATAAAAACTGAAATCATATTTTGAAAGCTACTTGATGCTCATATTCTAATTTTAAATGTCTTCCTATAGACTACCTCTTTTTTTGGCTTGGTAATTTGGTGCAGTTACACGAATACCCATAAAGCGTGAATGGTTCCTGCCTAGAGAATTAATTCACTGAGTTAAACCTACAGTGAGTACCCACTATGTGCCAGGTGCTGTCTCACTCACCCAGACACAGCAGGCTCAAGAGAGACAAGGTCTTGCCCTCATGGAGTTCACGTGGACCTTGTGAACAAGGAGGACAATAACCCTGTACGGAACGAAGTTAAATATTAAATGCATTCAAATATTAATATTTATTCAAACGTTAAATATTTTAGAGCATGATAAGTGCCATAAAATATTGAAAAAAAAAAATGATGGGGTAGAAAGTGACCTGAAGTGAAGCCTATTTTAAAAAGGCAACCAGAGAAAACCTCCCTGAGATTATAATGTTTGAACTGAAAACTAAACCATGAAAAATTGTGGACGAACCGAGTTGCAGGCAAAGGAAACAGCAACTGGAAAAGACCCTGAGGCTCAACGAAGTAAGACAATGTGTTTGTGAGGCCAAAAGGCCAGTGTGGTTTGAGCAGAGTGAACAAACATACAGAGGGTGAGGAGGTAAGCAGATACCAGATCACTAAAAGTCTTACAGGCTGTTTGAGGTCTGTATGCAGGGACCGTGTATATTGTCTAATATAACCTGTTTGTTTTTACTTGAATAAACTGATGCCAAATTGACATGTCTAGTTAGTGAGAGAGTAGACAACTAGAACCCAGATCTCTTGAATCTGAAAGAACCTTGTGAGTTTCCTATCGCACAGAACAGCCATTCTTTGATAGCACCTAACTAGCAATCCAAGGGAGACCACAAAGTCCAGGAATGCCAGGCATCTGTCTCTAGAATCTGCTTTCCTGCCCTTGAGGATTCACGTATGCTCCCCTCTCATGGAACCTTACGCCCTCACTTCCGGTGGATCATTCATACTTACCATTTAGGATGAGTTCAGGGACCCTTCTCACCTCAGAAGCTTGGCTTCCCTGGCCTCACTCCCCACCCTGAAGCTCTGCCAGCAGTCTAGGATAAGCACCTTTTCTCCCTGTTACCAAAGCATCCTGGCTGTACCCATATGGTTGTACTAAGGGCTGCCTCGTCTTTTCACTGTTCTTCTCAGTATAGACATGAACTTCTTGAGAAGAGTTCTTATTTGTGCCTTATTTCTTTTGTTGTCATCAGAGCCTATAATAGTAGGGTACATAGTAGGTGCCCAATCACTTCTCAGTGACGGGGGCAGCTGTCTGGATGCCAATGGGCAAGTCAACCAAATCCTCAGTGTTCCCTCTTCACTGCTTGGGAATCAGAGACCTGGCATATTTATCTACCTCGTGAGGATGTTCTGAACACAAGTTAAATAATTCATGTAAAGGCATCAAATAGAATCATTTAAAAAACCATTGTGGGTATTAATAAGAAATAGAAATCAGTTATAGGTTGTAGGCATCAGAAGGGAACTGTGGGCAACTATTTAAATTTACTTTTCCATTTGTATGAGCTTCAGTGTACTACGTTATAATACGTATCTTACCATTTTAATGGCATGTGCTAAAGTGATGATACTTCAAAATCAGGTTTCCTTTTTAAAAAGAAGATAATTTTCTTGCAGAAAAGGAGAAGGAAACTTGGCAAATAAGCAGAAACTTGGCAATTTCTGACAAATTGAGAAAATATTTTTCCACTCAATAGGACTAGGTATCCTTGATGAAAAGGAACTTTGTTTTTGCTTTATTAAAAAGGTCAGGTGACACATCTTTTATTATTAGTCATTACATCTATCAAGCATGTATCTACATATACATATGCAGCAATATGCATATGCCAAAACAATTCAGATTGTATTTTCTTCCGAGGACCTTAAAATTAAGATCAAACATTTCAACTGTCAGCACTAGAAACAAGTAGTATTTTTCAAGAACGATATAGGTAGGTAAAATAATCCTCTATTTCCATTATATATTTTATGAAGCATACATTTGAAATATTTGTAATTTTCCAAAAGGGAAAGGCTCCAGATGTTTGCCTAGCTTTTTGTCCCTTACCATTGATGTTACCATTCAACTACTGAAACAAATTTTTAATTGATTTCATTATCAAATTTTTATACTTTTGTTTTGTAATTTGATATTTGATTTATAGAATAACTGACACATATTCATCACCATTTCACAGGAGACACTAGTGGATGGGCGACCATATTTGGCACAGTCCATGGAAATGCTAATTATGTGGCATTAACACAGGAGTGCTGTAAGTGGTATTGATTCAAAGACTCAGTCTCAGCTTTGCGAGCAACATGATTTGTGGTGCATGGATTTATATGGGTAGTGTGGTCAATTCCCTTTAGAATTTCAGTTTCAGGTCAATGTCTTTCAGTGGTCAATTGCTCCGTTGTCTGCCATGGGACTGAAGACATGGAAGGAAACAACATATTCCATTCACGCTCATTTTATGTAGTAGCCTACGATTGTGAGAATATATAGATATTAAATAATTATGATAAATAATAAAGATATTTTTCCCTTTAACTACTTTCTTCAGTAGAGATATTGAACACCAACTACTTCTCAGCCCCTATGTTAAGGACTGAGAGTACAAGGATAAGTAAGATGTGGTCCCAAGTCACAAATACTTCACATGGTAGCAGGAAAGGCAAAACCTCATGGAGACAGAGATGATACAATATAGTGAAGTATATTGTATATACAATATACAATATATACAATAAACTAGAAGGATGATGTTTGCACAAAGGAATGTGGAAGCCCACTGGAAGAAATGATGGTTGTGCCAAGGGTGGAAAAAGATCCACAGAGACAATGACGCTGACATGGACCTAGAAGGATGGCACCAGCCCATAGAGGATTCTGGGTGCACACTTTGGACTTTGGCCTCTACCCTGTAGATAGAATCATGTCTTTATATACACCTATATTACATACATGTGTATAATGTATACCTAGACATAATTATGCAGGTACATATACAATTATATACATATATTAGTATGTATATACAAATAGTAATATACATATATATTAAACCCTATATTAACCTTATATTATGCACTTTATAATATCAGTTTATAATTGCCACTTATTACATACTTTATTGTGCACAGGTACATCATATATAAAAATTAGAACTTAAAAAGATTAAAAATAAACACAACTGTAAGTTCTCATATTTTCTTCCTGAGTCATAATGGGTCATCTTGTACACATCCCATTGTGGAGATCACTGCTGTACATGGTCAGCAACTACTGACACTGTGGGCTTATTTTCTTTTAATGAGGAGGAAGAAGCACATGAAAGGAAGGGTTTGTAAGAATGATTCTTCCATCAGAATCATAGAGAATGGATCAGAACAGTGGTTCCCAACCCCGGACAACTTTTGTCCCCAGAGAACACTTGTCAATGTCAAAAGACATTTGGGTTGTCACAACTGGGGGATGGCTCCTGGCATCTAGTATGCAGAGGACAAGGATGCTGTTTAGCATCCTACAATGCACAGGACAGCCCCCCCACAACAGAGAATGAGCCAACCCAAGTGTCAACCTTCCCAAGGTTGAGAACAAAGAACAGTGAGATACTGATCATTATGTTTCCTGCAATACTCCAGAGTAATACTAAGAATCTGATCCCAGAAAATGCCAGTGGGAAGAGTGAGAGAGACAGAGATGCAGAAGCATTTCTGAAGAAGAATCCAGAGCCTGTGGGTATGACTGATGTGCAGGTGAGGGAGCTATGCTCACGTCGCTGGTTTAGGCAGTAGGCCCAGCTTGGACTACATGGAATTCTTTTATTGGTAAATATGAGTTTCCATCCCCAGGCTTTCAATCTAATAACGCAAACACCATTTTTGCTGTCAATAAACGTTGAAGTGAACATTCTGAGCTTTAAGGAGTTGAGCTAATTAGCATAAACCTATAACATAGAATATTTTCAAAAACTCTATAAAAAAACTTTATAAACAACATAGAATATTTGCAAAAATTTTATACACTAGATACTTCCAAAACTTTATGCATCTTTTGAATTAAGCAGGTACTCAATAAAAGTTTGCTGAATTTACTAAAATTCCGTAAAATTGATTTTAGAAAGTTTGGTTAAGGGAATTTAAAAGAAACAGAGCAATTAGAAAGGATGTGTAAAGATCTAACTAAATAATAATACAAAAATTGGAAAAGAATCCTTTTTCTTAGCTCCATCAAAACAAATACCCACAGGATCAGAGGCAAAATCAAGTGCTCCATAAATATCACACCCCTTACTCTCATACACACACACACACACACACACACACACACACACACAGAGTGATTGTCTCATGGGACAAGTTGGCCTGTTTTCTCCATAGATTTCTCACCCCTTTATATGCCATTATCTTAATAATTATGTAAGTTTCTTCACAGTAAATCCTGAATTTTTTTTTATTCTGAATGTCTCAGATAGATGGATCTTTGGTTTTCTCAGCTTTATAGCTTCTCTACCATTTTTGTCTTCCACTATAACTTTATAGTAACGAAAAACAAAGAACCCAAATAAGACTGTATCCAACTTGGCTTATTTCAATAAGGCACAGTGGAGGCTACTGCATCTGTCTCTTCTCACAGCCCTAGGAGAAGTTTGAAGGGGGAAAAAATTGAATTGAATTTTAACCAACAAGGATTTACTGAGCAACCTCTTTGTGCCATTCAATTAAATTAAATCGACTCAATTATACCCATTGCAGATTTACTCTGTTGTATTAATGTTTTTCGTTGAGGGGAACTTAATCTTGCTTCACTACACACTTTTGTGCTACTTAAATCTTTCTGTGGTTTCTTTCTAATCACTTATTAAGTGCCTCTGAAATGACCACTGGAAGCTAGAACCGAAATGAAATGCCACATTAGTCTATGATGGACTAGGAGACAATTCTTTGCTTTTAGTATGGACCCAAATTAGGCTACTAAAGAGGTAAATGTTATACATTCAATGAAGAGAGAACACTGTCAGTTATTAGAGATGAGGTCATAATTAAAGAAAAGTATTTTTTTTCCCAGTGAAATACTACTCTTTTGCCCCCTAGCTCTAAACCAGTATCCACAACCCTGTGACTGCAAAGGAACCGAATTGGAATGTGTAAATATGGGCTTAAAGTCTGTGCCAGTGATTTCCAGCAATGCGACATTACTGTGAGTAGAATTCATGTCTTGATGATATTTGCCCCTGAAACCATATGAAAACCATGTAGTCCAATCTAAACTCCCCTTGTTGTGTTTTGTGTTACTTATATATTAGCAAAATCATAGAAGTTCCCCTTAAAACTACCAGAAATCAGAGAATCCCACATGTTTCTTCTCCAGGGAAGGCAAGTTTTTAAATGCTGTGTGTTAGATTATCCTGGTTATCGTGGAGCTCACAAATGTCTCTGGTCTGCAGTGCTGATTTTCAGTTACTTTCCGATTCATTGTTTTTACTAAAATGCGAGTACCATACAACTAAAAATGAAAATAAAAAAGGAGAGCACTAGCTTATTCTACCTCATTGTAAATGGTGGCAATTGTCCAAGACTGCAAAGATATAACAAAGATATAAAAAATCCATGAAGCTGGCTATGTCGTCACTGTAAGTTTGCCTGTACTTTGTAAAAATGTTTTGAGAGCCTCCAGAATTTGCAGTCATATTATGATTTGAGCATGTGTGAGTTGGTTAGGAATTTTTGGTTTTCTTTTGTTTGTTTGTTTGTTGTATTTTATTAAATTACCCAGAGAGTAAAGATGTTAAATCTTCATAGACATTCTAATCTATGATACTAAATGGCCAAACTTGTCAGATACTTGCAAACTGCTTTAATTTTGCCTTATGCACTTCTCTTTCTCACACGAGAAAGTTTTCAGTTACTAGGGTCATTTTCAAATGTGCGGGAAGTAGCAAGGAGTATCCATAAATATCCTGTTTTCAGTCATGCACTTTCTAGGGAAAAGTTTTCTTGGTCATAAAACCTATAATGAAGTCTGCTTTACCTGTTATTTTAGGTCTCTTAAAGAAAACAAAATTCACAGTCTTCCAGATAAAGTTTTCATCAAATACACAGCACTTAAACAGATGTAAGTAGCTATTCATAGTGTTTTTATGAAGAAGTCCTTGTGATGTTTTAAGATGCCTTTTATCTTTAAGTAAAATGGAACATAAACTTAATAATCTTTATCATTAAACTTATTTTTCAAATGTAATTAAGATTAGGAAATAAAGCTTTGAAAACTAGTATATTATCTTTCCATTTCATAATTGAAAGTAGCTGAATTAATTTTATTTAAATTATTTTTAGAGAATTAAATTGAAGTTGAGATCAGGCATCTCAATAAGAAAACACATATTTCCATTCCATGCTGTTTTCCAAGATCATTTGGAAAATGACACGGTAGAGTCAGAGGCACTAGATATACTTCTTAACTTCAAAGGGGAATGTTAGGGGCGCCTGGGTGGGGAATGTTAGGGGCGCCTGGGTGGCTCAGTCGTTAAGCGTCCGACTTCAGCTCAGGTCAGGATCTTGCGGTCCGTGAGTTCGAGCCCGGCGTCGGGCTCTGGGCTGACGGCTCAGAGCCTGGAGCCTGCTTCGGATTCTGTGTCTCCCTCTCTCTCTGCCCCTCCCCCGTTCATGCTGTGTCTCTCTCTGTCTCAAAAATAAATAAATGTTAAAGGGGAATGTTAGTATAGATAAGAAAGATCAGATCTTTTTTTTAAATTTTTTTCAATGTTTTTGTTTACTTTTGAAGGAGAGAGAGACAGAGCATGAGCGGGGGAGGAGCAGAGAGAGAGGGAGACATAGAATTTGAAGCAGACTCCAGGCTCTAAGCCATCAGCACAGAGCCTGATGTGGGGCTTGAACCCACGAACTGTGAGATCATGACCTGAGCCGAAGTCGGACGCTCCACCGACCAAGCCACCCAGGTGCCCCAAGAAAGATCAGATCATTTAAAACACATAATGGTAGGATACAGACTGTCTCCCGGGATAATAGAAACAAAAGCTGCAATCTTAGTGAAATCAGCGATAGTAGCATATCTGAGGAAAGAAAATGTTAATAAATAGGGCACAGTCCACAGTGAAGAAATGGTAGTCAGAGAGAAACAAAGTATCAAGATGCTTCCAGCACCTTCCAAGAAAGAAAACCAGGATCTGGGCGATGTAATCCCTAGACGAGTCTCATTACTTGCATGAACTATCTTTTGATAGAAATTCCCTTTATTTTGATTCCCTGCTCACCAAACAACCTTATGATGACTGCATTAACTTTCCAAATTACTCATATCAAAGTATTTGGACAGTTACCTCGGATAGGGTATTAGAATGTTCCTTTTGGTGGAATTGGACACCTCCCATTTAAATAAAGACATTGAGAATATTCAACCTCTTGTCAGTTGTTACTCTATGGCAGCCCCTCAGAGCCCAGTCATTCTGGGATAACGAAGAGATCAAGTTTCTACAATTGCCAAGATGGTCATTAGACCAGATTTAAAAATTAACAAGGTAATGTTGTAAGGCTCCTTAGCAGCACAATTATACCGTTTTATCCTTCACAGTCAGCATAGAAAGTTTCTAGAAATGCGAAGTATGTTAATATCTAGAAATGTAAAATATGTTAAAAAGAATAAAAATAATCTGATCCTCTGCTGATACCGGACAAACAGATTTGGCGTAAAATGCCATCAAAATTCAATGCTGTGCATGAGCTTAGGTACAGATTTTCTCGCACAAGAAAAGAAGTCGCTGAAGGAAGTCCATTAGTGAGGTAGAATCTTATGTGAACAGAGATAATCATGCCTGGGTTTGATCACAGCCTCTGTCAACGCCATCCGCAGTCATGACCTTCTGCTCCATTGTGGGGCGTGTTGTCATGTTCACATTGCCGCAGGGGAGTAGCTATGCACTGACTCTGGGTTTCCAGATGAATCTAGAGAGGAAACCCTAACTATACTGCTGTTACTCTTACTGGAAATTCTTGGAATCACCACATGTTCATCCTGTGAGTCAATACAGTTCTTGCACGGCCTGAATAATGCTCAACGGAGGGGGGAAAAATGGCACTAACAGAAAGGAAGGAAAAAGATTCATGTTGTAGAGTACCTGTTTCAGTTCTGTTATCTAGAGTCATAGAAGTTTTATGAATTTCTAATTAAGTGCTCTTATTGTTCACAAGGTAATTAAAGTCTGCAATGGTTAAATGATTTAACTAAGATCTACGACTAGTAAGCAGAAGAGCCAGAGTGAAAGCCCATATATTCTGATGCTCAGTGCAGTGTTTATTTTACAATAGCCAGGAACCAGAGATGGATGTTGTTCTAGCATCAGACTGAATGTTCTACCAACACATACTGTCCTGCCCCACGCAGAACTCCCTTTTCTACATGTGTCCTCTAATTTGGGACAAACTGACTTCCGGGAAGGCAGAGAGATCACCAGAGGATCAAGCAAAGGAGGGGTACATTTCAACTTCTCCTACCAAGTCCTTTTGTAGACCACTGATTTATGTCAATACTTATCTCTGATAGTATCGGCTAGCCCATGTAGGGGAAGGATATGGAATCACTAATTTTGATAATCCAGGCCCCAATTTCTCCTAGTGAAATAAAATAGGGATTGACCTTAATTGCCAGGTCAGCTGGAAAGTTCTCCAAGTAAATGTTTACTTCTACTTTGAGAAAACTTAGATGCCACATCATCACCCAGCTGAAGCTCTCCTGATGCAAGGTGCTATTTGATGCTATTTCAATCAACGAGGAAAGCTGATTCTCCCAGAGGCTCAGAAAAAAAGATTAGGGGACCCTCATCAAGAAACACTCACTAAGTGTTTATCCTAGGCAGAGTACAGCACAGTTCCTTATATTTATATATCACCTTTTAAAGTTCACAAAGAATCCCAACATTTGGAATTCTCACTCGGACTTTGAGCCCCATAATCTGCGAAGTGGGGGTGGGCATTACAAGGTTCTTTCAGGAATGAGGATACCTATTCTAGAGAAGAGGGATTATTTGTTCAAAGGCAGTCAGCTGACAAGTATTAGATCTTGGCCTCAAAGCCAAACCTCTGACTGTGATCTTTTGGAAGCTTAACTGCTTGGTCCAGTCTCAGAATATTGTTCCTGTTGATGAAAACGTCCATTAACCAAGCTTTGATTTGAACATAACACAGGGTCTTTACAACCATTACTTAAGTATCATAAAGCAGCTCATGAGCTCAGCCATCCATCCTTAAACCTCCTACCCCCACCCCCTTTCCTCCACTCCTCAGTCACCCCTGCCACTCCTTCTCCAACCCCCAGCCTCAGTCATGCCCTTCTCTCTCCTGTCCTTCCACTCTTACCTTCTCCTTCCCTATTCTGCATTACAACATCCCAAATAGCCGATGTGGCAAAACCAAAACCATCCCCAGGAAAAGGTGTCTGGGGAAGGAAGAAATGAACAACTCCCAGGATCCTTGGAAACATCCCGCAGGAGGATAAAAGCTGACAAAACCACATATTCATTCATTCTTTCAACAAACATTTGTCGATACCTGCCAGGCTCCAAGTACTGAGGATACAGCAGTGAACAACACATGTGAAAAGCCCTCTCTTCATGGAGTTAAAGGTGCAGTGGAGGAGGATAGGCAATAAAATAGAAAACACATAGTTAGATACTGATGAGAGCCATGGAGTAAAATAAGCCAGGAAGGTCATGAGGGTGCACTGAGCAGAAGAAACTTCAAAGAATACACCAATAAATTTTGTCCTGTCATGTAAATCTACTACTGCCAAGGGTGTTTTCAAAGCTCCCCATCTTTCTTAGACTTACGCCATGAAACTGTTCAAAACACACCCAATCAGTCCTCTACTTAACTGTAATAGTTAAAGCTGGCTCTTATCACCCTGCATATTCCACGAGTCTCTTCCAGCAGACTTCTCCCCCAAAGGATGTGGTTTCAAATCTGATCATCACTCTGGTCACATTAATCTGTATATGTTCACCTACACTTGCCTTCCACATAGTATCTAGAATAAATGTAATATTGTCACTGTGACATGGGCGGGGACGGACAGACGAAAGCTAGCAAGACTTCTTTTCTAAACTCTATATGCTCCCAACTTACATTTGATATCTTGGTGGCTATTTCATACCCATAACTCTTAGCGGTCATGCTTCTAAAATTCCCCATCCCGTGCCATAGGTGTTTCTGCAAAGTGATGGCGTCTCCATCCTGCATCTGTGCACTTGGCATTTGAGACCTAGTTGTAGGTCCATAAATGTATCCCTGTTCAGTTTCAACCTGTTAGATTCAGCTTTTCTTGTCAGACTGTAATGAACTTTTTGGAAAATTCAACATATTCACTATGACTGTGCTGAATATTCATATAAATATGAATATGACTGCTGAGAGGTCCGCATTCTGTCACCTCAAAATTGGATGAACCATCTTTACTCAAATCGTGGAGTAAAATATTGAAGAGGACAGTGCCAAATACTCTTTCCAGAGCCCTTCATCACTGTCCTTCAAACAATGTGTATTATTCTTTATTTTGGCCACAAACGCATCAGAAAGCCACTTGATCAATGCATGCTAGACATATAAGCAGTGTCAGCCACCGTTGGTGTTGGACTGATCAGTTTTTCAAAAAAGAAAATAAAGTTAGTCTGACGTGACTTGTTTCTCATGAAGTGCCCTGTTCATTTTCTTCTTGAGGTATTCACAGGCGGTTTCCTAAATAGCTTGTTTTGTGATTTTGCCCAGAACCCACATCAAGCACATCTTACTATACAAATTGGAATATATCCTAAGAGATCATTGACTCTAATGTTGAGTGAGTCTGTGGTCTAGAATGTTCTAAATAGTCAGTGGGTTGAGGTCATTTAGGCAACCAGAAGAGTAAGTTCATAAATCAAAATGAAATTTTAATTGCCAAATAAATGTTGTTGAACTTACCTGAATGTTTTTACTATTGGTCAGATTATTCATTTTAATAATCTTTTCAAAATATCAAGCCTTTCTAATGTGGGGGGTGGGGGGGAGGGAAGAGATTTAAGATGACCTTTCAAAGAAATAAAATAGACTTTAACAGTGACTATATTACTCTATCACCACTACCATGGAAACCAGCAGCAGCCTTCCTCCTCATTGTGACATAAACCTTACATAAATTAGGAATTTCTTCTTAAACATGGTTCTAGTTCAAAACAATCATTGGCAACAAAATATAATTCAAGGAGTCTGCCTGGCTCATGAATACAAAATGTTGCATTAAAAAATAGCCTATAAACATGCATGTCATTAAAGCATTTATTTGCTTTAGTTTCAGGTACATAAATTCCTGGCGTTTCTGCTTGAAAAGTCCTGACAGCTGAAACAGCAGGAATTCATGAACCAGTAAGTTATTCTTAGAAAAGCCATTCAGTGGAAAGTATATTAAATGGGCTCACATCTCGGCTCTGAATAAAAAGAGGACACCACTTGCCAAACTGTTACCGTTCCCAATTTCCCCTCGTAGTCACCAAGCTACTATTCTACAAAGAAGCAAGGGGACGCTACAGGATCAAGTTAAAATTCAGTAGCCTAAGTCTGAGACAGGGGACTTGGAGCTCCAGTTCTCTGGGAGGTGCCAGCAAGCTGAAGCCCAGCAGGTGACTAGAGGCTCTTCCTTATTTAAAGTGTTGGGGTCTTGGGGCACCCGCGTGGCTCCGTCGGTTGAGCGTCGGACTTCGGCTCAGGTCGTGATCTCGCGGTCCGTGAGTTCGAGCCCCGCGTTGGGCTCTGTGCTGACTGCTCAGAGCCTGGAGCCTGTTTCAGATTCTGTGTCTCCCTCTCTCTGCCCCTCCCCCGTTCACGCTCTGTCTCTCTCTGTCTCAAAAATAAATAAACGTTAAAAAAATAAGTAAATAAAGTGTTGGGGTCTCAATTCATGTCAGGGAAGGCAGATAGGCTGCACACGTCCAGTGAGTCATGCAAGTGGAAACCACAGAGCCAAATGCACAATTTATGACCGCGCCCATCTCTTCAAGATTGACAACATGTAGGTAAAATGTGCATGGCAATTTTGAATTCATTATATTTTTTAAAGTTTATGTATTTATTTTGGGAGAGAGAGAGAGAGAGAGAGAGAGAAAGCACGTGCACGTGCGCAGGCGCACACGAGTGGGGGAGGGGCAGAAAGCGAGGGAGAGAGAATCCCAAAAGGCCCCGCCCTGTCAGCCCAGAGCCCCACACAAGGCTCCATCTCCCGGATGGTGAGATCATGACCTGAAGTCATGAGCTGAAGTCAAGAGTCAGACGCTCAACCAACTGAGCCACCCAGGTGCCCCTTGCATTCATTATCTGGAATAAAATATAACTAACACTAGTTAGGTAGTAAATTTTATGTTTAAGAGGAACTTCAACGTACGTATATTATAGCATTGTATTATTTTTCTATTTCACTTACTATTGTAACATAATTCATTACATTCATTTTCATTACATCACTCCAAGGGCTTTGAAATGCCAAAACAGATATTGATCCGTACGGATTCATTCTATTCATAGCGGAACTTTAAAACCAAATGACAATGTATGCTGTAATGGGAAGCGTCTCCTCATAGACGTGGGGCGGGGCGGGGGGAGAGAAGGGATGGAATGACACGAGGTCTCAATGGGTTTCAAGTTTACTTGGTGAGATTGAAATTGGCGCTCTTTGTATCTTATGGATGTAATGCGTGTGCTGTAGTACCAACCTCTGCCACTTGGTGGAACACAGAGAAAATGACAATATCCGTTCAACACTTGGGTTTGAACTTGGGATGGATGGGTTTGCTGATAACTGGGAGCTGATATCGGCTTTACCTAGCTACCTTGAGGGCTGAGGGCTTCAATATCCTGGCACTCCTATAATGGCTTCATAATTCAAAGGCTGGGAAGCTTTGCTAGAGAATAGTTACAGTATAACAAAATTCAAAGTACAGCCAGCTGCCAAAGGAGCACGTGTTCTACTAATGGTTTTGCAGTGAAGTCTCCTAACAATTAAGGAAGTGTTGTGTGCGATTTTAGGAACTGAACCAGATCAAAATAAGAGCTAGGGAAGCCATTCAAAACACTATGTAGTCATTAGTCACTATTATTAGTGTGGATATTTCCTGCTCCTAAATACCTTGAGAAAATACGAATTCAAGGCTAAACTCCCACTGTATCATAAGCACAGGGAATGGAAATTATTTTACTTAGATACTCCCAACAGTGCTATTATTGAATCAATACTATATTGGTAAATTGCTTCAGGGGGTAAGTAAATCGTGACCCTGTGAGCTGAAGTTGAGATACTAGCCTCAGTTCCACTGTGGATGCCAGCTGTGACCTTGAGTACCTCACTAACTCCCTTTGTGCTTCCCGCTCAGCATCTCGCAATAGAAACAAATGAGACTTGCCCTCTCCTTTTTTCATGGGAATAGAATGAAGAGAAATGGGGAATTAAAGGTGGAACTCTGTGCTGAAAGAATAAAAAGCTCAGCAGTGAGACACGGGCCCGGGCCCATCTCACATGGCGAGCATCATCTGCAAGTCAGAATAAGAAAACTGCAACACAAGCCCACGTCCCTCCTCAAACTCGTCACCCGGGAGCTCAGCGGGGCAGACCAGAGACGCCCAAATCTCACTGCATGGTTGCCAGTGGGAGACAAGCGTTGGTTAGTTTCACAGCCATCTCATGGGCGACACCACCAGCACCCAACATAAGAATAGGACTTGGGACTTCATAAACCAGTTTCGCAAATTGTCTTTAGATGAACCAGGTGGAGACCATGTGCCACAACTCGTTAAAGTACCTACACCCTAATCACATGGCTCTTCTGTCTCATTCCCACCAGATTTCTTCAGCATAATTGTATTACGCACATATCACGGAGAGCATTTTTTGGATTACATAATCTGCAAATATTGTGAGTAACTTCTTTACAACTATGAGTACAATTTTAAGTAAAGATTAAAAGAGTAGAAATGGCACTTTTTAAAGGCTTGACTTGGCTATAGCAAAATGGGAGAAATAGGTTACCAGAAAGTACTTAGATGACTTATTAACCTATCGGAATTATTAAAAGATTCCTAGTTTTACCAGAAGACAGAAACAAAGGCTCTCCTTAACCTTGTCTTCTGAAGTTTGGGTCATTTCCACAATAGTTTAGCATTTTTTTTCTAACCCTTGCTAACTTACCTCTCTCTTTTCTTAAAATGCTAATCTACTAAGGATGTGACCAAAAGTGACAGAAGCAAAAATCACCTACTCTTATACTCTTAACAGAATATCCCAACACGTTATTTGTGGCCAGTTTGCTGGTCCTGTCCCCAGTGTCATACACACCAGGCTCGTGGTTATCTGTATCTTCTTATCCAGCTGAGTGCTTTCAGAAACAGATGTCCCTACTCCATAATCATCATCAGCGGCTCATATTCTGATTATATGTGACTAAAATGAAGTATTGAGTTTGCCTAATTGACTCGCTCATGCTATTTATAGGTATCTCAGCCACAACTGTATTACAACTCTCAGACCCGGAGTATTCAAAGACTTACATCAGCTAACTTGGCTGTAAGTATCCTAGTTTTTCCTTCAGAAGATCGGATAGATCAGATAGACTATATATGCTTATAGTCTCCATCTATTTATGTATCTTGTTTATTACACTCATTTTTCTGATTGTCACATCATCTGGAGCACATTACCCAAGCAATTCAGATAATGGCATGCCAAATGGTAGTTGTGTGCAAAGGAACCTGTGCCGTGCTTTTTCCAGGTGGCTTTCTGAGCCATGTGTCCATCCAGTGTTGATCTATTCCAGCATTTCTCAACCTCAGCTCTATTGGCATTTCATCTAGAGAATTCTTTGATGAATGGGGTGTTCTCTCATATTTGGGGATGTTTAGCATTATCTGCGGTCTCTATCTCACTAGATGCCAGTGGTACTGGTTCCCAGAGGTGTGACAACCAAAGATGTCTCCAGACATTCATTTCAACGGACCTCTGTTGAAACCCACTGACCTAGAAAGTAAGCAAGTTAGGGACCTTTTAGAGTTCCAGAGCATTCATAGAAAAGTCTGAAGATATGGTAGCTGGTGGTGTTTCATCACTTTCCTGGCTGAGCCACCAGCTCCCTTCTGAGGAGTCTCACATCAGATATTTGTATTTTCACCAGGAAAATGAACATTGGCCCATTAGAAGGCTCGATGTTTCAGTCTGACATTTCTGTAGGTCAGATTGGTCTGGTGGAAAAAGCCAGAACTTCAACTTTATCCAGATCCTGTGTATGCTGTGGGCCTCTGTTAATGTTCCAGGCAACTTTCTTAATCTTCCCGGGCTGCTTTATTTCTCATCTGTAAACTAGAAGCACAGCTCCTTTTTAAGAGTGATGGCGTGAGGATTAAATCACAAGGCAGATATAAACTGCCACATGCAGAGCACTTGGCATATCGCAGGTGTCTAATGTCACTTCCTTCTCCAAATCCTACTCTCAGGAACCGCTGAGAGTAAGAGGAAATGGTACCTGGCTTCAAAGGCAACAGGAGGAAAGAAGGCATATTTCCCCCTTAGTCTATTTCTTTCTAGGAAAATACCGTATATGGTTAGAAATGGTTATTTGAATATATGAGTATTTTCACGCTCTCATCCTCAAAGCTCCTAATGAGCTGGTTGGTACAGACCTTATAAATGCATCATTTAAACACCACGAGACCAAAGAACCATTTGTGATTTCCTATGAATTTTTTTTCATCCACTCTTCATTCAGTCAATCAGTAGGTCAAAGCATTTGTGGAGCCTGTATTCAGCCAATTAATAATTCAGCTTATGCTGGATTCAAGTATCCAGAGGTGAAGGGTCTGTCTCTGGTCTTTAAGTCCAATGGGAGGCGGATGCAGTCAGAGAAAACAATCAGGACGAACCCTTCATAAGGGCTGGGACAGGGGGTGGTGGAAATTTGGAGGAAAGAGCTAGGAAGGACTCTTAGGGAAGAGGACGGGGAGCCAAGTGTGGACGGGCAGGAAAGAGGAGAGCAAGTGTTGGGAGGCAGGATTGTCACGGGCTTTATACTGTTTCCTGGTTTCATTTCACAGATGTCTCTAATGGTGGAAATATTTTTGATATTTTTTTTTTCAGAATTCTAGATGACAATCCAATAACCAGAATTTCCCAGCGGTTGTTTACTGGACTAAAGTCCTTGTTTTTCCTGTAAGTGTTCATCTACCCTTCAATACATCTGTCTATAAATTGCAGTGACATCTAACACTAGCTTGCAAAATGAGCTTTAAAAACCTCAAGCCCGTTAACATTTTTATTAGTCAAAACCTTTCCTGTACCTCCAGCCACAGTTACTGTTGTGACTTCCTAGCCTTGGCTCGTGGTATATTTGAAACCTACTGGTTGATTAATTTTTGATCTCCTTTACTTTCCTTTAATCTTAAGGCATGTTTTACTTGCAGTGGTGGACCAAAGCTATATTCATTTTTATCTCCTAACAACATTTAAATCTACCAGAATCTCCTGGGAGTTCAGCTCCGACTACATTTTTAACAGAGGGAAATGTGCCTTTGCCCAGCAAGAGTCTCTAAACATTCCAAAACCTTTGTCCCACTGACAGAGCTGTTCTCATAATTACATTCTCACTGTTTATTAATACACTGAAATGATTTATCAGCAGGGGATTATTATGTTCCTTTATAGTTCATCGCATGGCATCATTATTTTTCCATTTGTCAAAAGGGACCACAATATCGTAAATTAATCGTGCAACTTAACATGCTGATGGGTTGTTTTCTTTCCCCCAGTGCCCCCTGCGATCGCTTCTTAGATTTAATGCAGTTTCCAGTGTGGCCCCTTAACACTGTAAATGATTTGTGTTTCCCTTAAGAAAAAACTTTGGATGTAGGATGTGGAAATGATTACAAGTTTGAAGTTTACAAGGAAAATTACCATGAACTTTAGAATTATTACTCAATACATACTTTTGTTTGATCTCGTAAAATTAAAGCGCTTAATATTTATTCCCAGGTTATATATCATACTTTTGCGCTCAGCCTCTTTGACATGTGCTTTCTTATCTGTGCTCTACATATATCTAGAGACCGTTTTGAAGAAGTAGTTATGTTTTTATTTTTTATCCTGCTATACTGATTTTAGCATGCAAGTTTCCAAATTGTGGAAACAGTGAAAGTGTTGTTCTTAAAGGGGCATACCCTTTTGTTTCTAACTGACATCTTCTTTGTGCAAAGGTCTATGGTTAATAACTACTTAGAGGCCCTTCCCAGACAGATGTGTGCCCAAATGCCTCAACTCAACTGGATGTGAGTATGCATTTAGGAGCTAATTTGTTCTTAAGGAAACCAGCCCTGAAGTTAATTCATGATTACATAAAAAGCCCATAAAAAAGCCCATCTTTCCCAAACTGAAATCTGATTATGTTATTTCCTGGTTTAAAAATCTTCTGAGGGGTGCCTGGGTGGCTCAGGTGATTAAGCGTCCAGCGTTGGCTCAGGTCATGATCTCATGGTTTGTGGGTTCGAGCCTCATGTCGGGCTCTGGGCTGACGGCTCAGAGCCTGGAGCCTGCTTCGGATTCTGTGTCTCCCTCTCTCTCTGCCCTTCTCCTGTTCATGTTTGTTCTCTCTCTCTCTCTCTCTCTCTCTCGCTCTCAAGAATAAATAAACGTTAAAAAAATAAATTAATTTAAAAAGAAAAATCTTTTGAGAATTCCCATGGGTGTGCAAGTTAACTTCAGACTTGCCCCTTGAGCACCCGAGACCCCCCATTGGTATCCCTTCCTCCATCTAGACTACTACCCGGCTCCTCCTATGTGCCTTCCTTCCAGATGCACCAAACTGCTATAATCAGTTCCCTGAGCACATATTTTTCCTTCAATTAGAAAAGTCTTTCTCCTTTATTCTTTCGGTTACCTCCAAAATTTCGGTTAACTCCAAAAGTCAGCTTAAACATCCACTCTAGGAAGCTCTCACACCAGCCAATTACAGTGACTGCCTCTGTGACTCCTTTGTACCATGGACAGGCTTCCACCACGGCACCCATTCCCTACACACCTATCTCGGTTCTACTGTCACCATCTTGCCTGTCCCCCCCCCCCATTCTGTAAATTCTGTGAGGGCAGAGACCCACCTTGTGATTTATACCCCAGCATTTGTACACCAACCAGCACATAATAACTGCTCAACAAACCTTTGTTAAGCCAAAGTGCCAAACCGTGTCCACTCCTTGTTAGCTTTCAACCAATACTTGTTTAAAACGTCTACTTAAGTTAATTCATGGCTTCTCCACCACTACTCACCCCTCCCTGTCACCTTCATCTTCAAGGTCTCCTGAGACAGGCAGTTTTGGCACCCACAGTGATTTCTTGCCCTGTAAAATGCTGGTTGTACTGTCCCGCAGAACTCTTCTCACTGTCAAACCAGGAGACTCGATACTCCTAGGATGATAAAATTATAGCACCTCAGCCTCTGGTCCTTTCTGAGCTAGCCTCACAATTACTTTCTACAACTCTTAGGGGTCCTTATGTTTATACGGACTTTTATTTATTTACATACCTGTTATCGAAGACTTCTAAGGCCATAGAGGTCTCATGTAAGTGTGCCACTCCTGAAGTGGAAATAATGATCTGAAAAACATGAGAATCATACTTGTTAAGAATAGGTGGGGGAAAAAAAAACTTAGAAAAGACAAGAGCATAGCTGCACCATGGAAGCAAACAGGAAAGAGTGAAGGTAGCAGGAAAAGATCAGGGCCCGAGCCTGCCTCTCCTCCAATGGGCATCAGCAACCAGGAGGAGAGCAGGAACCAGCATCAGAGCCCCAGGTTCTGGTACAGTCGTGATTTGAGGCTCCCTCAAACACGAGGGGAAAAATAGACACCCAGTGAAAATATCATTAGTAAGATTGTCCCATCACACAGAGAAAGGGCCTTGAAACCAAGAGGACAGCACTGAGAGGTCAGACCCCAAAAAACCCTTACAGGAAGGAAAACCCACACCCTGGCCAGGCTCCCGCTCCCTCACTTGCCATCAGCAGGGCGATCGCTCGCAAGTCCTTGCTGCTATACTTGTGAAGTGTGAAAAACCCTTGTTCCCATTCCACCGAGCAATATTTGGGCTTTTAAGAGAGTACAGTGTTTACTATTTTAGCCACAGTATTTTCAGAGGGAAAAAAAATACCAAGTTCCTACCAGGCCATCTGGATGGGTATAAAACAGGATTTAAAAGGAAATGACACACGACTGGCGATTTTAGTGTTAACGTGAGAAATGTTCACAGGCGGCAAAACAGCTATTGTCCTATATGGGGAAGATTGTAAGAAGCGGACTATAAAAAGAGGTTAGGAGACTTGGCAGGAAAGTCTCCTCTCCCTCATTCCTCTGCACCGCTGGAAGCCGTAATGTCAGAGCGCTCCTGGGAGGGTCCCTGATCACGTAGGATGCCGCTGTCACAAAGGATCGCCGGCAAAATGTCACAGCTCCCACGCTCCTCAAACAACACGAGGCCTTGTTAGGACCTCAGTCCTTTTTTTTTTTTTTTCCTTTTTTTGCCACGACGTGGATGGAGCTAGAGGGTATGATGCTGAGTGAAATAAGTCAGTTAGAGAAAGACACATACCATATGATCTCACTCGTATGTGGGATTTAAGACACAAAACAAATGAGCAAAGAAAAAAAAAAAACAAGAGGGAGGGACAAGAAACAGACTCTTACCTACAGGGACCAAACTGATGGTTACCAGAAAGGCGGGTGGGGGGAGGGGTTAAATAGGCCAAGAGGACCAAGGGTGGGGGGGGGGGGCTTTGTGATGAGCACCAGGTGTTGTATGGGAGCCCTGAAGCACCTGAAATGTTGCACACCTGAAACTAATATAACACTGTATGTTAACCATACTCAGATGAAAAGGCCTCAACCCTAGAGTAGCAACGGGACGGAGTCCAAGAGTCTGCATTTCTCAGCACTTCCCAGGTGACGCTGAGGGCTGTCCCAGCCACCTTGGAGCAGCGCTAACACTCAGCATCGGGGTCTCAGAGGCAGAGCAGAAAGAGCGGGTTGCTGTCATCAGGCAGAGGGATACCTATGCCTGACTCTGGGATTTAGTATCTGGAAGATGATCGTGCCCGAGTTTCTCCTTAATCCAAAATAGAGACAAAAGTATCTACCTGCGGCCAGGGGAAAGTGAGAGTGGAAGGATCTATGACGCATGGTTTAGTGTCCAGACTTTAGATAGAGAGACATCTGAGTGAGAAGTTCAATTCTACTGCTTACCAGCTGCGTGGCCAGAAATTAAGTGAATTCCCAACAGCCTCACTTTCCTTATATGTTGGGGGGAGGGATAATACCAATTTAGCAAGAGCGCGACTATGCACTCAGAACAATATCTGACACCATAAAAGTCTAGTAAATGTAGTTGCCGCTATTATGATGGCAATATTATAATTAATAGCATGGTATCTGGCACAGAGAGAAACACTCACTAAATGTTGAGCTGCCCTTTCCCTCAATTTTATTAAGTTCTAACATTAATTGGAAGGGGAAAAGAAGCATAATATTATATTAACCTTGTAATAATTGGGAAGAAAGCATAAACACTGAAATGAAGTAAAGAATAAAGTTCAGGGACGCCTGAGTGGCTCAGTCGGTTAAGTGTCTGACGTCAGCTCAGGTCACGATCTCATAGTTCACGGGTTCGGGCCCCACGTCGGGCTCCGTGCTGATAGCTCAGAGCCTGGAGCCTGCTTCGGATGCTGTGTCTTCCTCTCTCTCTCTGCCCCTCCTCCACTCACGCTCTGTCGCTCTCCGTCTCTCAAAAATGAATAACCGTTAAAAAAATTTTCTGTAAATGAAGTTCAGAACTGTTATGGCCACGAGAAGCGCCTCCAGACATGTGATTCGTGCAAAAACATTAAAAATATCTTTCCCCCGTGCATTTTAGGGATTTGGAAGGCAATGGAATAAAATGTCTTACGAATTCCACCTTTCTGTCATGCAATTCACTCACAGTGCTGTAAGTATACAATGGAAATTAGCGAACAAGGGGAAACCCGATAGATTTGGAAGTCAAAAGAAAACACTGACAAGGAATTTTAAAATAGTCTTTTATTTACAGCCTCGGTCTGGAACTACAGTCCTAGAAAACGCACCCATGGGTTGATGGATTTTGACGGTGGGCCTAGCCTTCAGTTGAGCTGCCCAGAAGCTAGGTCTCCAGCTGTTCCCCTTCTTGCTGAGGGCAATTGTTATTTCACTGCATCCTCTCAGCTGAGCCGAGCTGGTGTCTAACCCCGTGATAACCAAGGAAATGAGATCATGTGTGAGAAAAAGCTTAGCTCTACAATAATGAGTGCTTACTGCCCCGGGCACTTATCCCTTGATGTCTGTCGCTCTCTCTAAAGAAAAAAAAAAAATGATAATTTTACTCTTTAGGGAAGAATATCTAGTGTATTCTGATCTGCCAAAGATTCTGATTGGTGATTTGGATTGCTGATTGTGTTTTTTTTCATTGGGCGGGGCGGTGCACATGGGTTGGTTACGCCACGTTTGCACTGGTGAAAAAAACACAAGAATTTTGCTTTCGTTTTAACCAATAGTTTTCCACGTGTAGTAAGCAGTTAGTAATGTCTGGTGGTTGCACAGGTGGTTGGAAAAGAAAAATTGGAGTATATTCATTTGTAGTAGTCTAACCACTGTTTTTTTTTTTTTTTTCACCAAACTAAGAGACGAGGTTATTGCCAGGCTACATATTTATCAGTCAGATTACAGACCAGCATATTGAATGAGAAAAGAGGGGCTATCCCACTCAGAAGATGCAAATAGTTGACTCTTTTTCTCGTGGATAATGAGAGAAAACACTGGTAAACTCAACAAATTACCTTGACACTTTCTATTTTACAGCCCCGTGTAGCTTTTGAATCACTGTCATACTCACGAGCTCTCCTCTGTAGGGCAGGTAGCTGCCAACCCCCTCTTTTTACCGTAGGTCTTAAAGAATTCCATTTCTAGACAAAGGAAATGTAAAACCAGTGCCCTCACCACCACCACATTTAAAATCCATCTGTGGCCCCATGGGTTCAAACTCTGTTCTCTCTGGCCTTCTCCTAAGGAATATGCCTTACACAAGGCAAACCCTGCTCTAAGTATTAACGGGGTCGAAATCTGACATTACGTGTGTGTCGGGAAGTAAACACTTTCTGAAGCCATCAGAATGGAAACCAAATGCAGCCTTAGAGACCACACTCAGCCCCTCAGCTTACCTATGGCTAGCGTTTCCTGGAGAGAACACGTAGATATCCTCGGTGAGAAACTCCTGCCTTGTGCTCCACACCAGATCACGCCTCACTTTGACACTTCACAGGAGGCCTTGAGAAATCACACGCGGATCACTGGCATCTCCCAATGAGGACTGATTCTTACCGCAGACACAAACCAACAGTGCTGACTCTCACCATGTCTTACAGGTTTCTGCCTAGAAATCAAATTGATTTTGTTCCAGAGAAGACATTTTCTTCATTAAAAAATTTAGGAGAACTGTAAGTAGCATTGTCTACTAGGAAAATAGGATTGCTTCTTCCAAGATTATAAATTTAAATGACTAGTGAGGCTTCTTTTTCACTAGTGGCAATCAAATCCTGCAGACTCCCGGATATTCCAAATCAATTAAGAAAACCAACATTATCCTAAAGCCAAAAGCAAATTAAAATTAAACAGTGGGCTTAATACGGATTTAGCCTACGCTAATTTCTCTGCCTATTTTCTTTGGGTGATTTCATGTGTGTGTGTGTGTGTGTGTGTGTGTGTGTGTGTGTGTGTGTGTGTTGGAGCAAATGGGCTTTTTGTAACTCCTTAAACTAAAGGATCGTTATCTCTAATGACTGGCGTATAGTTAACTCTCAGTAAATGCTTGCTGAATGAATGACTGCAATGATATTAATCATGACTGAACAAAGGAACAAAGATGCTTATTATCCCTTGAGAAATTATGACTTCTAGAGCAGATGAAACAAATACTAATGTCTAGAATGATCAGGCTTATTGAAAAATGTGCAGAGAGATCATGGAGCTTTTTCTGTTCAAATATATGTTTTGTAGAGCTAAAACTTTTAAAAGCATCTGCCTTGCGATTAATTCACTGCTACCCACATAATTGTGTGTCATTGGAAGTGAAAACTCAGTCTGCTACATTATAATTAGTGGCGATTAGGATACAGAACTCCTCCTCCTGATCTGAAGCCTAAAAAATGGAAATGAATTTCTTAATCAATCTCTCCCCCCTTCTTTATACCTTGCTTTGAAATACAGAAAGGACTGGGGAAAATAACTCCGTAAGAGTCACTTGAAAACGAATGCATGAATAATTAAGATAATTCAATCTCATGTATAAGTATCACAAACCAAATGCGCATATATTTACTAAGTGCCTAGTATGTGAAAGACACGGATTAGAACTACAAATATTGTCATTCTATGGCACAAAGTGAAACTCCCTTAGAATTGCTCAGTCATTCTTCCTCATGAGGCTTTAGGGGTTTGCTAGGGATTTGGGTTACAGGGTGGGGCAGGTGAACAGCCCAGGACGAACAGGAGGGACGTTTTAGGTACAAACTTAAGGAGATGGTGGTACGGAGTTCGTATTTTGAAAACTATTCAAACCCTCCTTTTATCCTACACTTTGGCAGAGCTCCACACACCCCGGCCCCCCAAAAGAGCCATTAGCTTGCTTTGTGAAAGACCACCAGTAATTCATTGCAATCCACTAGTCCCCAGTAAGTGGAAAGAAATTCAGAAGTTTATAGAATTAACTTGAACGAGGTATTTTTAACTCCTCAGTTTACAATAGCGTTAGATAATTTTCCTGAGCCATTATGACCACAAACGCTGCCTGGAGAGGAATCAAACAGACTTAAGGGAGGCCACTAAAGCCCTTTCCCCTACGAGACTGTACTTTGTTTTTCAACGTGACCCTTAGCAGGATGTTTTCTAGCTGTACAAGACATCATCGTCTCGCTGTGTGGTCACGCTCTCGCTGACCCATGCGTGCCTGTGGCTGTCCTTCTGCGCTACAACCCTGGGGCTCTCTGCTCGCTTACAGCTCCTCAGATCAGAAGTTTCCAGCTGGCGGGATGTCTATACTTGGGTATCATGACAACTCCTCAAAAGCATCTGTTACAATTAATGTATAGATGACTCTTACCCCCCTGTCAGCTTCTTCCCCTGAACTTGCCATCTTGGTGGTATCAGCATCCTTCCCGGCAGCCAGGCTCAAAGCCTCTTCCTTTCTTTCCGACCCTCGTGACGCTTCATGTCCCATCGGACAGTGAGCCCTGGCTGTGCCCCCTTAAGCCCTCGTCTTCTTTCACCCGGTCCAGGGTCAAAGCCTCCTGCCTGGTCTCCATCCTTTTGCTCCTTGACTTTCCATGCTTCTGACAGAACTGTCTTCCCATAATGCAGAGCACAGTTTGCCCCTGTCCTTCTCCATATTCTCACTCCTTGTTGCTAGCTCTCAATGTTAATGTTCAGAAGAATCACAAGGGATACTGGCTTTAAATGCATGTCACCAAGCTGCCCCCACTCAGAGATTATGAAGTGATAGTCGTGCTGGAGTGGGCACCAAGATAGTTCTTTGAGTGGGCTCCCAGGATTTATAAGCATCTTCCTTGGTTCTGATGCCTGGGCTATGCTCTGGGAAGTACCACCTTGGAATCTGTTCAGGGCCCTTCCATTTTGACTCCGTGCTTATTTCCAGGCTCACTTCTTCCACATCTCCCCATACTTTCCATCCTCCACCCACGCTGGGCTATTTACCAACTAGAGAAGATGTCATCGAATTCCAAGTTTCTGTTTCTCTGAGCCTGGTTAACCCTCACCTGAAAAGCTGTTCTTCTATTCCGCCTATGAAAATCATAAAGCTTTGTTTACGCAGTTCCTAATTTCCAACTCGTTCCTCTGTTTTCTTTTGTCAGTAGGTCTGTAATAGCACCTGCTTCATTCCGTCCTTGTTTTATAATCTAGTTGCTTATTCTAATTGTAAGCTTCTTTAGAAAGATATCTAAGTCTTAGTTATTTGTAGCTCCCACCTATCCATCCATCAACAGCTCCAAAGCATCAAAAATAGATAAAATCTTTTGTTTGACTCTTAAGCAATTGAATGTCTGTTTCACTTCTCAATACCTTCCCTGGTTCAGAAGCATATTTTGGACTCTTAAAGATTCCTGATTCCTTCTGATCCTAGACAATCCTTTTCTACATTCTCTAGAAACACTTTGCCATGATTCTTCATGGATTGGACGGTACTGTGATACTTTGTTCTAAAATTTTAATTTCCTTAAAAAATAGTACTATAACAAAATAGATTTAAAATGCATGAACTTATCCATTCAAGACTATCTGGGGAGATAATATGTGGCCAATACCGTCTTAGTTGGAATGCAAAGTAAGTAAAGGCAAAGGTCTTGGCCTCAGAAAGCTTCTGATAGAGTTGGATAAATAAGATATCACATACTTGAACCCAGGAGGAATCACAAAAACGAATGATCGAAGTGTACAAAGAGTACCTGAAACAGAGGAAATTAATCAAAGTAGATATTGAAGCCAGGTTGGGAATGTGTTGGAGAGGGACTGAGAGGAAATTCCAGACAGGAACTGGATGAGCAAAATGTCACACGTCTGAAATGATGGAAAACATATCCATTTGGCTGACTCACAGAGCCCTGTTTTGTAACAAGTTATCAGGATGGTTAAATTGGATCCTATTTTCTGTTACGTCAAATGGGATGGTGATAATTGTGAAGAGTAATACCCATGTCATTTATTTCCAATGTAATTGCTTTGGGTTTTCGCTGTCATCAACAGGGACCTGTCTAGCAATATGATAATGGAACTACCAGCCCACCTTTTTAAAGACCTGAAGCTTCTACAGAAACTGTAAGTTCTTCTTCCCACCCACCATCATCAGATTTAAATGGCAACATCTTGAGCTTCCAAAATAATAACATCCTGATGCTTCTTTCCTTCCTCTTTCTAATGGTACAAAAGGAATCTGTCGTCCAATCCTCTTTTGTATCTCCACAAGAACCAGTTTGAAAGTCTTAAACAACTTCAGTCTCTGTAAGTGAAATATAACGGTATATTGATTATCATTTGAGTGGATATATTTTACTTAGAACCACGTTTATTTTTAAATGGGTACTTTATGCAGAGAGCTCTTAATCTGAGCCCATGCCATCAGACAATTGTGAATATCATTGTTACCATCAAGTATGTGCTGAAATGACAACAAAGCCACCTCTTTTACCGTTTAATCTGTTGCAAAGACCATTTCTGTGTCTGAAGCTACATGTACTGGGTTCGTATGGAAAAATCTCATCCTACAATTTTCCCGAAGAATTACATTTTCAGTAGGTTGGTTACTGAACTGTTGCTAAAAAGCAAATTATATAAGACTTGCCTGCTTTTCCCTTTCCCATTTGCTACGACAGTCTATTTGACATTGGTCTACAGTGCATGCTTTTTCTACTTCTATCAGTAAAGAAAAAAATATCCTAGCAACACGAACATTCAGACACTTAATGTTGCTTCGTATTTTAAAATTTCAAACATATTAGTGTCAAGAACTCTGCCAGTTCTCCTTTGAACTTCCTCATCCCTTTTCTATGAATAGCCATTGTTGGTTCAAATTTGTTTTTACACAGAGAACATATGCATTACCTGATCTCAGCCTAAAGCCTTTGCACATTTAATTCTAAAGCCTTATTCTTAATATCACTTTTTCTTCTTGCTAAATAATTTTCTTTTGGCAATTAATGCCAGATTTAGGTTCTCTTTCAACATGCTCTCTCTCATTAGTAAGCATCCACCGATGAAAAAAAGACTTTCCTCATTTTGTTTGAAGATTCATTGACATATTGATTCCACAAACATTTGCCAGCCATCAACTTACCTGTAGCGCTGTCTTAGGCATCCAAGATGTAATGACCTCTGCCCTTTTGGAAACTATCGGCTATGAACCAAATGATCAAATAATCCATGTAGAGTTAAAACTGCGGTAAGTCCAGGAGAAAGCCAGAGAGAAAAGAAAGAAGAGGGAAACAAACCCTGTAAGAAGGACTCGAGTTTCCTGCAGCACGGGCCCTGTGATGATTCTGGAGTATAAATGTTCCGCTAGGTTTCATTTCTGACTGCCAAAGAAAAGGCAGTGCTATGAAGGAGTCAACGGCCAAGGAAACCTCAGAACCATGTCGAGAAATCCCTCCTCAGATCAAGCAAAAAGAAACTGAGTGAGAATCAGACAGCTTTCAAAAATAACCATGAAAAGTAAGAGGCTTCTGTCTTTTTAGATTTTCCTCTCTCCATCTGTTTCCTGAGAACATGGCAGTTTCCCTTAATTCATGCCACCCTAAAGAGTCTTCAAAGAATCCGTATTTGAAGAAGCTTCTGGATAAGTGAGGAGTATAGGAGTTCCCACTGCAGCCCTCTGAGGACATCTCATGGGGTCTGGGAAGGAAAGGCATTATACTTCCCGCTACTATCTTAGGAACGCTTGTTCAGAGTTGGAGCCCTGCTTACCGCTTCCCTGGTTTTCCGCCCGAAAGACCCATAGGCCTGGAAGAAACAACTGCATTTGAATCCAGGCCCCCACAAAAGTCACTTCAGTGATGTTCTCAGATTGGAACTACCAGCTCCTGTCAAACCCTCCACAACTCACATGTCGTGGTCCATGAAACCAAACTGTGCAGCCAATTTCACGATCACACTAATCACCACTGCCATTTTTAAATCAAAGAAATGCATGAAAATGTCTTATTAGAATTAATTCTGCACTTCAAGTGACAAAATCAGCTCCAACTTACCGAAGGCATAAATAGAAATAGCAATCTTCTAAGAGAGTTTACTCTAACATTTCCATCCTGGTTTGAACTGGTAACAAGACTTTGAAGCATGGCATTTAGGATAGGACAAAATGCGATGATTAAAAAGTTAAGCCCTAAACACATGAAACCTATTGTGCATGTTTTCCAGAGACCTGGAAAGGATAGAGATTCCAAATATAAATACGCGGATGTTTCAACCCATGACGAATCTTTCTCACATGTATGTATGTATGAAAGAGTGGAGAAGTAAGCATGGTGAAATCTTGCCAATGTTCTAGTGTAAACTGTCTAATGTATCACTGCAATGTGTTTGTATGCACGAAAAGTCTTTTTATTGAGAACTTTTTAATTTTGTCACCTTTGGTCCCTGTCAAATAGAGTTCAATATTATGATGTGCCGACATGAGACACTTCTCCCTGGAAACACGCTGTTTATCCAATTGAGGTCCAATAAGAGATCAGGGTACCAGAATGCCACACATTACACAAGATGAAGCCACTGGCTAAATGGTACTCAGGAGACCTGGAAACATTAATTCACCTCACATGAATGAGCAGTCGGCTGCTCTAAGATTTGAGCCCTTAGGAAGAAAGGTGCTATATAAATTCCAGGTGTTGTTACTGTTACTAAGTGCACTACAAAATGGAGGTAATTAATCTTTATAGTAGTTTTTGATAAGTCACTTTAATATATTTGGCTAAAGTGCACTGTGTAAGTTGTGTTAATATATGTGTTTATGACATGATCATTTCTTTCCCAGCTGTATAATCTCTGTGTTCATGATTTCAAAAATTAACCCTTGTTATCCACAACAGTAGGGAGGATTCGATGTAAGATTACAATTTGGGTGCAGCAAATGGATGGAATGGTTGGTGTGAAAGTGCTCTTTGGGGAGAACAACACGTTTATGTCTCTGCAGTAGGTGTGACTACTAAAAGACAGATATTTGACGCGTATCCACATGGCTTTCCTAATTTCCCTTTCTGTGGCACCAGTTAGTGAGGCGATCATTTCCTTGTTGCAGGCAGAATGTGAGGTCCTTTTGGGACAGAGAAATTCACCCTTAATAGAACATGATGGAGAAGGTGCTGCTTAAGCTATGAACTTCGGGTTGAGGTCAAGAAGGTCCCGACAATGAACAGAAAATGTATTAAGTTAGTTGCTTCTCTACTGAGTGATCTATTCTTCTTTCACCTTCCTCGTCCACCATTTATTGAAACACATCCACCTCATAGCCCCCAACACTTTCTGCCAGCCAGTGCCTTGGTCACAGCAGGAGGAGAGATTGAATGACCAAGACCCTAGCTGGCTCTGTCTGAAGGCAGCAGACATGATGGAATCTCCTTTAAGAATCTCCTTTAAGACTAAGAGGTCAAGTCAGGTGTGTGCCAGGGACTCCAGGCAGGGAGAAGATAAAAAGAGAATTTATACATCAAGCCCCTTGAATCGGATAGATGATGTCAGGAAGCTAGGCTCTGAGCTACTTGGGGGCAGTGATGGCCCCCTATTTCTCTACCTGACAAGCCCAGTGCTGAATTATCCATCATTCACTTGCTCATCTAGGAAGTGGCTAGATGAGGGCTTCCCATGTGTCAGGCCCTGTGCTAGATCTGAGAACACAGGGATGAACAGGAGAGAGAAGTGTCTGCCTCACGGAGCTTCCGTTTAGCTTTGGGACCCAGAAAGCGAACAAATAGTTAACACATACCGTGAAGAAAAGCAGAACAAGATGAAGGGTCAGAGGGAAGATGTAGATGGTTCACATAGAAGTCAGAGAGCTGGGACATCTGAGCAGAACAGAACGAAGGGAGGGAGCAGGCCTGGCGATATCTGGGGGAAGAATCTTCCAGGCAGGGGGAACAGCAAAAGCACTGCAGTGATAAGGGGGTGAGCCTGGCTTGTTTGAGTTTGGGAAGAAAGACAGGGTGCCCGGGTGGAACTAGCAATGAAGGGAAGGAGGTGAGTGGATCCGGGCATCCAGTCTTGAGGGGCCTTGAGGCCGCGGCTAAGGAAAGCTTCCTTTAACTCTGTAGTCTCAAAACTGAATGGAGAGATGGTTAAAAAAAAAAAAAAAAAGGATTAGACAAAGAGAAATGAACTAAAAGAAGTTGTATGGGGGGGAAAAGTCTACATACACAGGTTTAGGGAGCAGCAGTAAGCCAAGTGACCTCCCAATTCAATCACATGAAGCTTCCACACACCTAGGTCACAAATACCTTGATCACAAACAAGCCTGTATTTTTCTCTAGAAACTGTGTAAGCCCTTTTAGGCTCTGGTGAGAAATCTGCTTCCTCTCCTAGCTCCCGTGAGTCTGAGGTTTCCGAGTCTCAGAGACTCTCCCTTCCTGCCAGTGTCAGGGGAAAGGAGGCTGGGTAAGTGAGTGTACTTAAACTGAGTACCAGGCAGGAATGCTTTCGGCGAGGTCCTTTACATCCCCGACCCAAGCCCCCGAATGTGTGCTACAGATCAATGTAACAATGACAATTTGCTTTTTACCATACCCTAGAGAATAATCCAGGAAATTAGGAAGAAATAGAGTCCTGGAGACTTCACATTCTCATGTCCTCACCCGACACATCTCGGTCAAGCCACAGAATTTCTATGCCCTTTAGGTTCTTTGTCTTTCCAAGAAGAACACTGCCCAGAGTAACGTAATATGTAATGAGGAAACACTCTAATTGCATAATCATTATTAAACAAAGATAAACACACCTAGTGAAGTTGCCTCCCTGAGAGAGCAGCAGCTCTGCCAGGATGGCAACTGTAGTTTCTCTGTCATTGCTGTAAAGTGACTCTTTTTTTCCCTTTGAATTTAGTTATTTCAAAAACTTTCGATACTGCTCCTATGCTCCCCATGTCCGCATATGTATGCCCTTGACTGACGGCATTTCTTCATTTGAGGACCTCTTGGCTAACAATATCCTCAGAATATTTGTCTGGGTTATAGCTTTCATAACCTGCTTTGGAAATCTTTTTGTCATTGGCATGAGATCTTTCATTAAAGCTGAAAATACGACCCACGCTACGTCCATCAAAATCCTTTGTTGTAAGTATGTTTCCTACCTAAATGGATTTAGGATGTCTTCTGTGACCTGAGCACTAGATACATATTGGCCTTCAACAAAGGCACTTAGTACGGATTAGATGAGCTAGGCATTTTTTTCTCTGAGTATGAACTACTGTTCTCTTTGGCTTTCTGTTTTAGATTGCATGAGTTTGCAGTGATCCAGCATTCACCGCTGGGGGTTATATCTTGGAAATGGGGTAACAGGGAGCTAATGAATCAACAGAAAGATTATGGAGGACAGGTTGTGGGTTACAAACTAAGCTCAGTTTGCCTTCAATTACAACAGCACCCATGCTCCTCGAGCCCAGAAAATTATTCTCTTTGTTAACTAGGCCAGTAATACTTATCTACTGTTTAAAAACTAGCTTCCCCCACAAAACTTACCCCCTCACGCACACCACCATTTTTAAAAATTATAAAACAAAGACCCAGTACAGTATTTTAGAATTGGACATTTTTTTGTGAAGTCCATTGGCTTTTAGAGATCGCTGTAGTGTAGGTGTTTATATTAGTTCATTTAATACAGGATGAAGGAAGTAGACCCAGTTAGGAAACCGAAACTGAAATGTTGGGAACTATCAACATACAATGTATTGATTCCTTAACAGGTGCAGATTGCCTGATGGGTGTTTATTTGTTCTTCATTGGCTTTTTTGATATAAAATACCGTGGGCAGTATCAGAAGTATGCGTTACTGTGGATGGAGAGTTTACAGTGCCGCCTCATGGGGTTCCTGGCCATGCTGTCCACCGAAGTCTCCGTCCTGCTGCTGACGTACTTGACTTTGGAGAAGTTTCTGGTCATTGTCTTTCCCTTCAGTAATATTCGTCCTGGAAAATGGCAGACCTCGGTCATCCTCATTTGCATCTGGATTATGGGATTTTTAATAGCTGTGATTCCGTTTTGGAATGAGGATTATTTTGGAAACTTTTATGGAAAAAATGGCGTGTGTTTCCCACTTTATTATGACCAAACAGAAGATATCGGAAGCAAAGGTTATTCTCTTGGAATTTTCCTAGGTAAATTATATTTTTCACTTTCTGGGCCAACATAATTTTGGTAGAAATATCATATATTTCATCAACGGTGTTTTTGTCCTTTTCAGAAAGTAAATGAATATACTCAAGACTGTGTCCTTTTTTAAAGAAAAATTCTTACTGAGTATAGTTTTTATTAAACTTTTTATATAGAGATTTAGTATGGGAAACAAAAACATACTGTCAGGATCTCTGGATGATTTTTTATTACCTGTAAGACCCTTTGATTTTCACATTGTGACTATGAGCTGGAGGAAGTCTAGGTTAGTACCTTGACCTGTGACCCCGTCAAGTTATCTGAACTCATTTTTATTTTTTTTACAATCTAGATATGAGTTAAGTAAATAATAATAATAAAATTCTGGAAACTCACTGACAGGAGATTATTGGAATGGAAATACCAAGAAGGTTTATTGCCTTTGGTAAATGCAGCTCTAAAATCAAAACTGGAAGAGTGCTTAATAAAACTGCTTTCAGTTTTTCTTAATTCCCTCTAATTTTTAAGAAAAGAAGATCCTACCTTCTCTGGAACGAAAGTGAATGAGAAGTGGAGCTCTTTAAGGTTAAAAAAAAAAAAAAACACATTTGTTTTTGTCCAATAGGTATCCCTGCTGTTTAAAATTAAGACGATTTCCATATCATTTCTTTAGAGCAGTATTCTCATCTTAATTTCCCCTTCTCATCTTTTTCCCTCTCTAAGTGGTCGATAAGCTCTATCATCCTTTCTTTCTCATCAAATTTTTTTTCATCAAAATATACCACTGCCTTCTATTTCTTCCAGTCTCTACCTAGCATCACCTTCATGTGAAACCTCACTACCTCAACCCTGAAGGGCTTATTACATGAGCCCTTACTAGTCTTTTGGCCTCAGGGGCTTTCTCTCTTCTATTAACCTGTTCACTCCCTGAGTATCAAAAAGGCCTCAGCTCTGAGACCTTCAATGACTCCCTGCTACTGCCAAGGTCAAGTGTACATTAGTCACTTAAGATACTTCACAAAATCGCTCTAACCACCGGTCCAGCTCTTCTTCATGGATTCCTTTTCTTCTTCTGAGAAATATACCTTCTTAGCACCATTTTAATAATACTCTTCACATACGACCCCGTTCTATAGCTATTTTTTCATGGACGTTGTAAGCTGTTCCTAGCATAGATGCACTTCATAGAGACCACTCCTAACACACACACGCATTCCGCTCCATTCCATTCGCTGATTCATCAATGATTTATTAAGCACCTGCTATAGGCCAGGCACTCTTTTGGACACTGGAGACACAACAGATCAGCCCTCACAGACCTACCACCAGAAAGGAGGATGAAGACAAGTAAACACATTCTTATGTCACAAACTGACAAATGCCACAAAGGAGGAGAACTGGATGTTCTAGGAGGCCCCAAATCTGAGCACCGGGGAAAGCTTTCCAGTAGGAATGAATCCAAATCCTTAGGCCCAAAGGATAAGGAAGGATTAACCAAGTGAAGTCTGTTCCAGGAAAAAACATAGTGGAGGTAGAAGTCCAAAGCCAGGGAACAGGCCCAGATGAAAGGCCAAGAAGTTAGGTGTAGCTGGATCTTATAGTTAAGGAGAGTGGGGTAAGATAGCACCTGTGATGTATTCCAGGTAGATCAAGAGACGTGCACACACACGCACACACACACACACCCACACACACTCATCATCATCATCACCTATATACACTTGGCTTACCTGTGAGAAGAGTCCTAGAGCCTTTTTTTCTCTTTAAAGAATATACAAATACACAGTTTGGAAATCAATTCTTTATTTTAGAATGGAATAAGATTTAGAGAGATGCTGCAAGGAGAGTAGCTTCCATTTACCCCTCACCTAGTCTCCCCTATTGCCAACATCTCACATCCCTATGGTGCTTTCAGAACACACGATTTTAATCCTTCCTGTAAGTCTGTTTTCACAATTTGTATTATAGGATCATCGTTAAAAGTCATTACCTGTTATTCTTAACTAAAGTTTCTGACAAGAGGCCTAAGATAAACCAATTTTATAAAATTCTATTGAATGGCTTTGTTATGAGATTCTATGGAATGTGAAATGTTTTGGATAAAAGCAACAGAACACTGGGAATTTATACAATTCTCCCCTAGACTTCACCCATCTTACACATAGTCTAGATTCAGATGAACATTTTTTTAAACAACTTCGAAATCGTATGCATGTTTTATGCTCACAGTGAGGAATGTGATAATTACTCTTAGTATTTTTATTCCAGCAAGAATATAACAAAGTGACTAAGAAGTCAGCATTATAAGATAGTGATGTTAAGTGAGAAGTTGACCCTATAGTGAGAATATATTTGACCCTAAAAAATCATTCGTACAGTTGAATTTTTTTATTTTTTCTTCTCTTTTTTCTTCTAAAACAAGTCTAAAGGGTTCTGAATTTTAGTTTAAATTACTGTAAGCTCTCTGAAAAAAAAACAAAACAAAAAATGCATTCTTGTTCTATGTAATATTTTTTACTTAAGACCAAAAACCATGGGAGATAATGTTTTTGAGGCTATTATCTTCTTGATATTCCAAGTCATCTTGTTCCTATTTATAAGATAAAGAAATGGGGTCATGTTTATTTTTTGAGATAATCAGATGATTACAATAATCCCTTAAGATCTGAATTTGTGGGGACTGAAAAATGAAAATAGCTTTATTCTGGCTTTCAAAAAGCTAAAATTCACCTCATGCTACACCTAGATCTGAATTTCAGAGGCCTGAAACTCTTTATAAAGGGTTTGTGTGTTTCCAGTATCTTTTTGATCTGACAAACCCAATTCTTTTAGCTTGTTGCAGCTGATAGCCTTGGATTCAGGGTTTTTAGCTGATCGCCACTGGACCTATACAAAAATATCCTTGGAAGTACAGCCTAAGAAGGCGCCATAATGAGCATCTATGTAACACAACACTTTTACTGTTGATTTATACACCTGAGATGTTAAGAGCTGTGCTTTTCCCAACAGGTGTGAACTTGCTGGCTTTTCTCATCATTGTGTTTTCCTATATTATTATGTTCTGTTCCATTAAAAAAACTGCCTTGCAGACTTCGGAAGTGAGGAATCATGTTGGAAGAGAGGTGGCTGTTGCAAATCGTTTCTTTTTTATAGTGTTCTCTGATGCCATCTGCTGGATTCCTGTATTTGTAATTAAAATTCTCTCCCTCTTCCGGGTGGAAATACCAGGTCAGTCCCTTCTATTATTCCCAAGTACATTGTGCTTTCTTTAGCCCCTTGGCAAGACCAGAATACAGTGCCTTACATATAGTAAATTCTCTGTAAACACCTACAAACAACTATTATTTTCCTTAATACTTTATAGTCTGTATTCTAAGACAGTAACTGGGCAGTGGTGCAATCCAGACAAGGACGATAAGGAAACAGGACTGAGAAAAAAAACGAACACTTAGTGTCTCGTTTCTATCTGAGCTAGACAGCGGCTCTTAACCAAGAGGACACATACAAAATCAAAATATACACAAAAAGCCCAGGTTTCATCTACAGGGACAAAGAGCTACACGCAGGTATTTTGGAAAAGTTCTCCATGTGCCCACGTGATTCTGAGGCACACACCCCTCCTTAAGAACCACCAGTTTATTTCACGGTCCTTGCCGTATGGTTGTCACTCTAGGCTCCGCTCTAGGGTGTTAGATGTTTGGTGGAATGGGGTCTCCCACCCACACCCCTAGTTCAACCAGAGGAAAAAAAAACCCTTTCATTAGTTAGGTTTTTATGCGAACCCCTTTCCGGGACTTAGAAATCACAGTCATCGAGGGGCCACCTGAGCTTTGGCCTGACTCCCAGGGACACGGGGTTTCTACTTGGCGGGGGGGGTGCTCATCCGGGGCAGAATTGTATCTGTTCATCTTGGCACCCCAGGGTCAAGCATGGGGTGGACGCTTCGGAAGCGCTTATAAAAGAGTGATGAATGTCCAGGAAACAAGCAGCTGTAATGATTTCTGTCCCTCTGGCGTGTGCATGGCAGTCACGGGAGGTCTTGTCAAGTGCCTCGCTGCGAAACGGCACACAACACCCACAGCTGCCACTTAACCTGTCAGTTTAGACTGATCACAAGGCAGATGCAAGGTGTGAAAGTGCAGATCAAGAGAGACATCACGGCTGACTACTTGGGAACTTTCACTGAGTGGCGAGGGCAGATGCCTTAAGAATGCATGTGCCATTGCTTGGGGAGACTCAGCTGCATGTGAGTGAGGAGCAGAATTACTTAAATATTAATGGTCACCGCTGAGGAACTTGACGAACCATCCAGTGTGCGACAGCGTCCTGGACAGTTCTATTTTTACATCCTTGCATTCCGAATTCAACAGGACTAAAAGGTCCGTGGGCCTCCGTTGCTCATGGAATAAAATCCAAGTGCTGGGATCGGCATTAAAAATCACCTCCTACCCCGCCCTCGTGTATTCTGTCATCCAGGCTCCACTCTAGAGTGTTAGATGTCTGTTGGAACGGGGTCTCCCACCCACACCCCTAGTTCAACCAGAGAAAAAACACTTTCATTAGTTAGGATTCTATGTGAACTCCTTCCTGGGACTTAATCCATTCGAATGATTAGGATTTTTTTCCCTTCTGTACCTTTTTGATGTGTTGACATTGCTGAAGATGTTTCCTCCACCTGGATTATATTCTCAACCTGTAGGACTCTAGCTTCCTAAATACCCCTGCTCATCCTTCAAGATTCAATCCAAATACTCCCTCTCCCATGGTACCAGTCTAGGTATCTCTCCAACCCACACCCATCTAACCCAACTGCTTAAATGTCTGCGACATTTTGTTTGCACTTCACTTATTAACCTCATCCGAGCTGCCTCCCAGCGGTGTTATTTTTTTTTTATGTGTTCATTGCTCCCTTCAGATTATAAGCTTCAGGACGATAGGGACCATATGTTGTTTATCTTTCCACAAGTGTTTTTTTTTTTTTTTTTTTTTTTTTGCATAATGTTATTTGATAAATGCTTCTTTAATTAAAGATGCTGAGCTGGTCCGAGAGTGGTGGAACAGGGTGGGAGGGGACTGTCTCATCAACCTCCCAAACTTCTCTTTCCACGCCTTTTGATGCCCTCCCCCACCCCAGGCACTTGCTTGTTTTTGATGTGGGAGGAGGCAGCCTTGTGTGGTGATAGAAGGACCAAGTGAGGCAGGAGTCCTGGGTTTCTGTCCTAATCCCGCCGCTGACCAGTTGAGGAAATGGAGGCAGATCACCTCACCTCACCGAGACTGTGTTCATACGGCCTCTCGAATTCCTTCCAGTTTTCATATTCTGTGAGCCTGTCAACTCCTTGAGGCTTTTCCTCTGTATTACTCTGCTTGGACTGCCATAACAGAGTAACACGAACTGGGTGGCTTAAGCAATAGAAATTTATTTTTTCACAGTTCTGGAGAGCTGGAAGTCCAGAATAAAGTGTCAGCAGATTTCTGCTGCAGCCTCCCTCCTTGGCCCTCCTGCCTTCTCAGCCTATCCTCACGTGGTCTTTCCTCTGTGCATATGCACCCACAGTATCTCTATGTGTATGAAAGTTTCCCTCTTCTAAGAACAGCTGTTAGATTGGAATGAGGACCAATCTAAATTATTTTAACTTAATGGCAGCTTTAGAAGGCCGTCTCCAAACGCAGTCACATTCTGAGGTCCAATACATGAATTTTGGAGCACACAATTCAGCCCATAGCACTGTCCGATTTAGAGTCAGGGGAGGTCTGGTGATCAAGATGTTTTGGTATCTGAGAGCCACAGGAGTAGTCATCATCCTTGGAGAGCTTACAACATTCCAGATCATGATAGGAAACTAGAAAGGGAAAAAAAAAATGTTTTGTGACAACCTTATTTGGCCCACACATCAGTCTTTCTCTACATCTATAGCTCAATCCTTTGAGGTCTGTCTTGAACACTGGGTGGACCTAACAGAGTAGCCTTGACGACATTTGACTAAGCCCCTTCTTGCTTGTCTGACTCCCCAAGTGTTGTAGGAAATGCTGGACTCATTGACTTAAACCCATCCTGTCCTCATCCTCCAAGAACTCTGGGGTGTACCCCACCATGGCATGTCACTGACAGCACATGCGGTCAGCCCAAAAGATAAGCCAGCTTTAGCCCTCCTTTCTCAGAAGTCACCTGCTGACCTTACATTAGTGAGTCACCCTGAGACTGAATGGGAAGTCTCATTCCTGGTCACAAGTTCCTCTGGGAACACAACAGACAAAAAGCCACTTGTTTTGTTTGGTTTTGTTTTGATTTCAATCATGCACGGTCCATACTATCTAATTTAAAAAAATTCAAGACCCGTAATGTAGTATTATGAAAGCTTAATAAATCTGAGTTATGCTAAATATAGGTATTTTTCTTCCATATTCTTTCCAGTTCAAAAAAATAAATAAGGACAAGAAAGAGAAGATGGGATAGGAAAAGGAAGGCAAACACAGAAAAAAAGAGAAGGGAGGGGATAACAGGAAAGCAGGAAAAAGAGGAGGGGAGGTCAGATAAGCAGTCAGAAGAAATGGAAAAGAAAGAAGAACAGAAAGGATGGAAGGAACAAAGCAGGGCAAAGAAGAACAAAGAACAATGTCTAAAGGATAAGAAAATTGTGAGATGGGGAGGGAAGAGAAGGAGACAAGGGAGAGTGACAGGGAATGTATCCTTGGCCTTACCCTCCAGCTCTTCACCTGAGCTGGGAGTTCTTTACACTTTTGAAGGTGTAAGAGGAGGCAGCCTAGTGTGGGGGGGGGGGGGGGGTCGCAGAATTGCAGGTGTTAGTGCTGAAGAGGGACGTCAGCAGAGCTGCCGACCGTGGCCCACCCAGCCCCCCGACTTCGATCAAGTAAGTTATCATCAGCCCCTTTCACAGGTAGGGTAGTTGAGGTCCAGGGAGCTTAGGTGATTTGCCCACGGTCCCGTAGCTCAATGAACCTAAGAGCAGGCTGCGTGAAAGGGCAAAAACACACTTCGTCCTCACCAAGTGCGTGATGTATTCGGAAAGGGCACAATCATCACAAACGTCTACTCACAAGGAAGTTTTGTGGCGTCTTTCCCTCCGTATTCTAATGAGCGTCTGTAAGGCTTCACACAGAAGGATTGATTCAGTTGGAAGATGTATTCTCCTTTGCTCGTCACATCCTCAGCCTCCGCTCTGAAAAGGATGGTTGGAATACGAGGGCGGGACAGTTAGGCCTTGAGGAGTGAAGTTAAGACCGAGGTCCCATCTGAGCCCGGACCAGATATTTCCTGAACACTGATCTATTGATTAAGAAGTATTTTGTCATTTTCTTACGTATCTATAAAGAAAAGCAATAACGACAAGAAAAATACATCATATATATATATATATATATATATACATACATACACACACATATATACACTTACATCTATGAAGTGTTTTTTTTTTAATATATTTCCTCTCAGTTGGCCTCCCAACAACCTACCAAGTAGTTACTGAAATTCAAAAATTTCTGAATGGTAGGACCTTGAATTCATAGGTCCTCTGCTCCTCCAACAGAGAAGGTCTCAATATGGTGAAAGAAAACTGTCATAGGAAGCCCTCCCCAAAGGAACATTGACTACAAACCGTTATGTGCTATTTGTGTCTGTTTAAAATTTCCGCTTCATGACATTTCCCACATTTCCTTTCCCTCTCCAGGCACAATCACCTCCTGGATAGTCATTTTCTTCCTTCCAGTAAACAGTGCCTTGAACCCCATCCTCTACACTCTCACAACCAGCTTTTTCAAAGACAAGCTGAAACAGCTGCTGCACAAACATCGGAGGAAATCCGTTTTCAAAACGAAGAAAGAAAGTCTCTCGACATCCATTGTGTGGACGGATGACTCCTCCGCACTTAAACTTGGGGTTTTGAACAAGATAACCCTCGGGGACGGTATAGTGAAGCCAATTTCCTAGCAATGGTTTTGGAACCCCGGACTTCCAGGGGACTACCTGTAAGAAAAGGACAGCGTTTGGAACATGCTACCTGCAGTGCTTTTCATCTCTCCCAACAGCAAACCTTTCTGCACAGAGAGCACAGCAGAGTGACTTCTGGCACTGCGTTCCGATGGCAGCTGTACTACTTATCAGCCGTGCGAAGAACTGTACCTATGGGTTCTGCTCGCTCTCGGCATTTCGGAAATGCACTAGCGAAACCACACATAGTAGGCCGATGGGCCGTTGATCCGCAGCTGGTCGACACTACCCCCCTGCAAGTGAAGGCCCCGCACGTTGGCACTGCATGTCCGCTTCTGAGTTGAATTGCACCGTCCGTAAAATAAAAACATTCATGACACCTCATTCCACGGTGGCCATCGTCACGTAAACCTCACATCTCTCTCTTTGCTTTTTCCACGTCAAAGGAAATCATCGGCATCCTACTGAACTGAGGGCAAAGGATTTCTGAGATGTTCGCCCGCCTCCAGCCTCACCCTCTATGCCGGTGGCGTAGAAACTTTGAAAGCACATCTTTACAGGAGGCTGTTGCATCCAACAAAACGGCAGAGAGACAGAGACTAAGCCTAGTACCATTCACCCTCTTGGCTGTTATTTAGTGTCAGCAGAGTTGAGATCGCAAACAAGATTATTTTTCTCGAGATTGCCCAGGCCACGAAGAAAAATTGGACACCCCAACGGCCAAAACTACATTTTAATCTCTTTCAAGGGTAATTTCTTTAAAGTAGCATCCCTACGGCTAGGAAGTTCTGTCTTCATAAAACACACGGATGAGACGTGTTAAAGGGGTTTAAGAATAGTGGTTTGATTGGGTCCGTTTGCTTACTCAGAGAAATTTCATTCAAAAAGGCCAGTAAGTTTGGACTTGAGTTTTGAAAATGTACACTTACTTGTGAAGGCCTGGATGTGTCGTTACCATGAAAGCTCATATGTGAAAAACAATCAGGTAAATAAAATTATATTTTGCATTTGTCCATATCTTATTTTATGTTTGAGAAAGACTACAGAGGCTGTTTATTGACTATTACCATGTTTCTCCTGAGAGAGAGTATAGCTGGGAAACACAGCACCTCAGTCAACAAGCACATCTTATATTTTTCTCTTACCCCTTTTTCCAAAGCATGAGGCAAAACCTGAATGTCTTTACTGCTGTCTTCATTCTGAGTTCCTTTAATGAGTAGAATCTAAGCAGCTGACCAAGAACTCCAGATTACCTCCTATCATCTAATAGCATCCAGGAAAGAATCCCAGAGTTCATGTGTCACGGCAGTTCTGGTAATTTACTTGTTATTGCTTAATAGTGACTAAAACCATTGTTTCAACCAAGTGAAACATCTTTTGCATCAGTGAAATCTTTCTGAGGATTCTGCAGATAACGTTCCTCCCCATTAAGTAGGCTGCCCTTTTCCCTTATGGTTTCAAACTTTTCTCCATTTTGTCTCCTCACTATGGTGAGTTACTTCCTGACATGTTTCCTGAATTTGCTGACATTTTATTAAACGCCCTCTGCCAGTCCTTGATCATCAGATGATTTATTTCCTAATACATTTCCCAACATCAGGAACATAAATAAGGACTAGACCCTGAGCCCAGGATATTGCAATCTTAGCACAAATGTGTGTCTCCCTTTCTTGAAAAGCATGAAGAGTGGGCCATGAACCAAGCATCTGGGAACTGTGTTTGTGAATGTCTGTGCTCTTACTGTTAAGTAAGACACATGAGAAACACAAGGTCAGGTGCATCAGGGAAGTTTTCACGCAAAAAATGGAAGCTATATATTGGTTAGCAGCATGCTAATGGATAGTATAGAATTGAATTCTAATAGCTTAGTGATTTACGGCCTTATTCTGCACGGCTACATAAATAGAAACCTGTAAGAAATGTTTAATTTTAGCAAATAACAGCCTTTTATCTGGATTGAGTGAGGTCTTTTGCGTTGTTAGACTTGTTTTCTAAACCCGATGTTTCTGTGTGGATATGAAAATACTACTTCCGGTCTTTAACCACTTCCCATGACAACATAAACAGCAAATAAACATGACTTGAGAACATAAGAGGCCATAGATTGTGCCATCTTTGAGTAAGAGAGAATGAGGGCGAATTACCCAATCCGCATCTCCATCATGTGCCTGTGTATTACTGACATCTGGTATTGAAATGTAAAAAAAATATATTCTAAGAAATGAATATGGAACCTCAGATGAGTGTACCAAAAGGGGGTACGTGGTTTATCTGTGTTAGACATAGCTAAGCTTACTTATATCACTTTGTTTTATTCTTAAGGCTTATTTGTAATCAAAATTAAAATAGTTTATGCCCACTGCGGTTGCTGAAATAGACCCTGGTGACCAGGAGCTCTAAGTGGGGTTACACATAGCTGAGCTTTAGCTCACAGGTAGTAGTTTTACACCTGACCATGTGCCTCAAATCCGCAGCTCCATCCGGCCTAGTCTCTATAGCATCAGAGAGCCACAAAAGCAGAGCCATCACCCCAATGTTTTTCTCTTAAGGGTGACCTCGGTGCCAGATCAAATGAGTATTTGGTAACTTGCTATGCAGATACTCATGCTACATTTTCAAGAATTTATCTCACCCAATATGATTCTTCACTCTGCTTTACCATTCTCAAGTTGGTAAGCAATGCAAAGATCCAGAGAATGTACATGATAGAAATGAAAACTGGTGAAGTGTCACCAATCATATGCTCCCTATAATTTTACATATGCCCCCAAGGGAGGTCTGAAGTAAATGGATCTTCCAAAAGTAACAAGGGATACATGTAAGACATATTTCTTTTTAGTGTTTTCAGTGTAGCGTAAATGGGTGTATGGTTCTATTTAATAAATAACCTTAGGTAACTTTACTCAAGAAACAAAGCATGGAAGATAAATATTTGTATTTTCTTATTTCCTGAAAAAGAAAAAGAAAGAGTGATTATAAAGATTTCTCCTTATATTAATCTGTTCATATGTCAGTTGTCTGATATCCTGTCTATGAAAGACAGAAGATGCATTTCTAATAAAGATAATGTTTACTTCTGAACCAGAAACACAAAATGTAATCAGAATATTCTTTGTTGTTGTTGTTGTTGTTGTTGTTTTGAGTATTCCTTTTTTTTTTTTTTTAATTTAACGTTTATTTATTTTTGAGACAGGGAGAGACAGTATGAACGGGGGAGGGTCAGAGAGAGAGGGAGACACAGAATCTGAAACAGGCTCCAGGCTCTGAGCTGTCAGCACAGAGCCCGATGCGGGGCTCGAACTCACCGACCGGACCGTGAGATCATGACCTGAGCCGAAGACGGACACCTCACTGACTGAGCCACCCAGGCGCCCCTTGAGTATTCTTTTAGATGGTTTTTCAGTAAGAGACCTTAAAGTCCTTGAGGTACACTTCCTACAGCCCTATAAGCTGATTGAAACCTATATGAAATGTATTTCATTTAGAATAGTCTTCAGGATACTCCCCACATGACACATATGGAAGAAATCAATTAAAAATAAAGAAATAAAATACAATAAGGCCACCTGACAAAATTGCAGATCCAGGGATGGGTATCTTATGTCATCTCAACGGTCTGGCCCCAGTCCATGGTGACACTTCTTATCTCTAGGACCTGAAAAAGCATAACTATTTCGAGTCATAAACTCACAACTAGTTTGGATACAAAAAGAAATTATTTCTGGACTGCCTGGGACCCCATAAAACTTTCACCTGTTTCCTGATTTTCTGAATTCACGATGTTAGAGTATTTGATTCAGTAATGGTTTTGCAATGGAAGCTATTATATACTTTCCTGCTACAGACAGTATATATTTAGGACAAAGAAATACAGAGTCAAAACCAGAAAGCTGGTGCCATAGTTCCAACTCAGTCATCAACTACTTGTAAGTTCTCAGACAAATGCCTTTAAATCTCTTCCATTCTCTATAACTGGGCTTCCTTAGGACCATCACACAAACTGATGGCCTATCCCATTTTGGGCAAGATCTATAATGTGGATTAAACCACTTCCTGAAGGTCCGTGTGGATTAAAAATCCAAAAGTTTACATAAAATTCAAGGATTATCCAATTCTCAGTTTCCCTGGGATATTACAAGGTCTCAGAAAGAATCAATGCATGGGTCAGTGCGATGTTCAGAAATCCTCTTCTGGCGAAAGCTTACAGGGCCCCCATTCTCTTATGGAAAGAACACTGAGGCAAAGCCTCAGACAGTGACTCTTTCCTAAGACGTGGAAGATTACAACAGTGTAGCAATGAGTTCAACTTAAAAATTAGGTGACCTAATGCTAGAAAAATCTAGGAATGCAGACAGTGATGTAATTAACAAGTAACCATTTTATTTGACTACAAGTCATAAACTGGTCTCTTCATGTAAGTGTATAAATAGGTCTACTATCACCAACATTATTCTGGAAAACACATATATGCACAGGTATGTCAAGCACTTATGACTGGGATTATACCCCATATACTGGGGGTAAAGTGTTGTTAGGGTAAAGACATAACAACCTACCCAATTTCCCCACAGAACCAAAATACAACACGTGGTTCTTGACCCAGGATTGATCTCTGCCTCAAACCTTGCACCATCAGCCTTGAACTCCCTCCCTTTATCATCAACCTCTCTTCTCCACTGGCCCTTTCTGTTCAGCTCACAATGCTCCAATTTCTCATATCTAAGACCGTCCTGCCATCCGACACTAGCATCTGTCTATTTTTGCCTTCTCTTTATGACTAAACATTTAGAAAGGATGGTAAACTCTTTGTCAGTGGTGCTTTGACTTCTCAACAACGGAATGCCTCTACCCTCACCACACCATGGAGGCACTGCTCCTTGAGGTCTTAATGATAACAGCCCAATGGACAGTTTCCTTTCTTTAACTACTTCATCTCTCTGAAGAATTTGTCACTGACAACCACTTGCTCCTCCAAATTCCTTTCTTAGAAGGAAGGACATCATTCTTTCCTATTCTACACTACTCCACTGGCTCTCCCTTCTCACGTCCTTATGAGTTTCCTCTTCCTCCACCTGCCCCCATAAACTTATAAATAAGTTTCTGGGGTTTTATTCTTGGCTTCCTGTTCTTTGTCCTCCTTAAATCCCTCCCAGGCTTCAATCTCTCCATGGCTGTCATAGATAAGTAAATTAATTTTTAAAGCTCACGTAAAAATAAACATAAAGAGGGGTGCCTGGGTGGTTCAGTCGGTTGACCATCCAAGTTTGGTTCAGGTCATGATCTCACGGTTCATGAGTTTGAGCCCCGCATTGGGCTCTGTGCTGTCAGAGCCCACTTCAGATCCTCTGCCCCCACCCCTTACGCTTCCCCTGCTCGCGCTCTCTCTAAAAAATAAAATATAAAAACAAATCTAAATACATAAATAACTAAATATAGAAGGGGCTTATTTTGATAGTTCTTATCATATCTTGACACTTTTTAATCTTCTCCACCATACAACTTTTGTTGAAATTTCTAACTTCCCTGATGAGAATCAGCTATTCTCTCAGGCTCATCCAAAAGTGATGCATTTTTACATGTTTAGCAAATGGGTTTGAAACCCACCAAAATCATTTGTTTGGAAGATTTTTAAGAGAAAATCCCGTAAACTTAAACTCCATAAGTGGCCCAGGCTGGAGAGGGGAGAGGACGATTCTAGTGGCTCCCTATATAAATTTCTGCTCAATTCCTCTATTTTCAGTCCAGGACCTATGCTTACATAAACTTTTTTCTTTTTATTTATTTTTATTGGACAGGATCAGAATGTGCAGACATGTCCACTGAAAGTATGGAATCGAGAAAGGGATCTTAAGGAAAAGTTTTATGCATATCACTGAAGAGGCATTGGATGGAGTAGGGTGGAAACCTCAGATCACACGATAACCATCATAGAGACTGAACCAGTGATATTAATTGATTTACCTTTCCTGTTTTTATGTAGCTGGCAGTAGCCTTAGAGATCAAGGGTTGTATCCTTTTGCTGCTTTGTAAACAGCAAATCCTTTTTGTCTTAGTTTTCCACTCTTCAGTGGCTTATATTTTCCCTTAAAAATGCTTGGTTCCTGGGGCACCTGGCTGGCTCAGTTGGTACAGTGTGTAACTCTTGATCTTGGGGTTGTAGGTTTGAGCCCCACATTGGGTGTAGAGATTACTTAAAAATGAAATTTAAAAAAAAATGCTTCATTCCTCCCTTGATTTGAATTTTTCATTTCCACCTCTTTTATATTATTGTTTAAAATAAAGAAAAGCCTCAAACTTTTGTCCTGCATAGGGACTAAGTCTAAACCCACCATGCACGGAGTTTGATTTAGATTCACAACCATGTCTCTCCAGCCATTAGCCCTGCCCTTTGCTCGTTCACTGTGGATCATGGCCATCTTTGGAGTCCTGCCATGCTCTTTGTCAGCTAATAAGAAAACAGTTGGACATAATGTATGCTTCTAAAATAATAGTTTTTTTAAGGAAGTGAATCACTTTAGGAAATACACATCTAAATTTCTATTGCCATTCATTTATTCAGTCAGCAAATAGGCCTTGTGCAGCTACCTGAAGCTGCCACAATGCTGTCTGACAAGGTCATCTTCAAGAACAGGTAATTCACATTCCAATAAAATATGCTTGGCCAGACAACCGGGGGACTGCTTTAGAGTTGCCGTCAGAGATTAAGTCCCATGGATGCATCGGTCTTATCACTTTTATCCACAGGACACTCCTTTTTACCACAATATCTTTTTCTTTCTACTTCTCTTCCTTTTTTCCTCTGTCAAACTTTTTGCCGACATTCATCGTTCTTTTTCTCTTGCTCTCTCACTCACTACACCTACACACACACATTCCTCCTTACCTCTCTCAAAATCTGCTTCTTTGCCTCCTCATTTCCATGCTTACTCTTAATATTCCTGGCTTTATGTCTGTCTTTCTCTCTCTCTCTCCTGGGGTAGGCAGTATTTGGAGAGGGGATATAAGGCCAGAGTGAGGCCCAAAGTGAGATGGGCTCTTCTGTTGAGCACATCAGGAAGCAGACTGACTAAGTTCACTTTTATGCTCTCAGCCGGCTGTAAGTACCCTAAGTCAATGGTAGGAGGTCTAATCATCTGGCCACGATCCTATAGCAACAAATCATACTAGAAACATAACTGAACAGTTCTTTGCAGACTGCCAAATGCTTTCAGATAGGCTTTGTTAGAGGTCAAGCATTATTTATTCACAAGTGCATGCTTTTGCAGACATGTACATACACATAAACACCTTGTTATGTTGGAATTAATTCATTTGACAACCTCACCTCCTTGGAACATAACTAAGTTAAAAGAATAAACCCATTAATTTTTAAAGGCCTTTAAGAAACTCAAGATAAAACAGTTGCTACAGATTCGTAAATTAAAGCACAGAAGTAGAATGGGGCATAGGCAAAAGCACCCAGCATCTCATTTGAGTTGTTCATTCATTCACAAATATAAATTGGGTGCCATTATGCCAGGCAATTCTAGGTAACAGAAGTCAGCAGTGAACACATGGACCAGAAAGTTGTGCCCGTCTTAATGGAACTTACGTTCTTGGGGGTTGGCAGGAGAAACGCTAATAGAGGAAAATGAGCAGAATCTATAGTGTGCTAGAGGGTGAGAAATTCTGCAGGAAAAATGAATAAATAAGGGAAGTGGATAACTTATTGCCAGAGGAGAGAAAATGGCAATGAAAGTCCTCATAAAAGGTGACATTTGAGTAAAATAGCCTGCCACTATTTCTCCTCAGTTTACTTATCTTTAAAATAGGAAAAATAATGACTATCTCACAAAATTACTGAAAGCTTTAAATGAACAGATACATATTCTAGCACATAGCCTGAAATGTGTTAATTATTCAACAAGCAGTAGATTCATCTTACTCTCAAAATTTCACTCATCTCGGAGAGCTTTATATGTTCAGAATACATTTTCCTATAATTCACATATAATTTTAGCAGGATATATTTTCTTATTTCTAAACTCAGAGAAGACTGTATGTATGTATATATGTGTATGTATATATGGGTGTGTATGAGTGTGTGCATGTGTGTGTCTTGGATATTCATGTGGGTTTCCATTACAAATTTAGACTTCCTAAGGTCTATGAACCCCAAAGCCAATAAATTTAGCCAAAAATTAATTCTAAGAGGATAATAAATAACCCTGAGATAACAGGAAGTGCCAAAAATAAACTTCTCTAAAACATCTATCCTAACTCAGTCCTCACAAACATCTCCAAAATGGTAGATTCTCATACAAGCCTTTATAGAAGTTCTACAGGTAACGTCTCACAAATGATGAGCTCATAATCCCAAATTAATAAACCACAAGGAAACAATACACCAGAAATGGGGAACCAACGAAGCCACAAAACTAAACAACAACAAAATTTCAGGTAATAGAATTATATGACAAAATCTATAAAGCACATTTTTAAAAATTATTCAAGAAGTAAAGAAATTGACACTATAAAATGTATAAGACCCTGTGAAAAGTATCTTTTTTAATTTTAAATTTTTTTAGAGAGAGAAAGAGTGCTAGCAGGGGAGATGGACAGAGGGAGAGAAAGAAGGGGAGAGAGACAGAGAGAGAGAGAGAGAGAGAGAGAGAGAGAGAACCTTAAGCAGGCTCCATGCTCAAGGTGGAGCCCGATGCAGGGCTTCATCCCACAACCCTTGGATCATGACCTGAGTAGAAATCAAGAGCTGGACACTCAGTTGACTGAGTCACCCAGGCACCCCTGAAAAGTACCTTTAAAAACAGAACTTTTTTAATTAAAATGTATTCATTAAAATTAGAAACTCCATGGAGAGATTTTTTTCTTTTATCTATCTGCTTTATTTATTTATTTATTTATTTTTAAAATATGAAATTTATTGTCAAATTGGTTTCCAGACAACCCCCAGTGCTCATCCCAACAGGTGCCCTCCTCAATACCCATCACCCACCCTCCCCTCCCTCCCACCCCCCATCAACCCTCAGTTTGTTCTCAGTTTTTAAGAGTCTCTTATGTTTTGGCTCCCTCCCTCTCTAACCTCTTTTTTTTTCTTCCCCTCCCCCATGGTCTTCTGTTAAGTTTCTCAGGATCCACATAAGAGTGAAAACATATGGTATCTGTCTTTCTCCGTATGACTTATTTCATTTACATCACACTCTCTAGTTCCATCCACGTTGCCTCAAAAGGCCATATTTCATTCTTTCTCATTGCCACGTAGTATTCCATTGTGTATATAAACCACAATTTCTTTATCCATTCATCAGGTGATGGAAAACAGTGTGGAGGTTCCTCAAAAAACTAAAAATAGATCTACCCTATGACCCAGCAATAGCACTGCTAGGAATTTACCCAAGGGATACAGGAGTGCTGATGCATAGGGGCACTTGTACCCCAATGTTTATAGCAGCACTTTCAACAATAGCCAAATTATGGAAAGAGCCTAAATGTCCATGGATAGTTTCAAGATCAGATTCTGTACAGCTGAAGAGAAAACTATGGAACTAGAAGTTAGGACTGAGGAAAGCGCAGAAAATGGAGAGAGATTTTAAAAATGTGTAAATTACAATCAAGATTTAGGAGTTACAAAGGATAGTATAAGAAGGTCAAATGCACATTTAAAAGGAGTCCCAGAGGGGTGCCTGGGTGGCTCAGTTGGCTAAGCATCCAACTTTTGATTTCAGCTCAGGTCATGATCGCAGGGTGATGGGATCAAGCCTTGCATCAGGCTCCATGCTGAGCATAGGGTCTGCTTAAGATTGTCTCTCTCTCTCCCTCTGCCCCTCTCTCCAGTTCATGTGCTCTCATCTCTCTCAAAAAAAAAAAAAAAAAAAATTAAAAAGGAGTCCCAGGTTCTGGGGATCTAATGTACAGCATGGTCATTCTACTTAATACTGTACTCTCTAACACGAAATTTGTTAAGAGACTAGATCTTAAGTGTTTTCACCACCCAAATAACTGTAAAAAAAGTAACTAAGTGAGGTGATGGATGTGTTAATTAATTTGATTGCAGCGATGATTTTACAATGTAAGCAATATAAAATCACCACATCATATATTTTTTAAAACATACTATTTTATTTGTGAATTATGCCTCAATAAACCTGGAGGAAAAATTTTTAAATAAAATAAAGGAGTCCCAGCTAGAAAGAACAGGAAGGATGGAAAAGAAGCACTGTTCCAACAAATGATGGCTCAGATAGCCAACAACATATGAAAAGATCCTCCGCATCATATATCATCAGGGAGATGAAATGAAAGCAACAATGAAATATCAATACACACCTGTTAGGATGGCCCAAATCTGGACTACTGACAGCATCAAATGCAGGCAACGATGTGAGCAACAGGAACCCCCATTCATTACTGATGGGAATGCAGAATGGTACAGCCACTTTGGAAGATGGTTCGGTGATTTCTTACAAAACCAAACATACTCTTTCCACATGATCCAGCCATTGTGCTCCTTGGTATTTACCCAAAGAAACTGAAAACATACACCCACACATCCACATGGATGTCTACAGCAGATTTATTCATAATTGCCAGAGCTTGGGAGCAACTAAAATGCCCTTTTGTAGGTGAAAGGATAAATAAGCTGTAGTACATCCAGACAATGGAATATTGTTCAGCACTAAAGAGAAATGAGCTATAGAGCCGTGAAAAGACATGGAGGAAACTTAAATGCATATCACTAGGTGAAAGAAGCCAATGTGAAAAAGTTACACACAGTAGGATTTCAACTATTTGACATTCTGGAAAAGACAAAACCATGAAGGTAGTGAAAAGATCAGGGGTACAGGGGCAGGGAGCAAGAGAGGTGAAAAGGTGGAGTCCAGAGGATTTTTACAGCAGTAAAAATACTCTGTATAATATTGCATCGATAAATATATGTCATTATTCATTTGTCTAAACTCATAGAATATACAGCACCAAGAGTGAGCCATAATGTATACTGTGAACATTGGGTGATCATGATATGTTACTGTAGGTTCATCAACTATAATAAATGTAGTACTCTGGGGGGATGTTACTGGGGAGACCATTCATATGTGGGATCAGGAAGTATATGAGAAATCTGTGTAATTTCCATTCAACTTTCCTGTGGACCTTAAACTGTTCTAAAAATAAATAAATAAAGACTTAATCTAAAAAGATAATAATTTTTTAATGTTTATTTATTTTTGACAGAGAGAGAGAGAGAGAGACAGAGCATGAGCGGGGGAGGGGCAGAGAGAGAAGGAGACACAGAATCCGAAGCAGGCTCCAGGCTCTGAGCTGTCAGCACAGAGCCCAACCCGGGGCTCGAACTCACAGACCGCGAGATCATGAAACCGACCTGAAGTCGGACGCTCAACCGACTGAGCCACCCAGGCACCCCTAAAAAGATAATAATAAAAAAATGAGTTTATAGACCTGGAAAACGTCTTTGTAAATCATGTAAATTATAAATATATATTATTTGGAAATTAATAGGAATAAGACAAACAGACCAAAAAAAATTTTTAATGGACAAAGGATTTGAATCAACAATTCACAGAAGAAAACCAAGTGGTCAATAAATGTGAAAAACAAACAAACAAATATAAACTTACATTATTAATCAGCTAAATGCAATTTAACACAAAAGGGAAATACTGGTTTACGCGGTGAAATTAATAAAAGTAAACTGAGTTTTCAAAGATGTAGTGAAAACAAAATCTTTTGCATTGCTGGCTGGGAGTGTAAATTATCACAATCATTTTTGAAAATGATTTGACATGACACTTTAGTATAGTTAAATGTGCGCATAATAGTAAAAGGCATACCCTGTTGGATATACATCTCATATGCCTCCCCAAATTCTCCTGCATCATCTGCGCCAACTCAGTTACCATCACCGCAACCAGCTCGAGAAAGGTCTATGAAGCTCTCCTACCTGGCGCTGGCCAGCCAGACATCAAAGTCCCTGGCTCTTCCCATCACTTACTACTCACGAAGAAGCATTGGGCTACAGAGGGGTGAGAAGTGGGGAGGGGGAATTGGAATCCAACTTGTCTGGCAGCTATTAAAGACGCCATGTAATATAATCTGAAAGTGCAGTGTGCTTTACTTCCCTTGAAATGAACTTCGTTCAGAGGAGAGAGAAGGGAAATCGGAGCCAACAAATCAGTCTCCTCTTTTCCTCCTCCCGTAGGCTGTTCCTAGCAATAGTATTCCCTATAGCCTATCTAGAGCAGTCCACGTGGCCAAGTGGGCCCAGCTGCCCACCCACCAGCTGTATCTTTTCTTGACTTGCATTTGCTTCTCGTCCTTCCCTGTCTTGCTTCCTGCTTCCCTCAGCCTCTCTGCTCTAGGCCTGGCTTCCTAATAAGGCATTAGCACCTAAGCGCTGCCTCAGGCCCTGATTATTTAAGGATTCCAGGCTAAGATATCCTATAACCCAACAATTCAACCACTAGAAAGATGTTCACCCCAGAGAAACCCTTGCATATGTGCACAGAGAGATAAATACAAATATGTTCAATGCCTTACTGTTTGCAACAGGGCAAAGGGGAAACATCCTAAGTTTCATACAATAGAAGAATGGATAAATAAACTATGTTTTATTCAGTCAATTATCAAACAACAGTGAAAATGATCTCATGCATCGAAATAGAGAAATGTCAAAAACATAACGTTGGCTAAAAAAGACAAGTTTGAAAGGTTGTGTCTACTGTATCATTTATGCAAAATTTTGAAATGCACAAAATAATATATCCCGTATATATCCTGAAGCAAATATAACTGATGTGATTATCAGTTTAATTTTGCCAGTATGTCCATGTTATCTATTATAAGAATTCATGAACATTTCTGTGGTGCAAATACCTTTTCGAATTAAAATGTACATGGCTCAAGCCCTCATTCTACCTATCACAGCACAGAGTGTGTAGAAGTCTCTTCCAGGTTTCTTCAAATTTTCATGGAATTTATAATTGGCTAAGTCAGTTCCTGTTCTGTATTTTTCCCTTCTCCCCTGATCCCCAGCTCTGAGCCTCCTCTGACTTTGAACGCCTGGACCACAGGCTTCATTCTCCCCTCAATGTAGTTCTGCCACCAACATACCAGCACATTAGAGGGATGATGTAGAGGGCTGCATTATCCTACCACTTTCTCTATCATTTCCAACTCAATATAAACACACGACTACGGTGCATAGACTTGTGCTGATAGTGAAGAATAAATGAATATGGATCACAGTTCAGCAAAATACTTAAAATATGTTCTAAAAGCTCTTTCAAACATTTTTACCTCTGCATTTTGGCATACTTGGTTTCCATCTTCTGGGCTTTTCTGTTACACACACACACGCGCGCGCGTACATTATCCCTACTGTATCAGTCTCCTACATCCAAAATCCTGTTAATACCTTCTGCATAATAGTTTTGTTCTTCATGTCTGCCCCCAAAATAAGGTTTTCAAGCCTACCTTTGCTTATCCAGAATATTAATCTACATTGTTAAAAAAAAAAAAAAAGAACGCTCTATTCAGGGTCTTGGTCCTTTAGCTCAACCAAACAAAGGAAAACCTTTGAAATGATAGGTTTTCCTTCAACATGACCAATTTTATGAAAGATAGCTTTACCTTCCAAGACTTTCTGAAAACAGAAGGAAAACAGTATGAAAACTCACTTTCCTTTTGTCCAGAATAAATCTGCAAGAGTGGTGAACCTCCCCCGGGGCTCCCTATCCACAGTTTACCCTGCCTCCTTCACATACATACAAACACTAGAAGCCCTGAGATCTGAGGCCATTTAGTAAAGGGGCACATTATTCCATATGCCTTAGTTGATCCCAAAGAAATGTTTGTATTAGAATGAACTTCCATTAATAATGATGTTCCTTTACAAGGAACTTTTACACACACAAAAAAACAATTTGTTAACCGATACTTGAAATGATGCAAATTATTTTCAGCAGAGCTGAAACTAAAATCTCGTTCCCTTGACTCCTAACACGATGCCTTTTCACGCTGTATCAAACCCAGACGCCAAGAAAGGATTAGGTTAATATCAGGGTCCTATAGAAAGGATAAAGTGCAAAGAGATATAAAAAGTTTCAGAAAGAGTTCGTTTTGAAGTGTGGCTTTGATGGATAAATGGTTGTCCAGAACAATGCCTGAGACATAGTAAGTGCCTGATAATTGTAGAATAAATAAATGAAAAATGTATATCCATAGCTTCCTGAAATCACACTCTAGTTGAACCACCCAAATGTTTTACATGGCCAAAATGGTGTTATGTAGGACAGAAGGAGACGTGATACACACACACACACACACACACACACACACACACACACACGTGTGTGTGTGTCTACAGGAATTCCCCATCTCCATCATTCTCTTCCTTGCCTTGTAATTGTACACGTAAAAAAGTGAAGATTTTTTTTTGAGAGAAAGGTAGAGGGGGTAGAGAGAGAGAGAGAGAGAGAGAGAGAGAGAATCTCAAGCAGGGTCTACACTCAGCATGGAACATGACACAGGGCTCAATCCTACAACCCTGGGATCATGACCTGAGCCAAAATCAAGAGTTGGACTCTCAACCCACTGAGCCACCCAGGTGCCCCAAGAAAGTGTAGATTATTAATAGATAAGAAAACATACCCATGAATATAAAAACCCTACCTAGAGGAAGATACTGAGATCCATATAAGGTCTTTTCACAACTTTATTATCTCCTCAATAGGGCATCATATACATACATATATATGTATATTCTTAAGTGTAACCAGACCTTCTTAAAAGAGAGAGTATGTCTGACATTCTTCTTCCTGGTGCTGAGAGTGAATGAGGCAAGGTGAAACACACAGATAATAGGAGGTAAAGTAAAACCTTTGGCTTTGATTCATGAGATAGAATTTGCTCAGAGAACAGGACACATCAGAGAACAGACCTTGGTTCCAGGCTCAGGAGAGACTTATCGGTGGCTGAGCAAACAGCAGAGTCTTGTTTGGCAGAATTTGCTTCAGAGAGTAAGAGGAAAGAGGGGATTCCAAGAGACAGAGTTGGGTGTATCAAGCTCTAAGCTCCTAATACAACTGCTGTAGTTAGACGGAAGTCCACTGGATAATTTAGAACACTAACAAAAATATAAGGAATCCTTACATCAAGAAAGGCCAGAATTTTATTAAGTCACCTGCAAAGCACATGTAGGAGAGAAAAGGGACCTCTGAATAGGTTCTTGGTCTATTCTCATGAGAAGCTTATAGAATGCTGCCAGAGAGTGAATTCATACGATCTCAGTTTAAAACTTGCTAAAGGATTCAAACATCTTGTGATAAGATAACATGAATACGAAAAGAAACAAAACTCCATTAACTCAATGAGATTTCGAGTCAGTGGATTTTGAAGATCAATTTAAGAATTAACAATTTTAGAAGAGCCTCTAGCAGAGGAGATAACATCTTTATTGGGGATGGATGAAGGAAGTAATGTACAGCTTTCCTGGACTTCTAGAATGGCTAACTGCTTTCACCTGCCAGCCCTACTCTCCAGTTCTGGAAATCCCAATTCATCGCAGAGGGCAAAGAGGCTGGCTCTCTGGCCAACTGCAGTGCTAGGAAAGCCACAAACTAGTGGTTTGTTTTCTTTTATTTTTAACAATGTAGTTAGTATTACACAAATTAAATGATGGCAATATTGAAATAAAATTCAATATTAAATTAAATTAAAAAAATTAAAGTCACCCATAATCTCACCATTTTAATATAATGACTCTCTTCAATTTCTTTACTGTATTATTTCTTTAATGTAACTTATTATATAAATAAATATGTTTCTGTTATTGTAAACCCAGCCCACAATACATACAATTGTATTATGCTCTTTTCTTTGTGCTGTATTGCAAAATTTTTTGTGACACAATTTTCATAATTGTTATTTTTCTATACAGAGAAGCATGATTTTTCACTGATGTATTAATCCTAATTGACTTAACTACTTCCCTGCTGTGCACATTTGGGCCTTTCCAACTCTGTTCATTCATTCACAAAGCATGAAGCACTTTTTATCTGCCAAGCATTATACTAATTTTAGGGACAAGAAAGAAAGAAAGAAAGAAAGAAAGAAAGAAAGAAAGAAAGAAAGAAAGAAAGAAAGAAACTTGTGAAGGAAGGAAGGAAGGAAGAAAGAAACAATCCCTGCTCTTGAGAAGGGCAGGGTGAAAGAGATATGCTCACTAAAAAGGGACACAAACCCAATGCAATGAATGCAATAAAAAGGTCAGAAGACAAAAGAAGTTTGTAGGAGTCTTGATGAGTATTTCTGAAATGTTTAGGAAGGGACATAAATATATATTATGGAAAAAATGGGTTGCAAAGTCAAGTAGGCTTCAAGAGAGATAGAATGAAACAAAGCTAAACATAGGGTTTAAAAAGTGTGTGCCCCTAAAGAACCAGCGGACATCATGAACTTCCAGGAAGGGCTGTGGCCTACTACAGCATTTCCCATGTATACCCATCTCAAGATCCTTTACAAAACAACCTTAGATAGAGGATGTACAAGGTGGAAACTAGAAAAGCTGCTCTGGTACATACTATAAACAGGTGTCCAAACAGACTGAACTAATAAACACATAATAAACTAATAAACTAATAAACACATCACCCCACATCACCACACATCAGACTCGGAGTTTGCCAGTTTCGTCCACAGCAATATCCTTGACAATTTTACAAGATAAATAGGTGTCAGATGTACCTCAGTACTGAATTGGTATGCTGCTAATGTTTCTTAAATGTTTTATTTACTTGCTGGATCCCTCCCAGCCACAAATACATATTGTGATGGTTATTTTATATGTCACCTTGACTGGTCATGGGATACTCAGATTAAATATTATTTCTAGATCTTTCTGTGAGGGTGTTTCCAGATGAGATTAACATTTGAATCGGTAGGCTCAGTAAAGTAGATTGCTCTCCTTATTGTGTGTGGGCATCATCCAATCCATTGAGGGTCTCAATAAAACAAAAAGTGGAGGAAAGAGGAATTCACCCCATTTTTCCCTGCCTCTCTGCTTGAGATGAGACATCTCATTTTATCTTCCATCCCGAAACTGAGAATTACCCCGACTCTTCTGCTTCTCTGTCCTTTGGACTCAGACTGAATTACGCCAATGGCTCTCCTGAGTCTCCAGCTTTCAGTCAGCATCAGGAGACATCTCAGCCTCCATAATCTCATGAGCTGATATAGATATAGATATAGATATAGATATAGATATAGATACATAGATATATAGATACATCCTATTGGTTCTGTTTCTTTGAAGAATCCTAATACAGATACTATTATGAGTTGAATTGTGTCCTTCCAAAAGATATGTTGAAGTCCTAACTCCCAGAGCCTATGAACATTTTATTTGAAAATAGTGTTTGCAGATGTAATCAAGTTAAATCTAGGTCATTAGGGTGAATCCTTAATCCAATGATTGATGTGCATATAAAGAGAGAAAAACTTGGACACAGACACAGAAGGATAACAACTATGAGAAGGAGAGGCTGAGATTGGAATAACCCTACCAAAGCTAAAGAATACCTGAGATAAAGAAATTGTGGTTTATATACACAATGGAGTACTACATGGCAACGAGAAAGAATGAAATATGGCCCTTTGTAGCAATGTGGATGGAACTGGAGAGTGTGATGCTAAGTGAAATAAGCCATACAGAGAAAGACAGATACCATATGTTTTCACGCTTATGTGGATCCTGAGAAACTTAACAGAAACCCATGGGGGAGGGGAAGGAAAAAAAAAAAAAAGAGGTTAGAGTGGGAGAGAGCCAAAGCATAAGAGACTCTTAAAAACTGAGAACAAACTGAGGGCTGATGGGGGGTGGGAGGGAGGGAAGGGTGGGTGATGGGTATTGAGGAGGGCACCTTTTGGGATGAGCACTGGGTGTTGTATGGAAACCAATTTGACAGTAAATTTCATATATTGAAAAAAAAAAACAAATAGAAAACATAAAAAAAAAAAAAAGAATACCTGAGACTACCGGAAGTTAGAAGAGATAAGGATCCTGCCCAGGGGCTTTTAGAGGGAATGACCCAGCGACATCCTGGTTTAAGACTTTCTGGTCTCTACGACAGAAAATAAATTTCTACTGTTTTAAACCCACCCAGTTTGTGGTAATTTGATAAAGCAGCCATGGGAAACTAATACAGTCACCACACCACCAATGCTGGGAAATACTGGACAAAAGGGAGGCTACCTTTGGTTCTGTTAGCCTCTTTAGCCTTTTCACACCATCCCTCCTAACGCTGCAGCTGCCTCCTCTCAAAGCCCCACAGGAGCCCACTGTCTCTTCCCCTTCTGCCCTACGAAGACCATCTGTCTGGAAACTATCTGGAATATATTCCTGCTGGATTATAAATTATGCCTCCCACAGCTGAAATCATCACTATGGCAAAGACCATTAGTACCCCAACCAGGTTCTGCAGGCGACACCACTGTGTTAATCTTAAAAAAAATAACAATGCTAGTTATTTTACCAGCCAAAAAAAAAAAGTAGGGAGAGGGGCTTATTCGGGAGTAACAGAGAAATGCGATTTGACACAAACAAGCTACAGCAAACCACAGGCAAGTCTGGAGAACAAAGGAGAGGAACCCTCAACCTGAGAAAGGTGGGAGTTGGGAGGGGCTGTTATAAATAAAAAACTGTGTGGAGTAAACTGGGAGGTTGAAGTATAGTGGATTTTCACTGGCTGGGTTGTAACAGTTTCTCATTGGGTGGACTATTGCGGGGGAAGGAGCAAAGCCTTGTTTTCTCCAGCTGGGGTGGTAAAGGAGTGTCCACCTGCAAGGTCTCTCTTTTCCTCTTGGGTCTGCAATTGACAAGGAGTGGTAGCGCATGAGAGCCCACGCGCTGGCCTCCCAACTCCAATTCTAAATGAAGTCTCCTTTTATTAATGTTTGCAGTTGCAGACTGAAAATTAGAAAGGCCTAGAACCAAACTGCCTGGATTGAAATCCTGGCTTCACCAAGTTTAGAGCTCTTTGAGCTCTGCCAATCCCTTGAAACTTATTGTGCCTGTTTCCTCTGCCCTTCAGGCTTAATGACTTGAAGTTAAAGGAATTAATATATTTCCACACAAAGAATTGTAGCTGGGCTGTAGAAAGTGCTCAAAAACTAGTTGTTATTTTATTCACAAATAAAGGCTGCCTAGGGTTCATTTACTAGACGTAGTGTTTTGGTCTGGTTTCGTTTGGTTTAACTGGTATGGCCACGATGAGAAAATGCCAGTACAAGAAGAATGAATACCTGATTTTCTCTCTGACTCTGACACAAATATGCTATTAAAAAAAATCAACTTTTCCATCTTCCAATGGGGATGGCAAATATCCGCCACAAGAATTCTGCAGGAATATGATAGAAGTATAACATTGCGAAAGGAAGGCTGTTTGTGAGCCAGGAGACCAAAGTTTTAGTTCTTGCTTTCCTTTTAAATAACGATGTGGACATTGCACGTATTCTGAAAATCAGGATGTTGGATGGTATGATATCCCAGGTTCCCTACAGTACAGTTCTCCCTGTCTATGTTGTAAGATCGTTACGATAACAGAGGTGTATTGAACACTAGAAAAGAAAGATATTATGTTAACTTATTGCCAAATACACATTTTGGAAAGGACCCAAATCTTTGGGTAGGGTAGAACTTATATCTTAAGAATATTAAAGAGTAACAACACAGAAGTCAGTGGTCAATTGTCTTTGGAGACAGTTATTCTCTCTGAAAGGATTCACCTTATTATAAACCTAAAATAAAGAAAGCAAGACTCCATAATTTTGAAAACGGTGCCTAAGTCACACCAAATAAATAGCAGTACAGGTTCTTTGTCATAACCCCATTCGGTCTCACCACACATGAATCATTCCAAAAGGAAAAATCCCTGACAGATAGTAATTAGCAAACATGGCAGATGCTAATTGGTGCCATGCAATCAAATCATTCTCCATCAGCTTATATGAAATAGACTTTCCTTTGCCCTTGAGGACAGGCTTGAAATTTCCATGTGGGACTTTGCCATTTAGTGTGGTTAGAGGACCAACAGCATTAGCAGCAGCTGAGACTCTAATCAAAATGCAGGATCAAGACCCCACCTCAGACCTACTGAAGCATGGCCTTCATTTCCCAAGTTCCTCGGGGGGCTGACAAGTGCCCTAGGTCTAAGAAGCATTGGTCAGGGTACACTAACGATGGGATCAGGGCTTGTGCTTTTAACGATGGACTCATGTTGAGCATAAAGCCTTCTCTTCTGACTCTTCAGTAATACCTATGTAAGGCTTAGCCCTTTTCTTTTGGAGTGTAGACAAGCAAAGTTGAGACTAAGGTGGTGAGATTTGCTGAATGTGGACTAGAGCTTTTTGTTAACATACAGCCATTAGTAGCAAACATTCTTCTAAGGTTTATATATTATTGACTTATTTATTTATTTCAGAGAGAGCACGAGTGGGAGAGAGGGGCAGAGGGAGAAAGAATGAGAGAGAGCTAGAGAAAGAGAATCTTAAGCAGGCTCCTCACTCAGCGCCAAGCCCAATGCTGGGCTCGATCTACAATCCTGGGATCATGACCTGAGCCAAAATCAAGAGCCAGATTCTCAATCGACTGAGCCACCCAGGTGCCCCTTTTTATTATTTATTATTTTTATTGTTTTTTTTTTTTAGAGCTTTGAAGCTTCTAATTGAAGTTAAGTTCACTACAGACTTTTTGTTTTTTGAAGTTAAGCCGAGTGAGTCAAAACCACACTTCCCATTTGTTGTCTGTGGTGGCTGCAGGCAGATGTTCCACTTGTCCACCCACATGGCCCTTTAAGGAAGGACTTACTGCAGATGCGGTATAGATATACAATAGAGTATTACTCGGCAATCAAAAACAATGAAATCTTGCCATTTGCAACTACGTGGATGGAACTAGACGGTATTATGCTAAGCAAAATTAGTCAGTCAGAGAAAGACAAATATCATTTCATTCATTTGAGGACTTTAAGACACAGAACAGATGAACATAAGGGAAGGGAAGCAAAAATACTATAAAAACAGGGAGGGGGGACAAAACAGAAGAGACACTTAAATATGAAGAACAAACACAAGGTTGCTGGGGGGTTGTGGGAGGGGGGATGGGCTAAATGGGTAAGGGGCATTAAGGAATCTACTCCTGAAATCATTGTTGCACTATATACTAATTTGGGTGTAGATTTAAAAAATAAATACAATTTTTTTTAAAACAAAAGGAAGGACTTGTTGCCCCAGCTGGTATGAGTGCAGTCAGCAGGCTTCAGCTGCCTTCAACGACCATGTCATCTGCAGAGCCACCAGCCCAAAGGCATGCTCTCCCATGGGTGGCGAGCATTCAATGACCAATTCAGGTTGGGGGCCTGGCCATTTCAGCCCAGTAGTTTCCATGCATGACAGCTCTGTGAGCCACCTCAGATCCAGGACTCCCTGTGCATCAGCCAAAGCTGCTGGTCCTGCAACCAGCTCACTTCTCCCTCCGCCTAATCTGCCTCCTCGTTATCTCCTCCATAGGTATTGATCTCAAGGGCACTCCCTAATAAAGAACCCTGAACACTAAACTGTTTCAGAGCGTACTTTTTGGAAATCCTAACCTGTGACCTACCATGAAGGAAATACAAGGTTGCCAGAGTGTTGGATGGAAATATGACATAAATCTCACACGGGGCATCAAAACATCTGGCTCAATTTCTACATGGGCCACAGAGAATCAGTGTCATCTTGAGTAAGACTCTTACTGCCTTTGAACCTCAAATGTTTACAAGATAAGAATAATTCCTCCCCATCTATCTCACAGAGTTTTTTCATGAAAACTTAATGAGAAAATAATGTATGTCTAGGGAAAGCACTCTACAGAGTGCAAGACATTAAATAATTGATTATTATTCAATAGTTTCTGGAATTGTTTTTTTTTTTCTTTGCCTGTTCCGTAAGTCCATGCCTGTCAACATTAAACCATTCAGATAGCTCTAGAGTAATACTCTGCTGGACTATTTTTACATCTGGCTGGAAATAACTCTTTAAGGCTCATAAGATATGTCAAAAATAAAAAACCCTGAGTGAGTGTCAAAGTACTCCACAACACTTATAATAAACATTTCTAGCAACATAAATTAATCACTATACACGGAGGCCCCAGGCTACATGAATGTCTGTAATCTTGTATAAAGTAAGGATATAAGAAAGTTGAAGATAGACACTTCGGGTTGGATATAAAGGAGAAACGTGAGCCCCAAGTCCTGTTAATGTATAGGAAGTTATAGTAGAATGGTTTTTTGGGGTGGGGGATATATTGCTAATGTTTCAGCCTATCTTGGCCAGAGAACTTTGTAAGTAATCCTTGGTTCATTTTTTTCTTCTTTTTGTGAAGTTCCTTCATGATAATTAAGAAGCTCACTTGAAAGATAGCAAATCACTCAAATGGAAATCAAAAGAGTGATAGACATTTCAATTGGTGATGGAAGGAGAGACTGATAAGGCAGAGTCTGGACATAGTGGGGATGACAGCGCCCCAGTGAAAAGTGTCCGTGGGAGCCTGTCCCACTGAGAAGTTATACCTACTGCTTCCGGTATAATTTCTGATAGTTATACCACTATCCTTGGTTGGTATGACAAAGGCATCCAGTGAACAACATCCAACACTGCAGATTGTCTCACTGCAAACATTTCATTTCTCTCTCTACCTCTCTCTCTTTTTCTGAGAAATATATAGCCTCAGATTAATGTAACAATTCACTTACCGGTAAGTTGCTACAAAAGAAAAATTAGGGAATATGATGAAGGTCTTTGTCTCTCTACACATTCAGCAACCTTCAGAGATCTTTGAGTTCCTTATTTTGATTCACTGAAAAACACATTATTAATTAAAATTTAAAACAGTTTCCCTTGGCTAAGGCAGAAATCTTTCTTTTAGCCCTTTTCCAGCACGGGTAAGAGCAAAGTGTATCCTCTTCAAAACCCAACTGTTGGTAATGGAGCTGCTCCATCAAAGCCAGTGAACAAAACTCAGAAAATTATTTTGATTTTTTCCCAGAAATATTAATAAATGATTACTAGAGATGGTGAGGGTCAGTTTGATAATAAATAGAATAAGGCTTGGCTAAACTGAAAGCAAAGTGAAAAAAGCAAAGTTGGTCTGAGTAGCCCTTCTCTTCTCTCTGTTTATTTCTGTTTTCTCCCTCCCTTAGGATCTACCAAGCTCTGGGAAGGTTTCCGCCCCCTACAGTCCCTTAGCCTCCCAAACGCCTCATCTTAACTTGGTCATCCTTGACTCACCATCTTTTTGTTGTCTCCATCCCCAACCCAAGACATGTACCCTTTCCCCACTCATAACTCCAATAGTTGGTGGGTTTTCACGGCCTCAGATTTTAAGGGCTAACTAGTGAAACCAGTGGCTACTTGAGTGTTACAGAAGGAGTACGCGTGGGGAGGGTGTGCTTCCAAGAACATGTGACATATGCATGTTAATAACCCCCAAGAGACAATCGGTCCGTGGGAACCATTTTGTTACCACGATTCTAATGGTGGATATCTCTCACTTGACAGCTAAGGAGAGACAGACTCCGGCTGGCTGGGGGAGCAGAGATAACTGATGTCAGAATGACCACCTTCACCCCAATCCCAGGAGCTCCTCCCAGCCCTAATCTTTTGATGTAGAGGCCCTCTACCTGCTAGCTCCTTCCTTTAAAGTTCTGGGAATGTCGATAATATCTTGCCAAAAGCCTTTTGGACTCCTTTCATTCCCATTAGTCTGGCAATATATTTGGCTTTAGAACAGAGAGGATTTCAGTGTCTGTCTGTGATGAGGTCCTCTGATCTGGCAGTTCTGAAGCATTAAACGTGCCAAAATGAGAAAATTAAAGGAGCAGTGCCCTACACATGAGAACAATCATGTGTTAAAGTACTGAGTACCACCCAGAAGATAAGTGGCAAGTGCCAGTACACAGATGCACTCACAATATTTTAACTCTTACATTTAAAAAAAAAAAATCATGAAGATTTTAAACACCCTCCCTTTATGCAGCAGAATCATTGTGCATTTCCTGAAGTAGAAGCCATGTGCAAAGAGTACGTTGCCAAGGGTATTTGGGAAGCTGCTCAGCAGTGACATTGAGCAGCAGTGTCCTGTGAGAAGCACAACGCATACTTGGAAGAGGTGGGGAAGAGCCAAAGCTGAGTAAAGGGAACTCAGGAGGTGACAGTCTGGCAAGTGAAGAGGGACATATGGGGAAACCATAACCATAAGCGGGAAAGCACCAATGAGGAGTTCAACAAGTACCACTACAAACAACACACACCCACCACTCACTTCTCATGTCATGTAGCATATGCAAAGCGAGATCTCTGGATCTCAGGACACCGAAAGTAGAAAGGCCAGAGGGGGCAAGCCCTTCGTTTCCGTCTTATGAAATGGCAAATATAAGGCCCATATCACTGATGTTCCCAAAAAGTCCTAACTATCCACAATGATTAAAAGGAACAGTCATTCATTCAGTGAAATGAGTGAAGTGGAATATGGGAGGATAGGGACGGGGAAGACAGGTTTCACCAACTTCCACATATTCCAGAATGGTCTTTAGGTCTGCTGCCTACTTGGATGTAACACATAAACACGGTTGAAAGAGAGATATTTTTCTCTTGCCAACACATGCATGTAGCTGTGCTTCTTACTATTACCATACAGGTATATGTTTTAAATCTGGCCAATTTTTGTTTGGGTTTTTTGTTGTTGTTGTTGCTGTTATTTTTCTTTAACTTTGTATTCTTTCTTCTTTTTCTTCTTTTTTTTTTAACGTTTATTCATTTTTGAGAGACAGAGACAGAGCTCAAGCAAGGGTAGGGCAGAGAAAGAGGGAGATCCAGACTCCAAAGCAGGCTCCAGGCTCTGAGCTGTCAGCACAGAGCCTGACGTGGGGCTTGAACTCATGAACCATGAGATTATGACCTGAGCTGAAGTCAGATGCTTAACCGACTGAGCCCACCAGGCACCCCATTGAACTTTGTATTCTTTTATTGACTTCTCCCTATTTTTCCCCACCTCTCATCCCCTGGCAACCACTTTTCTACTCTCTGTTTCTCTGAGTTTGATGTCTCCTCCTCCTCCTTCTTCTTCAGCTTCTCTATATAAGTGATATTATACAACATTTATCTTTCTCTGGCTTCTTTCACTTAGCATTATGCCTTCAAGTTCTATCCATGTTGTTGCAAATGCGGGATTTCCTTCTTCTTCATGACTGAATAATATTCCATTGTATACATACACTTATGTCTTGACTGTTATGGATAATGCTGTAATGAACATAAAAGTGAAGATACCTCTTTGATATGCTGCCTTCCTTTCCTTTGGATACATACCTAGAAGTGGAATTGCTGGATCATATGGTAGTTCTATTTTTAATTTTTTGAGGAACCTACAAAGTGTTTTCCATAGAGACTGCACTAATTTACATTCCCACCAACAGCATCCAAGAGTTCTCTTTTCTCCAAATCCTTGCCAACGCTTACCGTCTCTTGTTTTCTTAGGACAGTCATTCTAACAGATGTGAGAAGTAATATCTCCTTCTGCTTCTGATTTGCATTTCCCTGATAATTAGTGACGTTGAGCCCCTTTTCATGTATCTATTGGCCAACCATATGTTTTCTTTGGGAAAACATCTTTTCAGTTCTTCTGCCCAATTTTTAATTGGATTGTTTGTGGGGTGCCTGGGTGGCTCAGTCGGTTAAGCATCCGACTTCAGCTCAGGTCATGATCTCACAGTCCGTGAGTTCGAGCCCACGTCAGGCTCTGTGCTGACAGCTCAGAGCCTGGAGCCTGCTTCGGATTCTGTGTCTCCCTCTCTCTCTGCCCCTCCCCTGCTCATGCTCTGTCTCTCTCTGTCTCAAAAATAAATAAAAACATTAAAAAAAAACCTATTTAATTGGATGGTTTGGGTTTTTTTTTTTTTACTATTGATTTGTATGAGTTCTTTATATATTGTAACTATTAGTCCCTTATCAGATATATGATTTTCAAATATTTTCTTCCATTCCATATGTTGCCCTTTTATTTGCTGATGATTTCTTTTGCTGTATAGAGCTTCTTTGTTTGATGTAGTCCCACTTGTTTGTTTTAACTTTTGCTCCTTTTGGTTTTGGTTTCAAATTAAAAAAGATTCATTGCCAAAACCAATATCAAGGAGCTTACTCCCCACATTTTCTTCTAGGTTAATTTTGCCAAATTTGGTCAATTTTATTATAGTGGACTTCATTGTTGAAGGACTTGTTCATTGAACTGTCACTCCATAAAGAAAACGACATTAAGAAATAAGTCAGAGAAAGACAAATACCATATGATCTCAAATTTAAAACAAAACAAACTAGAAAGGGAAAAAGAAAGAGAGAGAGAGAGAGGCAAACCAAAAACCAGACTCTTAAGAGAACAAATGGATGGTTACCAGAGAGGAGGCTGGAGTGGGGGTGGGATGTGAGAAATAGGGGGTGGGGATTAAGGAGTGCACTTGTGATGAGCACCAGGTGTTTTATGGAACTGTTGAATCACTATATTGTATACCTGAAACTAATATAACACTGTATGTTAGCTAACTGGAATTAAAAAGGAAAAAAAAGGAGAAAAACCAAAACAACCTTAAAATACAAGACATAAAAATAAAAGCAGTAACAAATTTTTGCAAGATCAGAGTGCTCTTCACTTTTGCTTAATAGTAGATTCTAAAAATTAATAATTATTTTTTAATTTTTTTAAATGTTTTAATTTATTTTTGAGACAGAGAGAGACAGAGCATGAGCAGGGGAGGGGCAGAGAGAGAGGGAGACACAGAATCTGAAACAGTCTCCGGGCTCTGAGCTGTCAGCACAGAGCCTGACACAGGGCTCGAACTCATGGACTGTGAGATCGTGACCTGAGCCGAAGTCAGATGCTTAACCAACTGAGCTACCCAGGCGCCCCTAAAAATTAATAATTATTGACTACAAGAAATAATTCAATTTTTCAGTCTTGACTGAAGATTCAATTTATATAAATGATATAATTTTTAATAATCTTTTCCCTTAGGATCTGAGTATTTATTTTCCAGTCAAGAAACAGCATTTTCAAGAAACATTCAATTGTGTCAAGACACCCAATGGGTATTATAAAATAAAGCCAAATTACTGATTTGTTCTCTCTTTCCTAATAACTGACACAGAAAAGCAAAGTTTTATTTCTTAGATTATAAAGTAGGAATATTTCCACATATTTGTCTATTAATGAAATAATTTAAATCTAAGTGTATAATGTGATACATATCTGACATTAAATTGTTTTTAAAACGAAGTGCATTATTTCTCTGATCCACCAGCTATTACTGAATACTACAGATATCTCTGTTATCGTGTTTGTAAGCACAACTACAGTGTGTCTGAAATATAATTTAAAAATCAATACCTAAAAGTACTTCAAATGCATACTTGAGCATTAGTCATCCTAGAGGCATGAACATCTCATTTTCTAGAAAAATCAAAGACATGCTCTGTCAAAATAAAAACTATATTTTCAATTCTGTCTGTATGATTGGATTGTGCAGGAATAATACTTAGATTTAATCGATTTAGAGGATTAACGAAATGCTGAAAGAATATTGACCGCGAGTAGTTTAGTCACAGATTTTCTACATTTACACCTCTGTCTTAGTAACATGTAACTACCAGAAATATTGACTAACAAAGAGATGAATAAAGTAAAAATCCATGGTAAGTTTCTTTTAATATTTCTTAAAAAAATAGAAAAATTGTTATATGATTCATGAGTTCAATATTTTTATTCCCTAATTATATAACACTTAGTTCATTTTCCTAAGGTTTATTTGGAGAAACAAGAGGAACAATCTTGGATGATTAAATCAATGAAAAATCATCACTAAATAATAAAGCAACAAAATGTAAAACAAATGTGATTTTTTGTTTGTTTTAAAGGTTTTAGGAATTTTCAGATATTGAAAGAGCAAACAGATATAAATATGTTTTGCCTTAGTGAGGTTTGCAATTTTGCTTTCCATGCCTGTTTTTAGGGAAATTAAGGCCTTTTGGGGTGGGGGGTGCTCTATAATTATACATTACTCCAAGATTTAAAAATTCATGCTCTGATACATTAGTATATTATAATAAAACAATTAATACATTAATCTAGTTCATATAAATCAGGCTCATTCATTACATTCATTACAAGTTCATTTTTAGTAAAATTTGAATTTTTTTTTTTCCTGAGCAAAGAGGTATTGAGGATTTCATTTTCATTTATAATAACTAATTAGTTAACATGTCCAAATTCATGAAAGCTATATTCTTCGGCACTTCAAAATCTATAATTTGTGTGTATTCACAACACATGCCTAAAAATTACACGTTAGTAATTTTAGTGGGTATTTAACCGCAACCTCAAATTGGAAACTTTAACTATGAAATAGTCAGACCCTTCTTACTACAGAACTTGGTAGGTATTGCTTTAAAATGACAATTACAGATATACACCTTCTAGAAATACATAGTCTAGAGAAAATAGTTAATGAAACACACACACACACACACACACACACACACCACATACACATCTCACAAGAAATGCATAGAGTTTCCTATCTTTTGTGTGCAAGAAGGAAGCTGGGAACAATGCTACCAGATGGTGCTAAAAACAACCCTGGACTCACATACCTATAGACTTTCAGCACCTAAATCCCAACCCACATGGGAACTCTCCCTCCCCTTGTTCATTCACATCCGTCAAGCTGCACTTTACCCATCTGTCTTTAAGGTGTCTGTTGCGTTGAGTTTAACCTGATTCACTTCAATGGATAGTGAAGGGAAAAGCATGCTGCTGTTAGATTTTCCACACTATGTACACATATAGAGACGACACTGCCCTGATTTTCCCCTCTCCAGGCCCTTGCTGGTTGGTCAATCTCACATGAGTGCCCTAGGCTGCCCAGTCAACAAGTATATATCTTATTTTATCAGCAGAGCTCCAGGGCTGGGTCTACCTATTTTTAACATTCCTGAGGATTAATTTCTGTCAGCTCTTGTAATTCAGCGAGTCCTAGTTCTGAATCATGCTGAGGGCTGTGGGTGCAGAGCACAAGGCCTCAGGAGCCTACCTACAGCTGAAAACACTGCAATTGCTTTTTTACAGTATAGCATCTGCATGGTTCTTCCAGCAGTCAGATGTCTTTTAACCTGATAAAAGCAGAACAGTGTTAGCTGGAAATGAGAACTGAATCTGTAAAACTAGTGAAGACGATTACAATCTGCCAGAAAATGCCTCACCCTGACTCCAAACCTGTCCTGGGACAACACGGCATTTATTGCATTTACCAGTAATGCTGACGTTCCTCTGGTTTTATTTTATCACTAGAAATGGCATCTTTTGAAATTAAAAAAAAAAAATTGTTATCATATTAAGTGTCCAAGATAACCTGGCAACAGTAGTTCTTTAAAGGCAAAAATAGTCAGGGATTATAGTCTTTAGCTTGCCTACAAGATTTTCTAGTCCCTCATCCCCATCAGTTCCCATATTCTCTGTGGCTGACCCTGTATTTGCAAGCAAATACACTCATAGTTGTTCCGTAAACTTAGATTCCCATAAAAATAAAACAAATCAGTAATAGAGAAAGGAGGCCAAGTTTATGTGTTTCAAATCACCCTTCTTGTCCATGTATCTTATAAAAAGAAGAAACATTTATTCATTCATATATTCACTTACTGAAAGAAGGAATACGATATGCTCTTTTCAAAGATCTCATAATTTATGAAAATGGTTCTAAAGAATGGGGTCAGTGATCCCTTTAGACTTCAATGAGAACCCGACTTCCTAGAAACATGAACACATCTATATAAAATTTTGAATATAAATTTTTATGATGTTGACCACCACCTATAACCCCTCTATAGAACACATGTGATGGGGTGAGTGTTTGTTTCCCTCGTCCCCAGATTCATATATTCCATCTTTACCTCCCAAAGTGAGGGCATTTGGAGATGAGGAGTTTGGGAAGTAATAGAGTTACATTAGATCATGAGGGTGGGGCCCTCATAATGGGATTTAGTGGCTTTATACGAAAAAGAAGAACACTCTCTCTTTCCCCCTCCACCCTCCACATGCACACATGTAGAAAGACTATATGAGGACAGAGCAAGAAGGTTGTTATTGGCGAGCTAGGAAGAGAGCCCTTACCAGGAACCAAATTGGCCAGCACCTTGACCTTGGACTCCCCAACCTCCAAAACTGTGAGCAATAAGTTTCTGTAGTTCAAGCCACACAATGTATTGCATTTTGTTATGGAAGCCCGAGTAAGCTGATCTAGCCCAGGTTAAGGATATCCACTAGGTTATTGCTTTTCCTTATCAATGCTATAGATTCAACCACAGAAGAACCTTAACATTATAGGTAGATGATGGTCGCATCATCATCCTATATTTTGAAACTTGCTGAAATTTCTTATGAAAACAGACGGAGTAAATGGTTAGCAAAACGGAAAACCCATGGATAATATTTATTACAAAACATCTGTGCAGCAAGAGGCAGAAGGGAGTAATGGGATATCTGACAGAATCAAGAAAAGAAAATCCCAGTATTGTACTCATCAGAAAGTGTGGCGGACCAATCTGAGACGATACACTGAAACCGGGAGGGGTTCTGCCCACTCCAACAGCTAGTAAGTGTAAGGGGTATATGGTAAAGAAGAGTAAAGGGACTGAACAGGCTCAAAACTGACCACTGACAGGCCAGAGCTCCTGAGGAGACACAGCTGAGAGGAGAATCAGATAAGCAGAGCGACAATAGATATAAAAAGAGAGTCAGTCCAGAGAAGTGGGAGAGAGAAACAGTGCCAGAAAATATTATAAATAAAGTTGTTAATTTATGACACTTCAAGGAAAGAACGAAAGAGAGAATTTTATAAAGTTAGAAAGGCTTTCTGAACTCTATTTCCTTCTAACAATTCTAGAAAACTAATTTCACATGAAAATGAGCATCACAGAAGTATGGGGGTCAAGTTCAATGCAAGGTTGTTGTAAGAAAACAAACAAAAAAGAATAAGAAGCAAATAATATCTGTACAGACAATGAAAGCATGCCAGAAAGACATGCCTCCAGAACAAACCCAAATTGTAACCTAATATTTCAAGACAAGCTAAAATAGTAGGATAATAATGCAAGAACAATAAAAATAAAAATTATAAAAATTCAGAAATAGAATGACAGAACTGAAGAAGGAATTAGAAATTTTAAAAAGGCAATTTCAGAAATAAAAACTAAACTAAAAGAAACTCAAGAACAAATAAACATAAAAGGTAATGTCTAAAATTTAAGTAACTTGAGGGTCACCAGGATGGCTCAGTCAGATGAGCATCTGACTTCAGCTCGGGTCATGATCTCATGGTTTGTGGGTCCTGAGCCTTGCATGGGGCTCACTGCTGTCAGCACAGAGCCCGCTTCAGATCCCCTGTTCCCCTCTTTCTCTGCCCCTACTCCACTTGCTTGCTTTCTCTCTCTCTCTCTAACAGAAACATTAAAAACAATAATAATAAAATAAAGTTTAAAGTAACTTGAACTCCAGAACAAAATGAAAGAGATATAAAGGAAAGTTGAGAGATCATGACAAACTTTGAAGATAGGCAAAGAAGACACAACATAGATAATAGGAGTCTCTGGGCATAGATAGGATGGGAGGAAGTATAGTGACGAGGACAAGCGAACAGAACAAACTCTAAAGACTATAATTCATGCAAACTTTCCAGAAATTAATTTTTAAAAACATTTGAAACTATATATTGAAAGAGCACACTTGGTACCTGAAAGTATAGACCAAGAATGGCCAACACTAAGAGTCTTCTAGTGAAATTACTAGACTGAAAAGAGACAGAAAAAAAATGTCTTTGGGCATCTAGACAAAAAAGAACAGATGACTTATAAGAGAATAAAAATTAGATTGCCATTAAATTTCTCCACCGCTCTGTTTTATGCCAGAAAAAAAAATGGAGCAATGTATTTAAAATACTCAAGGAAAAAGATGTAGCCAAGAATTTTATATCCAGCAAAACTGATTTTCAGGTGGAAACAACATAGAAAAAAATGTTACCAACATGTAAGAGAGCAGAGAACATTGTTCTGTGAGCTCTTCCTAAAGAATCTGAGAAAGAATGAGGTTAAGATAACCAAAATGACTAGAGAGATATTGTCATATGATTGATTGTGAAAGTTAAATGTATAGTTTCTTATAGAACTAAGACTAAATGAGCACATGGGTGGTTCAGTTGGTTGAGCATTCAATTCTTGATTTCGGCTCAGGTCATAATCCCAGGGTCGTGGGATGGAGTCCACATCAGACTCCATGCTGAGTGTGGAGCCTGCTTAAGATTCTTTCTCTCTTTCTCTCTGCCCCTCTTCCCCACTCCCACATACGTTTCGTCTCTAAAACAATGTATACATAGGAGTACCTGTAAACAATATGGGGGAACACTGGGAAAAGCATATGGAAACACATTCTAACTGCTTTCATCCTGGGGTAATTCTACTGGTAGTACTATTCGTAGTATCAGTAGTTTATAAATAAAACAAATGAATAATTATCTTCTCTGTTGATCCTTGAGAACCAGAATTCTCGGTGTGTAAGAAAGATATATTTTTAATGTGGAAGAACTTGAGTAAAAGTTGTGTAGTACTTTTTTTTCAATTGTAAATTTCAATATGATACTCATAAGAAATTGATCTTCATTTTGCGTATATTATTTCATATACATAGAGAGAGAATACACATCATTCTAACTCTGTCCACTAAAAATCCCTAGAAACAATAACTAACTCAGTAACAGTGAAAATACCTAGCATACAGACTATGGTCTTCAAATATTTGTTCCCAAAGAAACTAGATGTGCCTGGAGCATGTTGTGATAAAAAAATAATTTAAGGGGCGCCTGGGTGGCTCAGTCGGTTAAGCGGCGGACTTCCGCTCAGGTCACGATCTCGCGGTCCGTGAGTTCGAGCCCCGCGTCGGGCTCTGGGCTGATGGCTCGGAGCCTGGAGCCTGCTTCCGATTCTGTGTCTCCGTCTCTCTCTGCCCCTCCCCCATTCATGCTCTGTCTCTCTCTGTCTCAAAAAAAATAAAACGTTAAAAAAAAATAATTTAAAATAATTTAAAAATCAAGGAACCTATTCAAGATCAATAAATCTTCTCATAAGGACCCAGGAAGCAGCTTAAGAAGCTCACTTTGGTCAAAGATGACACAGTTCAGGCTTAAATAACAAAACTTGCTGGGGCGCCTGGGTGGCTCAGTCGGTTGGGCGTCCGACTTCGGCTCAGGTCATGATCTTGCAGTCTGTGAGTTCGAGCCCCGCGTCGGCTCTGTGCTGACAGCTCAGAGCCTGGAGCCTGTTTCAGATTCTGTGTCTCCCTCTCTCTCTGACCTCCCCCGTTCATGCTCTGTCTCTCTCTGTCTCAAAAATAAACGTTAAAAAAAAATTAAAAAAAAAATAACAAAACTTGCAATGGATTGAAATCTATTGTGTAATAAAAAGATTAACCTTACCCAAAAAGAGATCTGGTCTTTGTTCTCAGCTCCTTGAAGGTGATGTATGATTCTCTTGAAATGCCTTGCCTGATAAATGTGTCTTTATTTATCTAGATGCCTTGAGCCACACAAGAGAGTCTAATAATGTGATTTATGGCTGGGGGCGAGAGTCTAATAATGTGATTTATGGCTGGGGGCTTTGGGTCATGTAGTATCAGGTCTACTTCCGGAGGGTCTGGATGCTAAGGTCAGCTTTGCAGGTCTATGTGAACAAGCCCCAGGAATAAATCCAGAGACACCAAAGCTCTGTGGAGTCATGCTCAATGCATGTTATCACATACTGACTTGTTGGGAGAAGTTAGTGCTGTCCAGGACTCTAATGAGACAGGACATACAGCAGATCTATTCATGGAACTCTTCTGAACTCTGACTCATCTGCATTCTCCCTTAGCTGATTTTGATCTGGATCTTTTCACAGTAATATCCCGTAACTGTGGGTATAACACAGTGAGTTCAATCTGAGTCAGATTATTCTTCCAGCTACAAATTCAAGTATTTGTCTTATACACATTTCCTCTCTTTGTATAGAAGTACATCGTAAGAGACTAAGCAAATGTCTTATTGAAGCTCACATATTTTTTACTTAGGCTACAACCTAAGCTGCTGTAACATGGAGACTCCAAACTTCAATGGCTGAAACAAAATGAATTTATTTCTAATCTATAATATGCAGAAGGATAGGTGGCTTTTCTTTATGAAGTCATTGAGGGACTCAGAGACCCTCCATATTGTTGTTGCCCCATTCCCCGAGTGTTGTTCTTGCTACCTGGGTGAAATTTTCTCACCACTGCTTGTTTGCAGGAAAGGGAAGGAGGAAGTGAAGGAAGCCACTGGGACGTGGGACACATCAGTCCTCCTCACATCCCACTGACCAGAAAAAAGCTAGTCACCTGGCCATGTCCAGCCACAGTGGAGTCCTAAGTTGCCATGCTTCCATCTGTAACTCAGAGGGTACTTCTAATGAAAATAAGATGAGGGGAAATAGATATTAAGGGACAACTGCCATTAGTCTAATACATTTCTGACCTATCAGGGTAACCTGGGGAAATCCAGAGGGTTAATCTGACATGATTTGTTCTTCAATAATCTCTGCTGGATTCTGGTGGTCCTTACTTTCCATTAGGTGCTTATATCTAGACTTTTAATAACGTGATCTAGACCCTCACTAGAATCCTAATCAAGCTAATCAGTCTTACTTTGCAGAAACTACATACCTCCTTCTATTGAGGAAAATTAAATTTAAATTTGATCTTTTCCCATCTTCCTGCCACACTTTCACTCCTTGGGATTCTTCAAAGATTAACATCTTGGTAATTTTCTTCTAAGTCATTCCCACTGTCATGAACTATGATTCTAAAAGCCAAAGACGGAAAAACAATAATACAGGAAAGAAATGGAACCATTTCAACTAGTCTAGTAACTAGGCAAAAATAGGTAAGAAATAAAAAGGGATTCTAAAAATTCATTTCTAAAGGAAGTTGAGCTACATTAAGAAAATGTATCAGGGCACCCGGGTGGCTCATTTTGGTTAAGCGGCTGACTTTGGCTCAGGTCATGATCTTGCCTAAGTTGGAGCCCTGCATGAGCTCTCTGTCGTCAGCACAGAGCCCGCTTCAGATCCTCTGTCTCCTCTCCCTCTCTGCCCCTCCCTCTGCCTCTCTCCCTCTCTCTCAAAAATAAATAAGCATTTAATAAAAAGAAAATGTATCAAGTCATTTATTAAAAAGATAGAAATTATTTCAGTGTCAGTCTCCTATATACATGCATCCACTGGTTTTGTTTGATTTGTTTGATTTTATTATCATTTGAAGGTAACTAGAATTACAAACATCAGCTTCTCTGAATTATCACATGAAGTCTTCCAAAAGAAAAGCAAGGGCTATACTCCTAGTCTCAATTTTTGGATCTCTTCCCAGTTAAATGTCAAAACAGTAGCTTCCTTTGGGACAACGATTCTTCTTTATTCTACTGAAGAGCCTTTTGAGTGGTTTATTCTGAATAATTATCACGCTTGACTTTCCTTTCACATAATGTGAAATTTTTTATTTTCTTGTTCTCTATGGTAACAGCTAAGTTACTTCAAGCCAGTGTCTTTTTCTCTTAAATATGTATCTATTTTCCTGGAGGTGGAAGTAGAGAATCCGCAAATACACAAAGGCAGAGAAGCTGTGAGCAGTTTGGATAAACAGAAATTTGCACACTTCATCCACAGGTCACCTTCCACGCTTCAGCCACAGGTCACCTTTCGGTGACTTTTCTGAAGCCACATACCTATGCACACACTGGGACTTTCCAGGTGCTGCTCACTCCAAACCCCCCTCATTCTGACTAGTGGTCCTCGCACATCCTTCATTGTCAACTCAAAATCCACCTTGGTCATAAGCTTTCCCTAATCAGACAGAGCTAGGCAATAGTTTCCCACCATTAATTGTTTAGAGGATGCAATTGTAGCATTATGTTTGACTTAAAAAAAAAGTTCCTAATTTTCACATTTACACTACCTACAAAATTGTTCTTTTTCATCAGGTTAAATACCTTTGTAATCATTATCTGCTGGTATCCTTCCTTTCCTCAAATTTTGCCACAGATTGATTTTCCTAGAACGGCAAGGAGGCCCAGGGCTAACTGATTGGAAACCCCAGGATCTGGCAGACAGCTAAGCAGGGAAGGATTCTGGCTCTTCCCCTTGTCCTATCTTTGGTTGGCTTTTCACCCATAAAACAGATCCCATAAATATCCTAAGGGGCAGTAGATTGCCATGTGACCTGGAAAGGAAGAAGGCTGTTTAAGAAGGCAGCAAAGGCTCTAGGGCAGGGTTGACTGCGATGGCCAGGGAGGCTGAACCAACAACAGTTTCCACCTTCCCAAGGAGTGGCTCATGTGTAGCCCAGTTAGGTTGGCTATTTTGCTCAAATTGTTTCTTTTTCTGAATATATTTAGAAAACTGTCATGTTCATCTGCTTTTGCTTTTATTGGTAAAGAATACTTATTTAGGGATCTATCTGGCTGGTGCTGATGATGTTTGATAACATTCACAATATTGCTTGTTTATTTTTATTATCTCATTTCTTCCAACCCATAATAACTCCTCCGGGAGGGACAACATCTGTTCCTGCAAAAGGAATAGTTACAGGCTTCTTGGTTTTCTCCAGGCCTTAGACTCCAGAGAGATCAGCACCCATTCTCCCCCTGACCCCATTTTTTAGGATTCCCTAGATTTTTAACACAGAAATTTATGGAAAATAGTATTGTAATGCTGAGGTGTTAATTAGATAACAGAATACTGTGAAAGATTAAAATGAGACTAAAAGGAGAAATTGAAAAAGGAAAAGAAAAAAAAGGAAGATTTAGAAAAGATTTTGAGGGCCTTTGAAACTACTAGCAAATTATCTCCTCAGCGATAAAAAAAATTCTATAATAAATATTAAAATTATTCTGCTCTCAAGTACTTAGCTTATTTACTGTTAAAATATTAATATTGTGTTCTATTAGATTGAAACTAACTTAAATTTCAGGCTTCAGATTTAGAGTTCAATTCACAGCTTGTTAAAATGTGGAATGTATGAATTCTCTCATGTTCTTGCAACCGTGTCCCAAAGCTGTAGAATGTACATGCTATATAGGCCAATTAATACCCCAAATCCATAATGTATATCAGCACTATAAACAATTAGTGTGGGGAAAAACGATTCCCTTTTTGCCAGTAAAACAACATTGAATATTGAGCAAACATTCATTGAGGGGCTACTGGGTCCCAGGCTCTGAGGCTGGGAGGGCGGGGAAGAGGGGAGGGTTAAGAGGGAGGAGGTTGTAAGTGTGGGGAGGGGAAGTAAGGAAATTAACAAAGCCCAGTCTCTGCTTTCAAAAGGTATTCACAAACCCGGGAGGGATAGAAGGAAAGGTGGAGAAGGAAAGTGCTGTTGACGCTGACAATCGTATGCTGACAATACAGATAGGTAGCCTCCGGTTTTCCAACTGCAAGGCCACTCTTACAAATCCAGAATCCGGGATTTTCCTGAGGAGCTAAGGGGATCAGCTGGCTATGTGGTTTGTTTGTTTTCTCCCCTTAGGGCCTATAATATCCCTACTTCCCAATCCAAAAGTAGATCAACTCCAAGTGTAAACACAGGTTTCATTTGCTGCTGCTCAAACAGCTTTTTTAGCTCAAGAGTTCTTTGCGCTTCTAAGGAAGCTTCACAACTCGCAAGGCTGACAATGTCAAGAATGTGGGACTCAGCCTGGAAATGGAGTCATCCTAGATCCATCACTTAGAATAGAAGCCGTAAAGCCTTGAGTGCATCCCCTCAACTTCTCCAGCTTCAGAGGAAAGAAAGGTACTATAGTAATCTACTATAAATGTAGAAACAAAGGTCAGTTGATGCAACTGTTGCTCTCTATGAGGTAACCAAACTGGGTTTATATCAAGACCATTCACCAAAATCACACACTGTGGCAGGAATAGGAAAGACAAAGAGGAATTCAGTTTTCACTTTTTCATTAGGGTGTCCGTCTTGAACTGAGCTCTAATACACGGTGAGACTTTGTCCTGTAACAGTCTGGCTGCATTTTCTGCCACACCTCTCACACCCAGCACATCAGCCATTGGCAAACTCTGTCATGTACTCCAGCGCCTCCATGATGGTGCAAAGGTCCCTCCCTTGGTTTTAAGTACCCTAAATCTGGCACTTTGATTACCTCCCTGGAATAACATTTACCATATTGTACTATAATGACCGCCCCCTCAGTAGACTGGGAACTCCTTGAAGGCAGAAATCATGCATTTTTAATCTTTGTACCGCTGTCAGAGTACCTGGTAAAGATGGGCATGGATTATCGGATGAATGAATGAATGAATGAATGCATATAAACCACAGTTTTTGCCCACTAAGAACAGAATTGTGACATACCCCAACCATGTGTTTGTGTGGGTTAACCCACAGCACTCTTACTCTTGACATATTTTGTAACAGCCTTATCCACACACAATTCACACACGTATCACAAAGTTGACTTGGTCAAATGGTACAAGTCAGTGGTATTTTAGTGTACTCAGAGTTTGTGTCATCACTATCAAACTGCAGAACATTTTCCCTACACTAAAGACGATCCTACCCACTAACAGTCACTCCCCATCCCATCCCCCCCCCCACCTCCTAGCAACCACCAGTCTATTTTCTGTCTCCACGGATTTTTCACTAATTTCTTGTGACACAATATCCATAGCATCAAATATTAGGACGCATCGCTTCACATGACTGAAAAGGAAGAAAACCCAGAGCAGCTTTGATTTAGTATACAGGTATAGAATCAATCTCCTTGCTCCGTGACCTTGGACAAGTTGTCGAACTGGATCTCGTTTCCTCGTCCGATGAAGTTTAGACGGTGTGAGAGAGCACCCTCAGGTTAAACAGGAAACCAGCAAAACCAAAAAACAAATGAGCCCTCTGACTATAATCCAGTACGCTACCCTAGGTAGCCTTTCCTGGGCTTCCTTCACCAACGTCTTTCCATCATTAAGATTTCCCACCAGACCCGCTGCAGCAGTGCGAAGGGCCCTACAGAAGACGTTTCCTCTTTTCCTTCCTGGCCGTCCAGTTTTTTTCCGGGCTGGGCGAGGACCGAGAAACTGCAGAGCCCGGAGCCCCGGAGCCGAGGCTCCGCGCGCGCCGTGCCCGCAGGAAGCCTCGCCCAGCCCGGGACCCCACCCTCCCGCGGCGCCCCTGGAGGGAGCCGGCCGCCGCGCGCGCCACCAGCGCGGGAGGGGCGCGGCGCGCGGGGGCGGAGCCAGCGACTTGCTCAGCCAATCCCGGCGGCGGCGCGTCCCGGGGGCCGCGGCTCGCCGAGCGCGCAGGGGGCGGGGCTCCGCTTGACAGTGGCGGTCGCCGGGCAGCGGAGTCGGGAGCTGCGCGCGGAGCGCAGCGCGGGGAGCGCGAGCGGCTCGGGCGGCGGTGACGGCGGTGGCCGGTCCCCGCCGGATCCGGCTGTGGGCGCCGCGAAGTAGCCCTCCGCAGCGGCAGCGGCGGCGTGCGGGCGATGCTGCTGGTCTCTCCGGGCGCCGGTGTCCTGGCCTCTTCCTAAAGGTACCCCGCCCCGCTCGCCCCCTCGCCCAGGGCACCGCAGCGCCCGGCAAGTGGCTTTGTGAAGCTCGAAGCTCCCCGGACCGAGGGGTGGGCTGGGAGCGGGGTGGGTGGGGCAGGGCGGGGCTGCGCGGTCCGGGCCGCTTTCCCCGTGAGGAAGAGGGTGGGGGCAGAGGGAAGCGGGGTTGGCGGGTGGGGTGGGGTGGGGTGGGGTGGGGAGGAGGGCTGTCTCCCGGCAGCAGCTGGCTGCATCCCCATCGTCCATCCTCCTCCCGTCTCCATGCGCTTCGGAAGAGGTTTTGTGCCGGGAGAAAGTTGGACGCTGAGACTTGAGGAGCCAGACTCTGCGGCCCCTGAGGCCCGCACCCTTAAAGAGCGTGGGAGCACCCTGTTGGGAAGGTCTGGGTTCTGAACAGGGCCGTGCAGGAACCCATGCCCCTTTCGGACCCTAGCAGCATTCCTGACGCAGGCCCTTGCTTGAGGAAATTCCTCTGTGGGAATCCCCCGTGGGGAGGGGCTTTCGGGCACAGAGCATCCACAACTCACACATTATTATCGCTTGAAAGCAGTACTCGCTCCCCTAGAACGTTCTCTCCCCTAGAACGGGCGCCACCAGCATCTATGCTGTCAGAGCATCCAAAATTGAAGTCGGACCTCGAATTAAAGACCCCTAAACACCCATGTGTCCAAGGTGCCAATGATTACCTCTGTCAAATCTTGACAATAGTTTCTTATTGCCATATGCTTCCAATCAGCTTTCCCTGAGAGCTGGGCGGGTGCTGTGGAGCACAGGAAAGGGAGGAGAAGTTACAGCCCGGCTGTTAGGGTGGGAGGTGGCAGCAAAGAATACCGAACACGTGTACCCACTTGAAGATAGGAGAAAGTTTCAACCTTCAAAATAAAGTGGGTTAGGTGGGGATTATTTGCTTTACAAAACTTCCTCTCATGCAGAGAAACGATTAGAGTTAGGACTGAGTTTTACACAAGATTGTGGCAACAGGCCTATCATCAAGTGGCTCAGAGTCGATAGAGGGGGTAATCAGGCCGATACCACGTTGACTTGAAATTAGCAGATCTCAGCAAATATATGTAGATTCTGTTTAATTCTGATTAACCTTTCTGATCATATTGGTGGATTACCAGGTTTACTTTATTCATTTCTAACCAAGACATATTCACACCAAAAGACAACTTCATAATACCATTTTGTGCCCTAAAGACACCCTTAGCTAAGGATATGGACATCCTCTTCTGGTTCATATGATTTATCCCCTACACAGGTAACATAACTTCTCTAAGTACATTTACATCATAAAGAGAAGGAAACTCCCTTAGTGGTGACACAATAGTATCCAAATAAATACTGAGCACACATACTAAGTGTTTTTACCTATACAGTTACTTTAAATCTCACAGGCACCCTGATGAGATATTATTACCCTGTTTCAGAGACTAAGGAGATTATGTAAAGTTGCCCAAGATTATGTGGGAAGTAAGTGATAGAGGATCTCTTTGATTCCTTACCCGTGCTCTTTACCACTACCCTATGCTATCTCCCAGCCCCCTTGAAAGAGAATTGCCATTTTATAATATACTAGGAAATCAAAATATGGCAAATGCTATCTCCACTGGCTTCCTGGATCAAACCCCTTCATAGATTGTTTTGTCCCTCTGGGAACCCAACACTGCGCCCAACAAGTATTCCTTTCACCAAAGGGCAACATCAGGAACTCCCCGGACACCCTCTAAACACCAGTCCCCAGCATGTAAATCAGATGGAAATCTCCAGACATCTAAACCCCTTGTCCCTTCAGAGAAGTTGGCTCTGGAAGACAGGTAATCAAGTGTTTCTCTCACTGCCACTTAAGGAGCAATCTCTACTCTCTCAGTCATCCAAGTCTGGTTTAGCTCTGCACATATAAGTACACACCACCAGTTGGCAGGAATACATCCCCTGCAGTGTTCACACTGGCACACTCATCTTCCTGTACCAACTGTCAGAGAATTCCTGACACAGGCCAGGCTACTTAAAAGGAGAAACTGAAACAGAGCCGTTGGGGATGGTGGTGTTAGTCTAGGGAATCCCTGAATTCTCTGAGGCTTACCAGAAAGGAAATTAACATAGGGCCGCAGGGGCAGGAAGCAGGCCTTCCCCGTAGTGTGAAATGCCGAGTATATGGTATAGCCCATTGTCAACACTACTGAAGATACCTGTTCACCATATAGAAACTCGTTTACCTGTTATCATGGTGATGGGTGCAGCTACACACCTATTTCTGTTTCAGTTTCTCGCTGTACTAACACAGTTGTCACTTGGCTGAATGGTAGCAAACACTGATGTCGCAGGTGTGACAGAGTTTTGAAGCTGTGCTTAAAACTTGTGTCTGTTATGATAATCGACATTCTTTTATCATTTTATTTCTCCTCCCTAGGTGAATGTGTGTGTGTGTGTGTGTGTGTGTGTGTGTGTGTGTGTTCTCTCCCGTGGTATAGTTTTCAATTCTCTTCTCTCTGATTCCAAAATGATTTGAAGTTCCAAGCCTAAAGAGAAATAGATGCATTTTTGAGCTGAGGCCATATGCTGCCTGGAAACATATCCCTGTAGTTGGCATTTTACTCATGTTACTCTAGTGCTAAGAACCTCAAAGTCCCGAATGCATGCTTTGGGATTTCAAATGGACTCTCCTGTCTAATTATTTCACTCCATCCCCTGAAGCAGTTGGAAGGTTTGAGTTTAGAACACAGCCCCAGCACCTCCCCTCTAAATTCTCTAAACTGCCAAAAACTGGTGCAGCACTAATTAAAGTTGGGAAACTAGAACATGAGGTTTGCTCATTGTCACGCTTTTGCACCAGAATGGGAAATATACCAAAAACTTTGTTGGGCATACGGAGTGACGTAGACTTCTTTAACATGACCAGTGATCTGCAAAACTATCTGACATCGCGCAGTTTGCCTAAAGTTGGGTTCGTGCAAATACCTCATTAGGTTAAGACCGTCCAGTATCAACAAACTTCTACTCTGCATTCTATCATGTGTATAAAACTTCTCATTCGCGGGCCATCCATTTTTATTTCCATATTTCATCAAATCTAAAATGTCAGCAGTTATATAGCATCATTTTTATGTTGTATGAGAAGAAAAAGAAAATACTGCCGATTATATTATAACATGCAGGCCATCTTAATAGCCGTCTTCCATGACATCGTGTGGATTGGTTACACCACCCTCTTACTGCTTTCGAGTCTCCATTTCTATCAAGGGTTTTGGCACATTTTTCTGCTCATACCGTCATTAATTAGCACTGCTTCCCTAAGCAATGTGTGATAGACAGTGGGTTTGCATATATCTCAGTAACAGACCGTAACAGACTCCTCTTCTGTGTCTTTCTTTTTTTCAATCTGGTGAAGCATTTGGATCTTGCTTTGCAAGGTAGTACGGAAATGTCAAACAAAGACAAATGTTTCCCTGAGTGATATAACATTTAAGCCCCACTGCTCTGTTTCGGTGCCATAGTGCATACATAGTAACATCTTTTTTCGGTGCCAAATCATAGTGGGATCTTTTCAGAAAAACCGTTTAAATGGCAATTAAACAGAACACCTGCAGTGCCAACAATGCCCATAATTTAGGAGAAGTGCTACCAAAATGAATAGCTGTGACCATGTTTATGCATGTGCAGAGCAGTGACAGCGTTGTGACAACTACTGCCAAGTTGTCACCGTCAATATTGAGACACATCCCAATTTTGGAGATGTTAAAATGTGAAAAAAAAAAAAATGAACCTTATCAATGAACTATACTAATCTGTGCGTATTTCATGAACCCTGTTGATTCGTTCATTCACATGGTCCCTCGTTTTGTGAGACCAAGCTCCAGGAGGGCAAGGACTTTTTCTGTCTTATTCTCAACTCTATGTGCCAGACATGTAGGAGAGTCCGTGGCACAGAGTTGATGTGCTCAGTAAATGTCCGTGGAATAAGTGAGTGGCTATCCTCCCGTGGAAGGCATGGAGACACATCAGCCGGCTCACTACTCTCCTGCTGGTTGGAAGGCATAGTCTTAAAATTATGACATTGACAGAAATGCTAGACATAGGAAAAGGGTACAGGCCAGAATTAAGTCCTCAATTTTGTTTACAGACCCCTGTACAAAGCACTTCATGCCATTACAAAAACGACCCCAGGATAGAAATTCCACTGTGGCTTCATTCATCTTTGACCAATGAAAGAATGTATGACGTCGTAACACCTTGATTCTCTCGCACGATCCCAAATCATAAGTTGCTTGAATTTTATGCTTGGTGCAATGTCATGCATTTGTCCTCTTGGACATTGGACAGAAACTAGAATTAATAGGTACATGCTTTTCCTTCAGTAAGCTCCTCTGAGACAGAAATCCGGTGCTGGTGACCTTGTCTGGATGTGCATCTCTGAGAGAAAAAATTATTTAAATTTATTTATATTTGTGTTTGTATACACACACACACTTTCAAGGCCTTTCCTTGCAGTCCACTTTTTAATTACCACCCCCCACCCCACCCCACCCCCCGCCAAAAAAAGGCCATCCTGACACTTTGACAAAGAAACAGACAAAAAGGAAAAAAGGAAACCTTGATAGGAATATAGACCTCTGTCTGTCATGCTCCTGCCTCCTCACTGCTCCCTAGGCGAGCAGAATGTACTTCTAGGCCAAACAGGAAGCTATGTGAGGATGCAACGAAGGAAAGGCTGGGAAGCGTAGCTTAGCAGCAAGCTCCAAAGCGATCCCGAGGACCCAAAGTTGACAGCGTTGCCCAAATAACCCCACGGTCTATGAGTGAAACAGCCGGTCCTGTGAAGATACGTCCCATTTCTCGTTCAGTGAAATGTGAGACCTCCGAAACCCCTATGTAACCAACTAAGGTCACTTGTAGGTTTCTAAGACACATTTAGTGTGCTTGCTTGGGGGAGAATGAATGGCGTGTGTTTCTCCCCACGTACGGGCAAAGCGGTGTGTGCCGTGAAGGGACTTGGCAGATAGGCCAGAGCTGTCTCTTTCACCTATTAGAAAATAATTATTAATTAAATTAAATCCTTTTGGCTTTCCACTAAAGGAACTTCTGTATAATTACGTCTATTAAGCGTTGTTAACATGAGCCAGATAAATGACAAATGACAAAAATAACTTAAAACTTGCTTTTCCTGAACACACAGGGTGGGATGAAAGAAAAACACAATAATCTTAGATGCCAGTTCTATGATTGTGTGGGATGTTTCAATAAGGTGTGGTAAGACATGCAGACATGGAAATGACTGTCATGAAGGGAAGAGTTTGTTATGCTCACAGGTCCCTAAAAGCAGTAAGCACATGTGTCGTGCAGGGCTACGTGGAGGTGGAGGGAGTGACGATGAATGTGGGCAAGACAAGATACAGGAGGAGCAGGGCAAGCGGACTTAGGGCTGAATAATTTCAGAGAGCTTTGGGGCATAGAAGCTGTCCCTGGTTATCCGGTACCTGGCCCTGGGGTGATTAGGGCAGGTGGACAGCCACGCTCAGTGTGAGAAGGACGGGCTCTGGACTGCTGGTTTGCGTATGAAAGGCACATCGGAAGGCAAATTACTTATCCCTAGGAATTGCTCACTCTGGGAGGGACAATCCCTGCAGGGTCATCAAGGCCCAAAGATGCCAAAGCATCAGAATACGGAGAAGAAAAGACATGCTTAATAAATGGGGATTTTAAAAATAGTCCAGTAATGAATGAGGTCCGTGTACACGTGGAGCACTCAGCCAAATGTGCAGAAATGCCCAGCTCAGGGTCTGACACATGGTACTCACCCAGCAAACATTAATTAAATCTGAGTTGTGGTGCCAGATGGTCCAGCCATGCTCACAGTCCGCCTCTGCTGCATATTGCAGTCAGGTGTGCAGTGCTCATCTTGAGAAAAAGAAAACAATGGGGACGCACGCTACACAGAGGGTCCCCAGATGAAAAATGAGCCACCCAGGATGAGGAGGAGGCAAGAAAGTGGTTAAAAACATAAATGAGCTCTTAGGCAAATACATCCTTAACTCGAAGATCTTAAAGTCTGTAAGGTAATTGTATGTTTGGGGTAATTCCTTAATCACTGTGGATTTGGAATATCAATAAAAGTCAGGAAACATGAAGGTTGCCGGCAACCTGTAGAAAGGTTGCTTCTGAGTAAAACTGGAGTTGCAAAGTGAATTGTGTATTGTAAATGTTGTGCTCAGGAGCAGACTTCTAAATGTGAGCTACTCAAAATAGCATCAGTCATACTCCTGGTGTGGTGACAGGTGTAGGCATAGGATGTGTAACATGCACCTGTACTTCCAGGATGTTGATGGAGGGTGGCGATGAGTGGGATGGATGCCGGGTGAGACTCAAGACATTCCTTAAAAGAAATTATTGTAGTATAGCTGACACACAATGTTACATTAGTCTTAGGTGTACAGCATAGTGATTGGACAAGTCTATACATTATGCTGTGCTTACTACAAGTGTAGCTACTATCTGTCACAATGCAACACTATTACAATACATTATATTCTCTATGCTGTACCTTTCATTCCGGTGACTTAGTCCCCAGCTGGAAGCCTGTACCTCCCGATCCCCTTCACCCATTTTGCCCATCTTCCTGCTCCCCTCTCCTCTGGCAACCATTAGTTTCTTCTCTGTATTTATGGGTCTGTTTCTGCTTTTTGTTTGTTTTTTGGATTTCACATGTAAGTGATATCACATGGTACTTGTCTTTCCCTGACTTATTTCACTAAGCATAATGCCCTCTAGGTCCATCCATGGTAGCAGATGACAAGATCTTATTCCTTTTTATGGCTGAATAATGTTTGTGTGTGTGTGTGTGTGTGTGTGTGTGTGTGTGTGTGTGTGTGTATCATATCACATCTTCTGTATCCATTCATCTCGATGGACACTTGAGTTGCTTCCATACTGAAGACATGGCTTGCTCTTTATGGTGAATGTCAGGAGTACAGGAGGGTACAAGCGTTAGGGCTTACAGCTAAGTAAATTGGATGAGTTGTTGCAGTGGTCAACCTCATGACTTCTCTCTAAGTGGTCGATTGATGATTACAATGTCTTTGAAGTCCAATGACTTTTCCCTCGAATCTTGATCAGGCATGTTAAGAAATAATAATGAAAACATACGCAGGACGTTCGTCTAATATTAGAAGGGTAGTTTCTTCAGTGAGAACTGAGATTGCCTTCTGCTTACAATTCTTTAAATTTGTGGCTGTGCACACGTCTCCTTTGCATTGTGTAAGAGCTTATCTATGTTGATGGAAATTGTAGGGATGTTTTCACTGGAGTACAGCTGCTCCCCCATTGTGTTTCCAAACTGACATCATGACTCTTTAATTAAAGTTGCAATATTAGCCTAAACTGGACAATGAAGGATTTTCTGCCTGGTTTATGTTGCTGACCTAGATTTGTTGTTGGTCAGGACAATCCTTGGGTTTATCTACATCAGTGAAGAAATGTCTCTTAACCTAATATACATTTTGAAATCCAGGCTTTTATATCCTTTTGAATTCTGATTTTGTATACAATTTAGGCCCATGTGAAAATGGAGTATTCAGTCAAATGAGATGATAATGTGCAGAAACATCTGAATTGTCAAAAAAAAAGTGGGGGGGGGGACAATTTCATCTACATGAGTGCTGCATCTTGCTTTCAACATCAGTGATACTAGTCCTTTGGTTCCTGGAGCCCTTTCTTTGTGTTGATAATTATAAGTGAGTCCCCATAATGGGAGGGTGAGATGGGAGGGGGTAGGAGCTGTTCTAGGTATTTTCATTCTATTTTAGCTTTAACCTTAATGAATTTGAATTGCACTCTTTTGGAGTGGAGTGGAAAGAGGCATATCCTTGCTTATCTTTTCAGCCCTAGAGCCTAGAAAAGTACTCATAAATAGTGGAAGCTTAATAATATTTGGTGATTTAAAATATATTGTTTAGTTGACACAGGAATTTCCACCCTTCTTTGGCTGAAAGATTCTTATTAATTATGAAATAAAAGTCTCACATAATATGTTATAATTTGACAGTTAAATCATCTACAGTGAAGAACCAAACACATCAAAACTGAAATTTTAACAAATAGAAGTCATTAAGGTAAATTTGATATAACAAAATTAAAAAATCTATTATAAATGACCATTATTAAAATTCTCCGGTATTAGACTGAAAACTAGACAGATAAAAAACAATCATAGCAATTCCAGATTTTGATTTAGATTGCCTAGGAACCTAATTTAAGACACACACATAAGCAACACAACTTTGAAGAAAAGGTCGATTACTTAGTGAAGTTTGCTAGAATGATAGAATGACAGTTTGAAGAAGAGAAAACAGTAAGGAAAAGAAAAACATTCTGGTCATAACCAAATACAGGTTTCCCCTGCTATGGAGAGTGTTGCTACATAACTTTTGTAAGCCAAGGTAGCGTGAAGTGAAAAAGCAATTACCATCTTGTAAGAGTGAAAATCGTCTTCAAATTTCTTTTGGTTAGTGAAAATAAGTACTAATGTAGATCTATTGTAAAAGCTAAGTGTTTTGGATAACAGAGGAAACCTGTATTAGAATAAATTCCAGCTAAGCCACAGTGCTGAATGTTGGAGGAAAAAAACAGAAATACCGTAATGATGGATACTTGTCTATCTGTGTGTATATATGTATATGTATGTATGTATGTATGTATATCTATTTGTCCAGACTCACAGAACATACAACACCAAGAATGAACCATCATGTAAACGGTGGACTTTGGGTGATAACAGGGTATCCATGTCGGTTCATCAGTTATAACAAATATACCACTCTGGTGGGGAATATTGATCCTGGGGGAGCCTCTGCATGTGTGGGGCAGGGTCATATGGTCGATCTCTGCACTGATCCCTCAATTTTGCTGTGAATCTAAAACTGCTCTAAAAAAACGCAGTTTTACTATAAAAGAAAAACAAAGGAAGGGAGGGAAGGAAGAAAAGGAGGGAGAGGGTAAGGAAGGGAGGGAGGGAAGACAAGCAAAGTAATGTATTTATCCCAGGTCTGAAGGCAGTGAAGACTTTTCTGGATGTTTATGCCATCTTACAAAAGACATGCATTAGAATGTAGAACACTGAAAAGGGCTTAAGAACGGAAATACAATAAAATAATTCTATAAGGAAAGATGACAGAATGAGAAAGAACATGGGTAATAAAAACTTATCTAAAATATGTAAAGGGGGCACCTGGCTGGCTCAGTCAGAAGATCATGTGACTCTTGACCTTGGAGTTGTGAGTTCCAGCTCCACTTTGGGTGTAGAGATTACTTAAATAAATAAATAAAAATAAACTTTATAAAATATGTAAGGAGTTGATATGAACATAAGGATATATGGCATGAGTACTCAGATTCTAGTTCGTGGGGTTGAGGGAGATAAGCAGACATTTTGGATACTGAAACACAAATATTAGATCATCACACGATATGTCCAGAGCATAAAACACATCCATTAATTGCCACCACTTAAAGGTGTAGTTTGTGCTTTGACAAAAATCAAAAGTGATTTGGAAAGTGGGAAATCTGTGTCGACTGACTTCTTTTTCATTTGTTGAATTAGTAAAACAAAAATACTAACAATAATCCTTGAACCACCACTGAAGAAGTTGGACCATAGTGACTTTATTCAGAAACCACTTGAGACAGAATTATATATCAGGACTATCTTCTTTACTTAGATGTTTTTCCAGACAATAGAAACAAATCCAACAAAAGACTTCAGTGTGGACACTCCATAGACTCCAACAGCATGTTAGACAGTGTCTTCACTTTAGTTGTATCTCTTAAAAGCACACTTACCGAAACAGCACTTAAGAGTTTGGAATCTGGTCTCACGTATCCAAAACTGCACTTGAAGTTTTGAAATTTGGTCTCAATCTTCACAAAATGTTCACGTCAGCATTGTTTTCTTGTTTCTGTAGAAACGACAGGGGGAAACTCTGTGAGTACTGTCTGGGAATGGAAAATAATTTTCTTGACTATGAAGATGATCAGAATGAAGGTTGGAGGTCTCTTGAGCAGTGGCTGCCTCATGTTGGGTATTTTTTGGAAGTGGAAGAGCTTTGATTCAGACTGACCTGGACTTGCTGTCCCTTCAGCCACAGAATGAGAAGTGAATCAACACCTGTTGAAGGCTAACTGTGGCTTGTGGCTAGTACCAAGCTAATGGCACTACATTCTCTCCTCACCTCATTTAACCCCCGAAGCAGCCCCTGCATAATAGACCCTGTTATCATCTCTATTTCACAGATTAGGAAACTGAAGAACCAGGAGGTTAGATATTTCGCCCAGTGCCACCCTGATAGCAAGTGGAGAGGTTGAGAGAAGAACTCAGAGTGTCTGACCCCAGAATCATGAATTTAAGCACCTGTGTAATACTCCCAGGTTGTGTGCTTAATTAACATCCGTAAGTCTTCGCTTCCTTGTCTGTAAAATGGGGCCATTGATTTCTACTGGGCAACTTTGTTGTGAGTTTCCAAGAGAATATATATAAAATATCTAGTGCCCTAATGGCCTGGTACAGAGTAGTTGCCTGTTGTTATTGCTGCTTTTGTTGCTTTTGTTAACGACTGTAATGTGATAGTCTAGTGAAAGTCCTAGCTATTTTTGTCTCTCAAATTTAGTCCAGTCATATCCATTACTATGGCAACCATTCTATCAAGCCATTCACCATCACAGCTATAGGAACTTCCTTGCTGGCACCCGTAAGTCCAGTCTAGAAACTCTTTCTACTGCAGAACCTATCTTTTCTGCCTTACATGGAGTGCCTAGATGAGTAGGAAGCAGCAGAAGTGGAAACAGAAAGGCTTCAAGGGGGGCGGGCACAGATCAGCATTATCCTTTGCAGGAATTATCTGCACTCACTCAGCAAAAACAGTGGAACTAAATCTACCAAAAGTAGAATGGGAGGGAAGTTTCGACTCAACACTCTGATACCAAGAATTGGGGAACCTTCATTTGCTATTTTTTGAGTCCTGAATATGTTATGTTCTCAAGTAAGAAAAAAACCGTTGGCAACCCTAAGTTTACTCGTGAAGCAGTGACTAAATAGAGTGCATTTAATTACAGATTCCATGAGTTCTGAAGTAGCAGATCTTAAACATTCTTGTAAATATATTGTAGCAAGTGAAAACTACACATTGTATTCCTCCTGGCTTTTCCGAAGGAGATCCTGGGGCATCCACGTAGGAGTTTTTAGAAATCAATTATGAATTGCTCTCTTATTCTCACAGGTTTAGCACCTTAGCTATGTGACATCTGATTAATACATTAAAAATATTTTAATGCATTTAAAATATGTTTCAGTTTTAATGTTATTAAAATATTTTTTATTATACAACTGATGTGTTCAGTGTTGAAAAATTTAAGGATTTAGTTAAGCAAATAGAAGAAAATAAAAGCCATCCATAATCCCACCTCTTCAGTGTGATCACTGTTTGCATTTTTCATATTCCCTTCTGTATTTCTTTTTTTCACACATATTGTTTACAAAAAAAAAATGGAATCATTTAATATACTGTTTTGTAAGTTACTTTTGTTAGCTAACACAATTTACCCCAAATATCTTTCCGTGGTAGTAAATCATTACATAGATTTTCAGACAGACTGAAAGTTGTCAGACCTTGGTCCTGTGTTTTGAGACACTCTAAGCCTGCACTTAGCCCCAAGGCTGAGGACTGTGTCCGTATCTGCACAAGACATACCCCTATCTAGAGGAGTTTTAGAGTAGCCCGAGCGGGATTTCACCTGCAAAATGAGAGCTCTACATCCGGACTCCTACCTCTGCCTGGTCTTGGTGTTCGTGTTATCATGAGCTTCCTATTATTTTCATCGTCTAAAGAGGGGTCTCAGAGTCATCCTGGTGATTCTGACATGGAAGTGCAAATGAGCTTTTTCTGCTTCGCATCCTCTGACAGATGAATGTCAGGAGACCCACAACCCTGCCAACCGGCCTCTTAAAACCAAGCCCATCTGCCGATCAAAAGCTGCCATTGAGAATGCTGACACCCTCCCTCCCCATCTTATGATTTTAATTTCCACAGCTGACTCTCAAGTACCGCTTCTCCCGGGAGCGGAGATGCCGAGGATAATTGAAACCCACAGATAATAACCAAACTTTATGATAGTTTAAATCTCCTCCCCATCCATCTTGCAGGCAGAGCTGCTCACAAATGGACTGATTAGAGTTTCTCCTCCTTTTATTTTTCCTGATTAGCCCCTGATTCACAGCCTAATGAGCAATGAGGTGGCCAAAATTTGGTTTCCAGAGAGACCAGCAGAACCAGCCTGTCTTTATGTTCCTACAGTTTGAGTATATCAGTCTTTGAAACCTTCAGTGTCTTCACTGTGAAGAGCACTAAGCAAGGGGTTTTGTACTATTAGAATCAGGCAGATACTGTCCCTTCTTGGTTCTTTATCCAAATATTTTGCCCAGGAGCATATAAATTGCTTTTTTTCTATCTTGGTTCTCCAAAAAACCACCAAAGCTTTTCAAACAAGTTCCAACTAATTGATATTCCTTTATTTAAAAAAAAAAAAAATACTAACTGGGACGCCTGGATGGCTCAGTCTGTTAAGCATCCAGCTTTGGCTTAGCTCGGGATCTTGTGGATCATGAGTTCAAGCCCCGTGTCAGGCTCTGCCCTGACAGCTCGGGGCCTGGAGCCTGCTTCGGATTCTGTGTCTCCCTCTCTCTCTGCCCCTCCCCCCTTGCACTCTGTCTCTCTCCCTCTCTCAAAAATAAACAAACATAAAACAATTTTAAAAAATAGTAGCTTAAGCTCCTCTTTCATCAGTCTTCCATCTTACCTCCATTCTCTTGCAAAATACATACATGTATGTGTGTACATGTGTGCATACACGTATATGGAATACACACGAACACACGTCTTTAAAAATAAATCAGAGCCACTATTCTGCAACCTCCTATATTTTTTGTCTTTTACCTTCTCCACCAAGGGGCACCGAGCCTTTAAATCATGATCAGCCAAGTGTGGCGCCATGAATGCCAGCACCCTCTCCTTCCTGACCAGCACAGGGCACCTACTTCGCCTCTTTAGCCCTCTCCCCTCCAACTTCAAGTCCTCTGTCAGCATTTCCATTTCTCTTCTGCCCCTTCTTTCCTTTTGGACAATGTCTTTTTCTATTTCCCTGACTTTTTTGTCCTCAACAAGGACATGTGAGGTATCTCACTTTAAGACCATGGTATTCTGTGACCATCACGGCTGTTAAAGTCTCCTGAAACAGCGCGCTACCTGTTTACAAGACTCTCTTCCTTAAAGGTCATTGGACATTTGGCTGTCCAGGCATTCTCGAAGCTAGTTGGGTTGTATAACTGGAAGAAAGGGTTACTGCCGTCTGGTTACATCATAGATGCTGAGAAGGGCCATTTTGATTTAGGCATTGCAGCACACTTACTTCTGAGCATATTTCCCCATCTTTGCTTCATAAGTAGTTTATTTCTTCACAGTAGTAGTGATTCAGGCCCTGTGGGACCACTCCAGCCTATTTGAATAAGCTGTCAATAACATTAAAAGCCTTCCCAGACACTGATGTTGGCCAGCACTTACAGGCTAGTGCAAATTGGATGAGTGCCTTTTGGGTGTTTCCAGTTTCTCCTCCGTGTTTGTTAAACAGCTGGGCATTTATCAGAAATGTCCATTGGACACAGACACATTATAGTATATGCTTTTAATTGTATTTTTACTGAAACTTGATGCAGTAGAATCAAGTAGAACTTGATTTCTTGTTGGATCATGTCCTTAGCACCGGAAAGGAATACTGGAAGCGCTGAATAGAAATTGTATGTGAATTATCCCCGTTGACAGAGGACAGTCAGACTGGCACAGCCCCCAGACTGGGTGTGAGGGCTGTTGATTAGGAGACAGAGAGGAGGAGCCCAGGGTCTGTGCCCTCCTGCTCTCATCTCCCGCCTGACACAGCACCCCAGGCCCACCGACCCAGCCAAGGGCCGACGCCAGCTGGACCCTGGATTACACAAAAAGGAACAATTCAAAGCTAACAAGGGGCCTGGGGGAAATGGTGGCAGCACTATTGACTTCATTTGTATCTTGGACGAGATTCAGGACATCAGTGATTTCTCCCTTGAAATTTGTGTGAAAATTGCCTGTGCGACATCTATCTTTTCTTTATTTTTCTTTCCTTTTTTTTTTTTTTTTTGGAAGAGAGTCTATGGCTTTGACCAAGTTCTTACAGGAATCCATGACTAAAAAATAAGTGGTTGAGAACATCAGTTCTGTTTCTTCTCCCTAGTGTATAATAGCCTCTTCTTTGCTAATGGTAAGTTTTATTCGAGTTGTCCTGAAAGGAAAGAAGTTTGAGATGTTCTAAATCTCCCAAGTTCATCATCCACAGCCAGGGAAGGGGTGCTTTTAATCCCAAACCCTTACCTTCCTGAGCACCCAGTGAATCCAAGAAATCACAGGATTGGAGGGGGGCCACTCTAGTAAGGTTGAACAGTATGGAGGGTGATACCGTGCACTTGCCAATGTGGTCTGACAGCTGCGGGAAGATGCTCGCTGGCATAGCTGAGCGGGCACACTGGGCTGCCATCCCAGTGAACAGGTTCTGTGAATGGACCTTTAATATTTGGGCTCAGGTGGGCATAAATTCCCACAACTTTGTCTTTAGCCCTAGACAGCTGAAGGTCCAAATACACCTTCAGATCCTAAATTGTAACATACAGCCTAACACAGTAGTTTAAAAACCGTATGAGGTTTTGAATCATAAGTGCAATGAAAATTGATGATACTCATTTTGTTTTCCACTCAGAACGGAAGTTCCTCAAGAGTAATGATACTGGTCAGTGGAAAGAATGGGTGCCTGACATATATATAAACTAAACAGAATCCCCCTTTTGCAAAATGACTGATCTGAAATAATACAAAAGTGAAATCAAGTCATAACTAAGTCCTGGTTCAGATGCAGTTAGGTTTTTAAGAGCCTAAGGACTGTCTTTTATTGTGCCACACACTGTTTGTGATCAATTGACCAAACATGCGTGCAGAAAAAAGAATAAATATGTGATTTTTTTTTTAATTTTTGGAAGTTCTTTATTAATAACTTAATATTGGTATCATCATCATATTGCAGAGAATACACAACCTTATTTTCAACTGGGGATTCAGGGACACCTGGATGGCTCAGTTGGTTGAGTGTATGACTCTTGATTTTGGCTCAGGTCATGATCCCAGAGTTGTGGGATCGAGCCCTGTGTCAGTTCCATGCTGAGTGTGGAACCTGCTTAAGATTCTGTCTCTTTCTCTCCTTGCCCCTTCCCCACTCATTCTCTCTCTCTCTCTCTCCCTCTCTCTCTCTCTCTCTCTCTTCCTCTCCCTCTCCCTCTCAAAAAAAAAAAAATTCTCTTCTGCTGAACTCTCAGGTCTGCTCATGTGTTTTATCTGTGAATTTGAGTGAAGTTTCTGGATTTTTGTGGATGGATTTACTTATTTGCCAAAGTTTGCAAGGTGGTCTCTATTTAACTGGAACATCCATTAGGTAAGAGGATGTGCTTTGCTGAAAGGAGAAGACCGTCATTGAGGATTAACCAACCAAAGCAGAAGAAAGTGATGACAGACTGATGTTAATCTCATTATCATATAGTTGATTGTAAACCATTTCTGCTTAAGTGCCAAATAGATCCCTCTGTTTACAAATAGAGTGCTTCCTTTGGCATTAGCAGTAGCTTGGTGTGCCTTTTTTAAAGGGCTTATGTAGAGTCTGTCACTTACTACTTTACAGTTACAATAAATTTCATTTATTTACCATTACAGGGGAACATGTTCTAAATATGTTTTTCTAAATTGGTTTTCAGACAATGTAAGCCCACTTTGTTGAGTGTTCCTAAAACCAAGATCCTCACACTGTCTCCTGATACAGAGATAACTGACGTTAACTTTCCCTTTTCTGGATGGCTTGGGCCATCTGTGTTAACGGGGAGGACCTTCTGGGGCTGTAAACCTGTGTATGTGGGACCATTTGTCCATTAAGCTAAATTACCCCAGATGTCTGTGCTTTCTGACTTTTTCACTCTGATTTTTATGGACCTTTTTCCTCCGCAGATTGTCATGATTACTTTCCACAACTGTCAGAGTATTTAATATACAACCATTCCCTGCCGTTACCTGGACGGCTCCACTCCTTTCTTATATAGCAAAGAGCACTTTAAAAATGCTGTTCTTTTAGACATACTAAGAGAGTGAGGATTGATGACACTTAATTCAGGGCGATGATGTTTATTGGTTTTAATTATTCTCAAAATGGATTTTGGTTAAAGAATAGCTTCTAATTCACTATAATAATGGAGGTAAAATTCTAAAATATATATTGCAATTTTTAAATTTTGGATTTGTAAGGGCAAAGTCTCTTATTCGCCTTCATCTGAAGTCGGTCTACTAATTGCACCTTGACCACAAATTTTGGCTCAATATATTTTGTATATGGAGTATTGCAAATAACACAAATGATAAAATAATGCAAATAAAAGAGCCAAAAAGGGAGATAAAATGGGAGAACTGACATCATTATGCATAGAAATGTAACTTTTCTTTTTAAAAAAAAAAAAAAAAATTTTTTAACGTTTATTTATTTTTGAGACAGAGAGAGACAGAGCATGAACGGGGGAGGGGCAGAGAGAGAGGGAGACACAGAATCCGAAGCAGGCTCCAGGCTCTGAGCCATCAGCCCAGAGCCCGACGCGGGGCTCGAACTCGCGGACCACGAGATCGTGACCTGAGCTGAAGTTGGACGCTTAACCGACTGAGCCACCCAGGCGCCCCGAAATGTAACTTTTCAATAAGTACAGAGAGATTCAAATATATTTAGAGTTGTATGTCTCCCAGTTTTAAGATACTGGCCACACACTAAATGGCTTGATGACTTGGTTTCTATATATATTCCTACAAAAATAATCTTTCCTAGTACATGCTTAATAATCAAAAACATAATTTTTATTTATTTTCAATTCATTAATTCTTTTGTGGAATGGAGACAATGCCACCATTATTCAGTACACCTCCCAACATTTATTTATTTCACAGTGCTTTCTTCAGCATTATAAATAGATACATTTTAGCCTGTAAACCAAATAAACCTCTACAGTTTGCTTGCTTAAAACTTCTATACAGTTCGGTGACAGTGGCTGTGAGTCGTATAATGAGATGCTATGTAATGAAATAAAAATATATTTCAGTCAAATCAAAGAGTCTGGTCACTATAGAGGCTTCTCCTTTTGTCCTGGAGCACCATTTAAGGTCGTTTTGTTTTGTTTTGTTTTCACTTCCACACTAGAGTTGTTTATAGGCTTTGTTTTCCACCAGTTGCCAGTCCCCTGGAGATATGGCAGGTGATCAACAAAGCTGATTATTCTGCGTGTGTAAAACCAGGTAATGGAGGTCCCCAAACCATTCTTCACCAGAACTATTTAGTTGCTTTTCTCTACAAACGAAGCTCATAGCATAGTTATAAATCGCTCGTTACATCTTCAATGTGTTTGTGGAACACCATTTTTGTTTTCCTGTTTTATTTATTCTATTTTACTTATTATTTCTCAGCCTATATTCTTCCAACAGGAAGAGGTACCAGTACTGCCTAAGTTCACTTTCCCTGATGTTTACCAAAATAACACACCTACCCGCCTCCCTCACTTCTCAGTGAATCTGCTCTCGGGTTGACTGTGTGAAATCTCTGTCCAGTGGGGGGAGAAGAGGCAGAGGCTCCAAACAGTGGTCACCAGCATGAGCGTTTGATTAGAGGGTTGACTTCTGAAGGCAGTTGTGCAATATGGATAGATAGCACTATAGACAAATCTAGATTTCGCTCTTGATTGTCTACCTTTCTCTAGAGTTTGACCTTCGGATTTAGGAGGTGTGGTGAACAGCAACAAAGAGGTAGGAGATCGTGCTTCTAACCTTCTTCTGGGCAATATAACCTTAGTCAGACAACAAGCCATTGCTCCTATGCGTGGTAACTAATCTCAACCCCAGCCCCTGGACCAGGACCCGGCACATAGTAGGTGCTTAGTTTTTTTCATCTGTAAAATGAGGATTCTAATGCCTACTTCACAGTTTGTTGGTGAGGGGAAAGCAGGAGAATATTTTAAATGCCCAGAGCTGTGCCCAACATGTATTAGGCTCCTGTTAATAAAAATAAAGTCAGAAGCCCATAACTAATTCAGCTCTGTTTTACCAGGCAGTTTGATCTCTCAGCCTCAGATGGCAATGGAAGATGGATAGGGAAGCCCTGACTCTAACATTTTTAAGTTGGCTCTGAACTATCATGAATGCTTTTATGTTCCCTGGGATCTGGGTACCAAGAAAAAATTGAAAACAACAACATAGATTTCTACGTTACAGATGGTCTGGAGGAAAAACTCCCATAGCCAGGAAAGTTCATTCAGACATCTGGTTGAAACCTCTAACATGTGAGAACCTGAATGACCTTGTGGACCCATTGTCAGGCAACAGCTTTTCCTGGGAGGGCAGCCTGTATTCTCTCTGGGGGTTCAGTGTAAAACCATGAGGCTTCAGGTTTGAAAATTAGAGCCTCATCCCAATGCTGTTTATCTGGTCCAGGTGGGAGCCTAGATGATCTAGCTAAGCCATTTAGATAAAGTGAAAACTCAAGAGGTCAGAGCAAGAACATGAGCTATATGACTCCTCCAGTGTGATTCATGTTGATCAGGGAAAGGCACTTAGGGGAACTTAAGTTCACTTTATCCACCCTATTGGTGGAGGATGATAATTTCATCGCATATGACTTTTGATTATAATGTCTTAATGAGATGTGCATTGAGGGCAGATGAATCTCAGGGAATGACTTGGGTGCGCGTGTGTGTGCGCGCGCGCATGTGTGTGCATGTGTGTGTGCGTGTGTGCGTTTAAGTGGTATCTTAATGATTCTGAAAATTACCTAAGGAAGATGTTGTAATCAGCCAGATCATGCTGGCTTGTCAACATCGGGCCATGTTTCTGCATTTCTAATTCAATTACCTGGAAACTTGTATCATTAAAATAAAAGGCATTCATGTTTTATGTCTTGATAGGAAAAAGAAAAAGGAAGATTAATGATACTTTAGAAAATAATCTGGCTCTACCCAGGAAATGATCTCTTCTCACTCATTTTGCATTTCAGCCTAAAACAGCCCTGTCCATAGCTCTATAATTAGAAATATAATAGTCAAAGCCAGGCACTAGGAAAAATGTCAGATTCATTTTCTCCACCCCCACATGTACTATATTTGTTTGGTTTATTTTCTTCTTGCTCAATGAGGAAATTTTCTTTAAATATATAAGTGTCAGAAAATACAAAACTAAATCGTTTATCATTTGGGGTATAATCTATTTTTATACTAGTTAATTGTGTTTGGAGACATATGCACAGGAAAGGCTTCCCTGTATTATTTATATAGTAACTTTTCAGCCCATAGGAGTGTGTTGCATTTTGAACTCATATGACAAGTAAATACTTCTACCCTAAATGTCTGAAAGGACACCCAGTGTGATCATCTGTACAAAAGAATGTGTCTCAAAAACTGACGTGAGCATTACACATTGGTTTTCTGTTTAGACCTACATCAAATCCTAAGATATTTAGAAGTTAACTGGTGTAAAATAACATACCACTTACTGAAAATAATTTAAAAAGCCCATAGCTTTATAATATTTTTTCAAATAATTTTCATTAGGCACTTTCCCACAAGCCCACTTGTGGCCCACACAGAAAGCCCACTTTCTGTGGCCTGGTACATGAACTTGACATTACAATAATGCAGACATTTGCTTTCTAAGACTTTACAGTGGATCAAAGACAGCTTTTATGCTGATACATCATTCTAGAAGTGTAAGGTTCCCCGGACCTCACAGCCCACACTCTCAGAACCTGCTCCCATCCGAGATTCTACTCACCTCTCCACTGACACACACCAGATAAGCCCAGAAATCAGCTGGTCAGACCACAGGTATCAGGTGGGTACCATTGCCTAAGAGAGGCAGGAGGTGATACAAGAAAAATACAAGACAGAGCTCCGACATTTGAATAACACAGGCCATTGAAGAGAAGAAATAAACATATGAGAAACCATTAATGAACAAACTATAAAATTAAGTACTCAATTGTGTGAGGTTCAAAGTTGTTTTCCTGTTATTACAGAACCAATCAAGAGGAAATGGACTTACATAAGGCTGACTTTGTTAGACATAAAGAAGGTCAAGCTTCCCTGTGGGTTAGATACATATTAATTTGATGGCAAGACTAGAAGAGCTTGGTGCCTCTTAGTACTAATTTGTGGGTTTAATAGCTGCAGTGCATGGCGATAAGGTAGACATCCCTGAACTACCCTAAATTATGTACTTGATCTTTTGTTAGTTTAGAAAAGGCTGCTTGGCATAAGCTAAGAAGCTGCACTTTATATGACGTGAGGCCAAGTAACCTCTTTACAAAGAAACAATTATATAAGCTAAAAGTTTGGCCTATAATCGTCCTGCAAGGAGTGTGGGGAAGGGAGAGAAACTAGCTGATTTTCATGTCATCCTTCCTGGCAAAAAAATTGTGCTCACTGCAGCTTGTTTTAGTTACTTATTTGTGATGAGAGCACTTACACGAGATCTACCTTTATCACAAAAATTTAAGTGTACTTAATTTTAAGTGTATTGTTGATTATAGGTACAATGTTGTATGGAGGATGGCTAGAACTTATTTATCTTCCTTAACTGAAACTTTATGGTGATCGCTTCCCATTTCTTCCTCCCCCAGCCACTGGCAAATACCACCCCAGGCTTTGATGCTATGAATTTGACTATTTTAGATACCTCATGTAAGTGGAATCGTGCGGTGTGTGTCCTTCTGTGATTGGCTGATTTCTTTTAACATAGTGTCCTCCAGGTTCATCCATGTTATCACCTATTGCAGAGTGTCCTTTTTTTATAAGGTGAATAGTATTCCATTGTATGTATACATCATGTTTTCTTTATTCATTTCTCTGTCGATGGACACTTAAATTGTTCCCATATTTAGCTACTGCACCGAACATGAGAGTGCTAATATCCCTTCAAGATCCTCATTTCGGTTATTTAGGAAAATACCCCAAGATAAGATTACTGGGTGATTTGGTAGTTTTACTTTTACTTTTTTAATGAAATTATATGCTGTTTTTTTTATAGCAGTCACATCTTTTGCATTCCCACCAACAGGAAGCAAGGATTCCAGTTTCTCCACATCCCTGCCAACACTTGTTGTCTCCTGTTTTGTTTTGTTTTGGTTTGGTTTTGGTTTTTTTGACAATAGGTATCCTGACAGGTTGTGGTTCTGATTTGTATTTCCCTGATGATTAGTGGCATTGAACATTTTCTCATATACCTGTTAACTCTTTGTATGTCTTCTTTGGAGAAGTGCCTATTCAAGTCCTTAGTCCATTTTTGAAGAATTGTAGGAGTTCCTTAGTATTTCGGAGATTAATCCATAATCAGAAGTGTCGTTTGGAAATATTTTCTCCCATTTTGTAGGTTGCCTTTGTATTCTAATTGTTTCCTTTGCTGTGAAAAAGCTTTTTATTTTTATATAGTTTCACTTGTTTTTGTTCTTCTTGCCTGTGCTTTTGGTGTCATATCCATAAAATTGTTGCCAAGATCAATGTCATGAAGTGTTTTCCAGTGTGTTCTTTTAGGAGTTTTATAGTTTCAGGTCTTTTTTTTTTAATTTTTTTTCCAATGTTTATTTATTTTTGAGAGACAGAGAGTGACAGAGTGTGAGTAGGGAAGGGGCATAGAGAGAGGGAGACATAGAATCCGAAGCAGGCTCCAGGTTCTGAGCTGTCAGCACAGAGCCTGACGCGGGGCTCGAACCCATGAACCGTGAGATCATGACCTGGGCCGAAGTCAGATGCCCAACCAACTGAGCCACCCAGGCGCCCCAGTTTCAGGTCTTATAGTTAAGTCTTTAATCAATTTTGAGTTGATATTTATGTATAGTGTAAGATAAGGGCACAATTCCTTTCTTTTACATGTAGATAACCAGTTTTCTCAACACTATATATTGGTTGAAGTAACTATTTTTCCCCTTTGTGTATTCTTGACACACTTACTGAACATCAGTCAGCCATGTGCATGGATTTATTTCTGAGCTCTCTATTCTGTTCCTTTGGTCTATATATGTCTGTATGTCAGCGCCATTCTGTTTTGATTGCTATAGCTTTGTAATATATTTTGAAATCAAGAAGTATGATGCCCTCACTTTGTTCTTTCTCAATATTGATTTGACTATTCTTATTCTTTTGTATCTTTATAGAATTGTAGAATCTTTGTTCTGTTTCTTCAAAAAATGCCACTGTGATTGCATTGAGTCTATTGATCACTTTGGATATAGTATGGACATTTTAACACTATTTAACACTATTTCAACCCATGAACATGGATGTCTTTCTATTTGTTGTGTCTTCTTTAGATTCTTTCATCAGTGTTTCATAGTTCTCAGGTTTATTATTAAGTATTTTATTCTTTTTGGTGCTATCTTAAATGGATTGTTGCCCTAATTTTCTTTTTAGATAGTTTATTGTAAGTATTCTGAAATGCAACTTATTTTTGTATCTTGCAGTTTTACTAAATTTGTTTATGTATTCTAAAGGCTTTCTTATGTAGTCCTTATGGTTTTCTCTATATAAGATCATGTTATCTGCAAACAGGAACAATTTTACTTCTTTTCCAATTTGGATTCCTTTTCTTTCTTTTTCTCGTCTAATTGCTTGGGCTAGGATATCCAGTAGCTTATTGACTAGAAGTTGCAAGGATGGGTATCCATATCTTGTTTCTGATCTTAGAGCAGAAGCTTTTAATTTTCACCTTTAAGTATGATGTTAGCTGTGGGCCTTTTATATATGGTTTTTATATGCTGAAATATTTTCCTTTGACTCCTGGTTTGTTGAGAATGTGTATCATGAAGAAATACTGAATTTTGTCTTTTTCTTTTTTTTTGCATTTATTGAAATGATAATGTGATCTTTATCTTTTATTCTGTTATTGTGGTGTATCACATTGATTTTCGTATGTTGAACAATCCTTCCATCATAGAGATAAATCTCTTGGTTGTGGTGTGATCCTTCTAATATGCTTTTAGCAAACACTAGTTTGCTAATGTTTTATTGAGTTTTGTTTTTTTGTTTGTTTGTATTTTGCATTTATATTCACCAGGGATATTGATGTAGTTTTCTTTTCTTGTGGGGTTTGGCTTTAGTATCAGGGTAATGTTAGCCTTATAACATGAGCTTAGAAGTATTCTCTCCTATTCCATTTTTGGAAGAGCTTGAGAAAGAATGGCATTAATTCGTTTTTAAATGTTTGGTTATATTAACCAGTGAAGCCATCTAATCCTGGGCTTTTATTTATTGGGAAATTTTGATTACTGATTCAGTCACTATACTAATTATAAGTCTGTTCAGACTTTTTAATTTCTTTATGATTTAGCCTTGGAAGGTCGTATATTTCTAGGAATTTACCCATTTCTTCTAGGTTATCTAGTTGTTGATACGTAATTATTCACAGTACTCTCTTATGATCTTCTTCACTTCTATGGCTCCAGTCATAATGACTCCTTCTTCATTTCTGATTTTGAGTTTTTTTCAGTTAGTCTAACTAAGAGTTCATCAATTTTGTTTATCTTTTCAGAAAACTAACTGGAAGACTCACAAATATGTAAAAACTAAACAGCACACTTTTGAAGAACGATTGGCAAAGAAAAAATCAAAAAGGATATTAGAAAATACCTTAAGACGAATGTAAAATACAGTAAAACAGAACTAAGGAGGAAGTTCATTGCCATAAATTCTTACCTTAAAAAAAAGAAGAAAAATCTCAAATAGAACAACCTAAATTTAAACCTCAAGGAGCTAGAAAAAGTAGAACAAACTAAGACCAAAATTAGCAAAAGGAAGGAATAATTAGGATTAGGACAAAAAGATGGGGCGCCTGGGTGGCTCAGTCGGTTAAGCGTCCGACTTCAGCTCAGGTCACGATCTCACGGTCCGTGAGGTCGAGCCCCGCGTCGGGCTCTGGGCTGATGGCTCAGAGCCTGGAGCCTGCTTCCAATTCTGTGTCTCCCTCTCTCTCTGCCCCTCCCCCGTTCATGCTCTGTCTCTCTCTGTCTCAAAAATAAATAAACGTTAAAAAAAAAAATTTTAAGATTAGGACAAAAAGAAATTAAATAGAAAATAGAAAAACAATAGAAAAAAAATTTAAAACTAAGAGTTGGTTTTTTAATTGTAGCTTTTATTAACTTCAAAATTAAGAAAATAAATGTGCGAGTGTGGTAGTCAATTAAATCGAAGCAGGTATCTATAACCACATGACTTGCAGCAGAAATATGTTTATGCAATGAGAAAATGTATATCAGTGTACTTGCAAGAATGCTTTATCCTAACTCTTAATTTAGGAATATAGAAAATGTTCATCCTGAAACCTCTCTAAGAGAAATTTCAAGTTACCTGTGACTGCCAGTGCATGTCAATGCCAGGAGAACGCAGCACAGACTAATAACTATATTAAACTTTCTGGTCCATCTGCTACAGAATTACTTTGTCAGTTTCTTCAGTAGGCTGCTAGATATCCCCTGTAGTCATTTTGTGTTCACTAATTCTTTGCCAGAGTGTACCCAGAATGATGCTAGGAATCTGATTTCTTGCTTTGATTCACCTTTTTTCCTTGTCCAAAGTATTTTTTCAGTGGCGACAATAACCTAACACATTGAGTTCAGTGTAAACAGGAAATCTGGCAGCAATAAACTGGACCAAGGGCTAACTTTGTGAAGCCAAGTTTTAATGAGTAATTTGCAAAGTAATTAATCAGGAGGCCACTATCCTGAGAAAATGGGATAAGTGCATCCCACAATGACTTGGTGCCTTTCTTGGCTGCCCAACGTGACAGTTTTCTGTGGGCCTCCTTATGGCCAGACTCCTCTCTAAGTAACCTGCCATTACCAGGATCTAACAGAGAAAGTTGTGAACTCCAGAGTCCACTTACTTAGTCTTAAAAAACTGCAGATCATGAATCATTAATGATGTATCAGGGGTTTGGAAAATCAATTTAGTGATTCAGAGCCAGCTATTTTCAAATATTAAATGGGATAGACTAGTAATATCAAAGGGCATCTTGTATTCCAAGGTTAAATATTTTGCAAAAGAAAACTTTCATATACATGAAAGTATGTGTATACCAAGTTGGTACTAGATTGCAATATAGTAATATTAATTTCTAACTATGCGTCTTGGTCAAAGGAGCTCAAGAGTCATGACTTTATATAATATTTTTTGAAATATGGAAATATTTTTTCAATTACATTTTAAATATAGTGATACATGAGAATTTATTTCTTTATGCTTAGGAAAAATAACTTCTCTAGGGAAATAAATGAATTTAAGGTGGCTGTATTCAGACACAAGAAATGGATATGCTTATATGATCCTCTAATCCATGATATTAGGTGTAAACTGCTTAATATTTTACACTATTAATTTAGGTATCTTGAAATATTTCAAAGCTATATTTATAACTATCTTTGTTGTAGATACCATTATGATATATGGATAGCAATGACGATAATGCAAATAATTTAAACATTTAAGCATTTTAGATAGCATTTCAAAATTTACAGTCCTGATGCTAAAAAAATAAAATAAGAGCTAATAAAAGCATGAACAGAACAAATCTACATGTTCTTCCAAGCAGTAGAGAAAACAATGAGAGTATTTCAAGGCTATCACCAAATTTCTTTTTCATATGTTGTCACAGAAATTCTATAAAGCCCTGTTACTTTTAGTTTTGAGTATTTTTCTTCACCATCCACAGTGGCACATTGATTATTTGTACTTAAAATATACAGAGCAGATGGGGCGCCTGGGTGGCTCAGTCGGTTGAGCGTCCAACTTTGGCTCAGGTCATGATCTCGTGGTTCGTGAGTTCGAGCCCCACGCCAGGCTCTGTGCTGACAGCATAGAGCCTGGAGCCTGCTTCGGATTCTGTGTCTCCCTCTGTCTCTGCTCCTCCCCCATTCATGCTCAGTCTCTTGCTCTCCTTCAAAAATAAATTAAAAAAACACTAAAAAAATTCTGTTTAAATATACAGAACAGAGAAGCAACATAGGAACACACACTCTGGAGCCAGACTCCATGGGTTATGTGACCTAGAGATGGTTCTTTAACCTGTTGATTATCACTTTTCTCATCCATAAAATGGAGAAGATAACAGAGTCTATGTTAAGGAAGAGTAGGGGTGCCTGGGTGGCTCAGCCGGTTAAGCATCCGACTTCGGCTCAGGTCATGATCTCACAGTTTGTGAGTTTGAGGCCAGCGTCCCTCTCTGTGCTGACAGCTCAGAGCCTGGAGCCTGCTTTGGATTCTGTCTCCTTCTCTCTCTGCCCCTCCCCACTTGTGCTCTGTCTCTGAAAAATAAATAAATGAAAAATTTTTAAAAATATATATTTTTTAAGGAAGGTAAACGAGTAACTCTCTGTGAATCTGACAAGTTGGGAAGTATTCTCTAAGTGCTTGCTGTTGCTGTGCCGCATACTCAACTTGCATTCATGCAACAAGCATTCACTATGCACCTAGAAGATCAAATACTGAGCTAGGGATAAAAAAGGCAACCTCCAGTTTCTGAAGAGTATGGTTGGGCAGATCAAATTCCTAGGAAAGTAAATAAAAGTCAGCGATGCAGAAAAGCTAAGTGCCAATTTGGTGATGGGGGAGGGTGAGTGGGGATGAGCAGCGAGGGTGGCACTAACTTTTCTTAAATAAGTGCTGTTTGGCTACAGTTGACATGAAGTCCAGATGTGGACACTGACTTTGGATTTTCTCCTCCACCAAGCAGCCTAATTCCTGGCCTTTTCCTTATTTACCGCCTCACGGTCTCACTTTTCTCCTCTCCGGGTGTTGAGCCTCAGCGAAGCCGTTGAAGGGCTCTAGTCATCATGCAGATGTAACTGATCACACACGACTCTGGGTGGAGGGGCGGTTTTCTCACTGCTGAGCCATATATCTAAGGTGGATTGGCCTTCCTATCAGAGGTATAAAGGGAATTACTGTTCTATCTCGTAGACTTCTTAACCACCCCTTCTCAAGCCAGCTACTACACTTGCAAAATGCTTCAGACATTCTCGAACCATACTGGATATGTGGCACAAATTGTCTAAAGTACATTTCACCCCCAAACACGTAAGCCCCAGACGGTTCTGATTTCCCTAACTTGTCACCCTGTGTATTTACTAGTAACATCAATATTACAAAATGGATATTGAGAGTAAAGGAGCCTTTCAAGGAAGTAGAAGTCTCATTTGTTAATGACTTGGTAAAGCCCAGCAATGAGGATCGAAATATAAATCAGACACTCGAGGAGCTCAGAGTCAGATAGTGAAACAGATATGGTTGCAAGTATTAGAACGCTAATACAATTGCATACAGTTCAGTGGTGGCTCAAAGAAGGGAGTTGTCAGTTATGCTGGGGTAGGGAGGTGCTATTAGAGACCCCCACATTATCATGTTACCACAGTGAACTGCAAAACATATTAGCCAAGGACCTTCTGCATATGGGACGTAGCACCCAGGGGCTGGTTTACACATCAAGATGGCACAGTGGGAATGTAGACCAGGGAGCTGCCCATGTAGTCACATCTAACCCCGTCCTGTCCACACACGGCCCCATCTGAGCTGAGGTCCTGTCTCAGCCATCAGCAGACCCACACTGGCACAATTTATGTTCCTATAAGGGTGGCTTAGAAGTTCTGTCTCTGTCTGCTGAGATTGAGAATGTGTTTATCGTACATAAAATAGGCGACAGGTGCCGAAGCAAGCAAGTGAAAGGTAAACTCCTACCTGATCCCAATATAACCCCACGTAACCCAATATAACCACAGAAAGTTAACAGTGGAAGGGAATAGGGAGAGAAGCTTTGAGAATGAGTGTGACTTTGGGTCAAATAACAGATGACTCATAAGTGAAGAATAAATGAAAACCTTGAAACTGAAAATGAGAAAGTCAATTTGATGCAAAAGGGGGAACATTATGATAGAGGATTCCCGTGACTAAGTGAAATGGAAGCTGATGTATTAGAGACGAAGACACAGCTGGCAGCTCTGCAGTCGCATGAGGGTTGAAGAAGGGGGAAGCTAGGTGACCGTTCTGTGCCCGGTGATAATAATAGCAAAGGGGAGGGGAAGGGAGTAACAAGAGATTAAACGATGACAACAACAACACCCCCTAGTCTGTGGAACCCTCAATGCAAGCATGGTATAAAATTTTTTTTGTTTAACGTTTATTTATTTTTGAGACAGAGAGAGACAGAGCATGAACGGGGGAGGGTCAGAGAGAGGGAGACACAGAATCTGAAACAGGCTCCAGGCTCTGAGCTGTCAGCACAGAGCCTGATGCGGGGCTTGAACTCACGGACCGCGAGATCATGACCTGAGCCGAAGTCGGCCGCTTAACCAACTGAGCCACCCAGGCGCCCCCAAGCATGGTTTAAAAATAAACTAAAAGACAACAAATTGTTCTTCCAAGCTGCACCAGGTATCTATATACACCCAGATACCTTTTTCATGGATCAGGAGAAGTTATCAAATCTAAAAACAAAACAAAAAAACAAACAAACAAACAAGAAACCTCCCCCCACCCGAAATCTAGGGATTCAAAGACAGATTCAAACCTAGAATGGAAAGAGAGAACAGAAGTGTCATACTTGAGATACAAAAAAGGAGATGGTGATCGGAATATGGACAGGTCTGGCCACAGAAGCCACATTGACTGGTGAGGCAGAAGCCCTGAGTCCTGACCCCACTACTGCTCCTATGCAGGCCCGGTGGTCCTGGAGACAAGGTTGCCCAGTGTGTTTCTGTTTCCTTGCTGGTAAAACAAGAGGAATGGAATACATATGTTCTAAGATCCTTGCCACACTTAAAGGATGTAAAGAATAGACTATAAAGTGAATCCAGTTTTTATAACAAGTTCAAACTGAATTCACCACTCAGGAAGTAAGAATCAGATTTCTATCAGTTTGTAATATACTTTTTTTTTTTTTAGATTGTCAACCCACTCTTGATCTAGTTCACACACACACACACACACACACACACACACAAACCTGTTCCATTCCTTCCTAAAAACTTCCATGGAATGTCATATTGTCTTCTTAAGACTTATCTTCCAATTTGAACCAGGATACCCATATTTTGAATCATTAAAGGCCATAATTTCCAAAGTTTGTATATATTCTGCCTATTTTGCTTCTGCCTAGCTGCTGCTTGAGATGTGAGAGCCCTGGGTTTACCCAGCTCTGTGTGTGCTACCTTCTTTGGAATATATCAGCCAAGAGCTTTAAACAGTATCTGTTTAAAGTTGCATTGTGCCGGGTGGGGGAAATGGGCGAAGGTGGCCAAAAGGTACAGACTTCCAGTTATAAGATACATGAAGTCTTGGGGATGTAGAGTATAGCATAGTGACTATAGTTAACAATACTATGTTGTTATGTGTTTGAAAGTTGCAAAGAGAGTCGATCTTAAAAGGACTCATCACAGGGGGAAAAATGTGTAACTGTGTGGGGTGATAGATGTTAACTAACTTATTGTGGTGATAATTTCCCAATATATACATATGTCAAATCATTATGTTGTATGCCTTAAACTTATACAATGTTATATGCCAATTATATCTCAGTAAAACTGGGGAAAAATCAAGTTGCAAGTTGCATTGTACAGTAGAATATGGCTTAATGAGCTTCAGTTATACTTATAAATATCAAATGAAAATTGTGAGGCACAAATTGCCTTGATCCTACTGAGGGTCAAGTGCTTTCCCCTCCTGTTCAGTGCAATTAGTAACACACATAAGAAACCAAAGAATAGAAAAGTCATTTCAGCCTGCCACTTGAACATGGCACTGCACTGACTCTGTACCGCTCGAGTGCTAACACAACCTTGAAGACTCAGAAAAGTAGGATCCCCTCTCTTTCGTCTAGCTTCAAAAAGAATGGCAAATTAATTAAGAATGTTGTTGAGTCTTCCATGAAAACACACCTTCAGTGAGACTGAACAGGAGGCTCTGTGGCCAGAGGGGCAAATCAATGAAAGTGAAGTTAGAAAAAGATGTTAGAAGATGAGAGTCAGATGACAAGACGGAGCGGCACCACAGCGAACGTCCTGCGAAGTTTTAGACAACAATCTTGGTCAAGTTACATTTGAATTGCTGATGAGCAGCCACTCAGAAGATGCCGCAGAGATAACAGACAGTTAAGATTCCACAGTATGGAGAGATGCGGTGGACAGTCGGATTCGGGACCTACGGATATAGACTGGGTGACAGAATTTGAGTACGGGTTATCAATAAAAGGGGTGGGCAGGAAAGTAACGGTGGAAGCTGTTTTTTAGAAATTAGCACACAGGAGAAAAACCAAAGTCTTTAGGGCTATGTCTACACTAAACTTGCAAGGGAACTTGAAAGTTCTGTTAGCGTTCACTGCCGTCCTACAACCTGGAGTTCCCCAAGAAGTTTTTCAAGCGGATGCTCTGTCTGCATTCCAGGTAGGATATTTTGTGGTGGGTCCCATTAATTCGTACTTTGGTTCTTTCATAGGATATCTACCAGGGTGGATTCTGGTACTCCATTTGAGCTCTAGAACATTGAATTATTTGGGGGACCTGAAATGTGAGCTTTCTAATGAGTTTGACCTTACATGTGACCTGTCATGAAACTGCACTTGGAAAGATTATCAGGAAATCCTGGGAAGGGCAGTGTCATTAAGAAAATTCTTAATGGAGGAGACAGAGTCAAGGATGAGGGAAGTCTCAGTTAGAAAAATCTACCCTGAGTTGGACGAGGATAAAGGGAAAATAGAGGAAGTTAGCATTGTTCATAAGAAGCCAAATACTGACTTTAATTAAGACAAAAAAAAAAGATAAAGAAAAAAATTTTATTTAAAAATTAAGTAAAGCACCAGGGAAAAAAATTAATGATTATCACATAGTGTGCCAGAGGTTTCTGTTAAAGGGGAATTTTGAAAAGAGAACATTAGGCAGGAATAACAATTTGGGTCATTAAAGACGCTTTTATGAAAATTACCTGGAGAAAGTGACATTCATAATTGATAACCTGAAAGATAGTAAAACATATCCCCGCACTTTCTTGTGTTTCTGTTTAATGACTCTGTATCCTCTGAGATATGTCAGGGCAGCCGTGATTTTGCAACGTTCATCATCTGTCCAGGTCGAAACCGTAGCGGTAGGCGTATATGTGTGTGCAGTAGACAACAGAGCAAGAATGGGAATCTGTACCTTCTAGTTCACTTTTGAGACTTTCAGCCTGGGTTACTTCTCATTAACAGAACTTAAAGTATATTAAATGACAGCCAACTGATTATGGCTTAATCCTTGGGATTCGAATGAGAATGTTTTCTTTTTTCCTTTTACTCCACAAATAAATTGTTGTGTCAGTTTAAAAAATTTCTACTTTAATGGCATACTTGAAAAATCCAGGATGTTGGCAGAATGAAAGCCCCGTTGAAATTTTAACTCTGCAATAGACTCATTTTTCCTTTGCCAGTATAGGGAATCTACAGGGACCTTTTGTTGCCAGACAAATGGAAAATTCCTATTTTGGGAATCAACCCTGACTATTTTTAAATAGTTTTCAGTCATTACTTCATCTAAGGCATAGCTTTTGATCCACTGCTCAAAGGATTAAACAAAACTCTGGATTTCAAGTGAAAGGTCAACCAACGCTACACACGCCTATGTCGACAAGGCCAATTCATGCAGTTAATTAATGCTGCTGTATCTGAGACACATTTGTGTAAGACCAGCTATTTGTTTTAAGTTTCTTGATAAGTGTTTTCTTAAACTCATTTTAACAGTTGTTTGATTTCTTATGAGTATCCAAATTCTGTTTGATAATTTATTTGCACTGAGGTCTCTGTGCTAAATAAAGCATGGATATGGATGGCTAAAGACACAGTTTTCAAAGTATAATGTGTCACATCATGACCATGATTGATGCTTGGACGTATTTCCAAATATACCCACACCCTTAGCTTAAGTGTAGTTTAGCTGACTGCAGATTGAATAACAAATGGAACTGAGATGTGGTGGAAACTTGAAGCTAAGTCAGATAAAGAACACTATCATTACCCTCGAAGGTGGATCAGAATGGAAGAGGAATCTGGGATCCTGATGTGATGATAGCTACCACTGAAACGTGATGCTCCCAGCCCATGAAGAGACCTATTCATGTGTATTCACAATATTTAAATGTATCTTTTTAGAAAAGATTGCGATATATATGTGCCTATATATATACATATATATATATATATATATATCATAGATCGTAAGTGTATACATACATATATATGTTAGCCCTTCCAAATATATGTATGTAATATATATATATATATATATAGAGAGAGAGAGAGAGAGAGAGCAAGTGCATGTATGAGTGCATATGTGTGTATGTATTCTGTAGATGGATGTATGCATGCACATATATGTATGTGCACTTATATTTAAAGATATATCACCAATGGCGAAAAATCATCTCAAATAGTTTCCCTGCTTTTCAAGTACATTTCTGATGAACATGGAAGTTGTAAATGTCCCCAGGCTCATATAGCTACATTTGATGAGAATCAGTTCTGGGTAGATAATGCCTGAGCTTTACTTATTAAAATATATTTTTAATTTTTCTTTCACAACTTTTCTTTTAGAAAAGTAAAGGCAATGGGATGCTTTCCTGGTGATTTATTTATTTATTTATTTATTTATTAAACTAATTGTTTGCCTCAGGTCTATGAGCCTTAGGGAGTAGAAATTATCACAGAACCCCACCCAGGACCAAGCTGCTATCCTGAAATTAAGTCTAACTTTGGGATGTAATTTCTTTAGGAGCCCATGGCTCAAGTTTGAGGTGTTCTGAACTAAATCTGGAATTTTCAGATTATCATGGAATTGAAATTTATTTGATGAGAATAACCCCTATGCCTAGTGGGAACATATCCTCTGAAGCTCCATTATTCATGTGCATCAGAGTTTATCTTTGATATTGTAATAGCTCTTTCTGAATCTGTACCTGTTCACCAGGAAAGTGTAGAGATTTGCTTCCAAGTTACAAGTATATATATGGTCTAATATCTAATTATAATATGGTAGGAGTGTAAAAGATACATAGTTTGGATGCAATGAGTTATTTCTAAATATCGCTTTATACATGACTAAATATTTTAGAAGGAAAAATATTAAGTGACTTAGATAATAAAATTAACTTTTGGGTTATTACTAATATTATGAATGCAGTCAAATCCCAATAACTCATGCACAGTTTGGAGTTGATTGTTTTAAGTGAAACCTTGGCATAAGCATTCAATTTCTGTATTTATAATAAAAGTAGAAATAAGTGATATGGACAAGATGGGCCTTGCAAAGAGCACCATCATAAGTGACTCTAAGTGCTAAGTGTCAGAAAAAAACCTAACTTAACCTCTGAGATAGATATCTACATTTTGAGGCTTAAGGTTTAATTGACTGACCAAAGTTGTATATCCAAGGCAGTGGACTGAGGATGTGAACTCAGGTCTTGTGCTTTTCTGAGTAAGAAGCCTCTTTCTAAGTCCCTTCATTCATTCTTTCATTCGATAGGTATTTATTGAGCAATGATGCGTGCTTAACAGTATGCTAAACATTAGTCTTACAAGCAATATGCTTATTATCATGTTTACCAATCCTGCTTATCTGGGCCCTAGAGCAGTTCTCTAGGCTTCAGGGTGCTAGCTCTCTCCTAGACTGGCAGAGACTCGGTGTATACGTTTGAAATATTCATTTCCTAGTAACTTACACTCTTTCAGACCCCGTGCATACTCCCAACTAGTCTAATTGGTGCTGTTTTGCTCTACCTAATTTTGTGTGTTCGTGAACTTACTACTTAAAGTCAGGATTCCCTATAGGACAGAATTAATAGAGGCCAGCCACTTCCTAATAGTATTGCCCTCAAAGGCTCCTACTGGCCTAAACTCTGAAAATGTTCTCAGATGTTGAACTGATGCTGGCAAAAATGAAAAACCAGATGGAATTTTCAGGTAGAAATCCTCAGACTCTTTTCTGACTGTCAGGTGAGAGGAAGCAGCTATGAATATATCTTATTTTAAAAGCCAAGAGCAAAGGTTTTCCTGTGTTGATGCTCTCAGCCTCCTGTTTCAGAAAAGAGTTGGTTCTTCGTATACAGAACTGTGATGCATCCTTCTCAGCTTCAAATTCAGTGGGCTTTTGGGTTCTTAGAGGTGTCTAAAGTATTTCTCTCTTTCCCGTTTAGTGAGACATAAACATCATCCTCACTCAAGTGCACGGGAATGCTTAGCATAGTTCCTGGCATGTGCAAGGCAGCCTTGCTGTTTTCATCATGACTGTTGTGTTAGTTGTGATCCCTTTAAAGCCTTCCTTTAACCTATGGGGGACACTGAAAACTGACTGCCTCTGTGAAATGTCATGAATGAAATAAACAGGCGATTAAGCAGAGACAGAAGCTACACTGACATGATTACTTACACTTTAGCATCGATATTTTAGAAAAAAAAAATAACTCAAGAAGAGGAAAAGTTGAAGCATTTTCAGAAGTGTCTGGGGACTCATTAGTAATCTATGCCCTACCACACCATTTTTATTATGTATTTTTATCTTGGAAGAGTGGTGGAGTGTTAGGATTTCCAAGATTTCCCCAAGCCTGTGAAAAGCTAATGTGTTGTATTTTCTCTCTCGCTTCTGGATGAGACTCCTGCTAACAGGCCTCATTGGCTCTGTCCCCTAACTTCATCTGTCCTCTTACCCATTTTCTAAAGCATGTCCTTTCGTGTCCCATGACCCAAATAGAAACAGCTCCAATGAGAGCTTCACATGCAGTGTGGAATGAGGTATTGGAGTGCATGCTGGGAATCGACTATTTTGTCACATGCTTGCTCGAAACTCAGACCTGCATTGAGTGTAGAAATCCGCTCTGGAAAACAGTATGGAGGTTCCTCAAAAACTTAAAAATAGAACTACCCTATGACCCAGCAATAGCACTGCTAGGAATTGACCCAAGGGATACAGGAGTGCTGATGCATAGGGGCACTTGTGCCCCCAATGTTTATAGCAGTGCTTTCAACAATAGCCAAATTGTGGAAAGAGCCTAAATGCCCATCAACTGACAAATGGATAAAGAAGATGTGGTTTATATATACAATGGAATACTACTTGGCAATGAAAAAGAAAGAAATCTGGCCATTTGCAGCAACATGGACGGAACTGGAGGGTATTATGCTACGTGAAATGAGTCAGTCAGAGAAAGACAGATACCTTATGTTTTCACTCATATGTGGATCTTGAGAAACTTAACAAAGACCATGGGGGAGGGGAAGGGGGAAAAAAGTTACAGAGAGGGAGGAAGGCAAACCATAAGAGACTCTTGGATACTGAGAGCAAACTGAGGGTTGATGGGGGGTTGGGGGAGAGGGGAAAGTGGGTGATGAGCATGGAGAAGGGCACTTGTTGGGATGAACACTGGGTTTTGTATGGAAACCAATTTGACAATATATTATTTTTTTGACAATATGTTATTTAAAAAATCATTTATAGAAAGAAAAGAGAGAGAACAAAAAAGGAGACAAAAAAAAGATAAATTCTATAGTGCTCCACAGAAGTTGGACAGAAGTTTCTCTACTAGTTACCTTGGTAAAGAAGAGTGGGAGACTGTACAATTACCAGACGAATTACATCCATGTAAATATGCAGACTGGAAAGTGCAGTCCAAAATACAGCTTTGCTTTAGAGTTGTGTTTTCCTTGTTCAATTGTACCTAAATGGATCCAAAACTTCCTTGGTCCTTCTCTTTTCCTTGAGTGCTAAGTGCATGTCATCTGGAAACATATGTTTCAACTTAGTATCTGTGCATTCTACCCATCTAAAATTAGAATCTCTTTTAATATTAATACATCTTATTTGCTAAGAAAAGAATAGTAATTTAAGTGGTTGTCTTTGTGGGGAAAAAAAAATAGAATAATTCCCTTGGCCTTGGCTTAGAGTCCTTTGTTCCACGCCTGCTGGAAATTAATTTAAGTCACTCATTTATTTAATTGAGTAAGTTAGAAGATTTTAAAAAACTAATTTATCCAATAAAATCATAGGCTAATGGCCCCTATGAAATGCTAAGAATGCTAGCATTGTTTAAGCTTTTTGCAGATAGTTGTGGAAAGGGTTTATGGGAATAGATTAGATTTCATTTTAAAGTGCATTAAATGATGGGGCGCCTGGGTGGCTCAGTCGGTTAAGTGGCCATTTCTTGATTTCCGCTCAGGTCATGATCTCTCAGTTCGTATGACTGAGCCCCGTGTCAGGCTCTGTGCTGACAGTGTGGAGCCTACTTGGGATTCTCTCTCTCCTGCCCCTCCCCTGCTCTCTCTCTCTCTCAAAAGTAAATAAACATTTAAAAAAATAAAAATAAAGTGCATTAAGTGACAAACAAACGTGAACAATTCACCTTGTAACTTTCTAAGTACCTTAGGTGAATGAAAATAGGAGTTAAATATTGGAGTAGTAATAAAGTCTCAGAGCTATGGTTAAATATGTTATTTTAGTGCATCTACTGGAGAGGAATAAAATGTGTTTTAAAATAATATAAGGTCCATGATTTCAGATTTTTTATGTGAGCTACAGTTCATATAAATCATCAGTTATTTCCCCCTTCGGATTGTTTTCTTGCTTAATCAATGGAATACACAGTTATGCATTGTAATAAAAAGTTAATATGACACAATTCAAGTGGTAATTCCCCATGGCGAGAAAAGTTCCCGGGATGTTCTTCTAAATTGGAATGGGTCCTATCGCAGCACCATCCAATAGAAATCTGACATAAATGATATATGTCAATCTAAGTTTCCAATTTTCTTTAACCCAGCACCTCCAAAATGTTATCATTTCAACATGTAATTAATATAAAAATCTCAATAGGATACTTTCCCATTTTTTTCTAATGTTGTTGAGGTCTGGTGTGTATGTTATTCTTGGCAACACGTCTCGGTTCAGACTAGCTCCATTTCTTGTGGCCTCGGGAGCCCAAGCAGTGAGTGGCTACGGTGTTAGACAGCACAGCTCTAGACCAAAGGCTTACATGGGGCCAAACAGGTAAGAAAAGGGAGACAGAGGCCAAATGGGGCCTGTGGCGAGCCGCAACTCTTCTAAGATGTTCGGAACTGCTCTCAGCTCAGCTGGTTCCTACCGTAGCCCTAGTTTTTAAGGAAATTGCCAGGTTTTCTGAGGTTTTAAGGGAAGCCAGAAATCCAGAGCCCTGCAGGCAATTTCTTGATTTTTAAGTGTCGGCAACAAATTCAAAACTTTTAAAACAGTATATAGGCCAGGCCCTCAGGTTGCCAGTTTGTGGCCTCTGTTCCCAGCATTTCAAATTTTAAAGCCTGAGAGGTTCTCTGGCTCACGCAACATGCTATTTTAGGTTTGGTTAAGGTCAATAAAGGATCCCCCTTTTGCACAAATGCAGACGTGTTCGAACATGTTTCTAAATGCATGGACTGTGTCCCATGTAAGAGCCCACCCAGTGGTTGCTCTCCCCCCTGAGTTAGTGCCTTCGAGAAAGAAAATCTCACGTGTTCAGAGAGCCTAGAGTTGCAGAGGCTTCGTGATAAAGCATTTCATTGCTCTGGCTCCACTCCCTGGGTTTTTAAACATTCACCCCCCTTGTAACTATTTGCTCGGAGTCCCTCTCCCATGGCAGACTGCAGGCTACTGGAGAGCAGGCAGCATCTGGCTTGTCCCTTGCTGTCGCCCCAGCATCTGGTATATGGAAGACCTCATGGCAACTGTTTACTGAAAGGCTGCCTAAGTAAATAAGTCACTTCAAACCCAAGGAGGAAGTATTGCGGAGGATATAGAAAAGTTAGAACCCTCACGCACTGCTGGTGACGATGTTGTCGCCACTACGGAAAACAGTCTGACAGTTCCTCAAAAAATTAAAAATAGAATTATCATATGATCCTGCACTTCCACTTCTGGGTATACACCCCCCATAATTGAAAGTAAGGACATGAAGAGACATTTGCATACCCCTATTCATAGCAGCCTTAATCACAGTAGGCAAAAGGCGGAAGCCATCTAACTGTCCATTGATGAATAGCCGAACAAAATGTGATACATACATACAATGGACTATGATTCAGACTTAAAAAGGAAGGAAATCCTGTCGTATGCTATAAGGTGGATGAAACTCGAAGACATTATGCTAAGTGAAATAAGCCGGTCACAACAGGACAAATACTGTATGATTCCACCCATATAAGGTGCCTGGAGCACTCAAGCTCATTGAGATCACCGGTGGTTACCAGGGGCTGGGGAGTAGGAGGGGGCGGGGAGTCAGCGTTTAAGGGGTACAGAGTTTCAGTTTTGCAACAGAAAAAGAGTTCTGCAGATGGCTGGTGGTGATGGTTGCACAAAAATGTGAAGGTACTTAATGCCACTGAACTAACTACATGCTTAAAAATAGTTAAGATGGTAAATTTTGTTATGTATATTTTAATACAATTAAAAATGCATAATTTTTAAAAATTCAGGAAGGCCAAGAGACTTATCCAAGGTCATGATATTCTGCCCTGGATCTGTTTAAACTCTCCCAGACGACTAGTAGTATTTTTTGAGGTCGTGTTTTTTGAAGATCTTAAAGCTGGGAGCCAGCAGACCTCGATGTTAATAAGTCGTCGGATACCTTAGTACCTCACTTCCCATGCATGTGTGGTCCTGTCTCCCTGAAAACAACTTACCAGTAGGTTAAGATGATGAGATGAAATATGTGTGAGAAAAGGCTAGGCACTAGATTAATGGCTGAATTCATTATGCTCTGGGGACTTAACGTATGTGATACGTTAAGGAGTTAAGGACTTAACGTATTCTTGAGATAGAAACTTCCCAGTAATCTAGCAAATAGGTACGAACCTTGTTGAACTGATGCCCCAGCACGATCATTCTCCAGTTCAGTTAAAATGGTGGACTGAATATAAAAGTTTACCTCCGTCACTGAGCAGATTTTTTACCTCGTTGCCTTTGTGACAATGACGATGTTATTTCAGAGCAGCCTTCCTTGTGGGCTGAAATGCCCTTGGAGTCAGATTCTTCTTCTCTTCCTCTCACAGTAAAGTGAGGTGGGGAGACAAGCCCACGTGCAACAGGATGTCTAGTCTCAAGACGCAGCACCACACCCCAAAGTGCAGCTTCTGCAAGTGACCTTTCGTGGCTCACTTCAAGTGACAAGTGAGCTACGTGAATGTCTGTTGCACAGAGTAGCCTGATTTCAGCTCTTAGAGAAGAAGGCGTAAGCATTTTAATATTTTCCCTCTTTAGAGATTTGCTTTATTAGGAAAGGAAGCTCTCAGTTTCTGTCACATGCTGTATCACATCTCATTGTCCAAGAGGACACTCTCCTGAAGCTGAGAAAACACCTAAGATTTCATGCTAGTTCTAACCCAACAGATGGCCCGGTTTACCCACCGTTGTGTTTGAAAATGAACACAGTTAAATGCCTTGCCTGTTTTGCTACTCACACATAGATTCTTCCTATAGTCCCAAGAGCTTGCAGTCACATCTTGCACTAAAATACGTTTAAGACTGATGAAAGGAGGCATGCCTGGGTGGCTCAGACTGTTAAGAGTCTGACTTTGGCTCAGGTCATGATATGGTTTGTGAGTTCGAGTCCCGTGTTGGCCTCTGTGTTGACAGCTCAGAGCCTGGAACCTGCTTCAGATTCTGTCTGTCTCTCTGTCTCTCTGTCTCTCTCTCTCTCTCTCTCTTTGCCCCTCCCCTGTTCGCACTCTTTCTCTCTCTAAAAAATAAAGTAAGACATTTAAAAAAATTAAAAAGAAAAAGATTGATGAAAGGAGTTGAATGCAGAAACAAAACCATAAAAATAGAAAAGAAAACAGAGGTGAAAAGTAAATCTTAGTTTGGGGAAAAGTCTATCAAGATATTAAAGCAAAGAAAAATAATTGCAGGGGCGCCTAGGTGGCTCAGTCCGTTAAGTGTCAGACTTCTGCTCAGGTCATGACCTCACAGCTCATGGGTTTGAGCCTCGCGTCGGGCACTGTGCTGACAGCTCAGAGCCTGGAGCCTGCTTCGGATTCTGTGTCTCCCTCTCTCTCTCTCTGCCCCAACCCCACTGGCACTCACTCTCTCTCTCTCTCTCAAAAATAAATAAAACATTAAAAAAAATTAAAAATAATTGCAAAAGAAAAGTTGGTACATTTAACTACAATTTCTGCATATGAAAAATATGATAAAATGGAAGCAACACATTAGGAAAATATATGTAACAAATGTGATAGGCAAAGGGTTAATCTGCAAATAAATATCTCTAATCAACTTTTTAAAAACTTTACTATCCCAATACAATAACGGACAAGAGAAATTATTTTTCTCTACAAAAGAAGAAATATAAATGGCTAATTAGTGTGAAAAAAGTTGTTCTCTTTAGTGATTAAAGAAACACATACTACACTGAGATGAAGACTGTTTCTACTTATTGGCAATTTTTTTTTTTACAAGATAACCCTCAGTATTGGCATGCACATCCCGCTGAGAAGAATAGAAGCGGATGTGGTCTTTCTGGGAAGTTATTTAGCAGTGCCTCCTAAGAGCTTTAAATGTGATCATACACATTGACTCAGGACATAATTAGAAAAACCGAAAAAAAAAAAAAAAGATACATAAGGATGTTAAGTGCAGCACTGTTAGTAGTGGTGAAAAATTGAAGATAAATGAACAACAGGGAATTATTTACATAAATTATGGCTCACCAGTGATGGCAGTAATGCTGACATTAAAAACTGGGAGTCCAAAGAATATTGATTAAAATCTTCCGTGTGTATTGTGCACGATTATATAATGTGTAATTGTGTACATGTGTACAATTGATTACTGTTGCAAATACCAATATGCACCGTGGCAAATCTGTACGTATGCACTGAAAATCAGCAATATGTTAGAAACTGTTATCTCTGGATGTCCGGATCACAGATCATTTCAATTTCAATTTTCTTAAAACTCCTCTGCCTGTTGGAAGTTTTCTACAATAAAAAGATCATTTCTTTAAACGGAAAGTAAATTTTTAAAATGAAATTGCTACCAAAACAGACTTACTATGAAGCAAATGCTTCATTTTTTCTCCATAGACGCTTGCCTTTGCAGTTAAAGACTCCAGCTTGTCTCCCGTGTCCATGGGCTCCCCAAATCATGTAGTCTTAATCTGCACACTTCCTAGACCTGGCCCTCCCTTTCCACTCTCCCAGTCGGCCCTCTAGTTTGGTGTAGGTCTTCATTAATTATTGCCCTTTGACCCTCTATTGCCCTGGGTTTTGAATACCAATCCCAGACCTGGCACCCACCATTTTCAGTGGCGTGCCTGTAACCTGGCTTTCTCACGTCCATCCTCAGACTCCCCTATGCATGCCAAACACTGTCCCCTCGTGCACCTGTGCTTTCACACCTCTATGATGTTCCTTCTACTAGCAACAGACTTTCCTCAAGCCTTCATTCAGTAGGCATTTGCTGAGCAATTTTCATGTGCCAGGCAATTGGGGGCCCAAAAACGAATTAATCACAGACCTCTGCCTTAGAGAGGTTTGCAGTCAACCTGGAGAAACAAATATACAACTAGTTATATTTTGTATAATAAGTACTAGTTATGTTAAATATATTACCCGGTGGTGGAAGTGGGATTCGAATCCAGGTCGACCTGCCTCCAGAGCCATTTTGCTTTAAGGTAAGGAGAGATCCAAGCAATTGAGTGATCTGATATGGCTGGCACCAGGGTATGTGTTGGAGAGGGACAGGATATGGAGCTACAGAACGTCTGTGTATGGCACGCTGAGGGCCTAAAACCTAACCCTATTTATAATGAAAATAACAATAATAACTCATAACTTGGTTCCATGCTCTGTTCTAAGTGTTTTGCACATACTAGCTCAGTTAATCCTCACGGCGACTTTATGATGGAAAACAACTGTATCTTTTTATAAAGAAACTGAGGCACAGAAAGATTAAGTGACTTGCACAATGTCACATTGTGGGTTCAGAGTCTGAGATCTTTACTACTGTGCTTTAATAATTTATGTGCTCGGTCGTCTTGTCTCCGCAAGCAGATTACAAACCGTAAAAGGTCAGAGACTGTCGTAGGCACTTTGTATCCCTAGCAGAACTCTATGCATGGACACCAGGAAATATGAATGGAATTGAATTAAACAAAGAACCTCCAAAGTCTCCTGTGAAGTACTCATACTTGCTTTGAGAATTATGCAGACCTATGTTGTCGGGCAAAAGTTGGAGAAAAAGAAAGTGACTGTTTACTCCACCATCCGAACTCAATATCGTGTGTCCTTCAGAAGCAGATAACAAATCTCTGTTGGCTGCAATCGTGCTGTGTGGTCTCCACCTCTCAAAGTCAGGATCTCCTCAGTTTGGAAGCTGTCGCCTTATTGAACCTCCCACTGGTTTCAAACTGTAACTTGACTGAAAGGCACTTAGAATATGATTCCAGAATGTGAGAGGCGCTAGCTTTTTAAATTCACTTGTTCTAAGCCTGTAGCTTTTTAGGGGGAGAGAGTGAGCCCTGCTGGTTCAGATTCCAACATAATAGAGTCATATGTGTAAGCTTAAAGAGGATGCTATGCAAATGAACACTTGTTTCCTGTTTGAGCCAAAGACAGAGCACTATGCCTATAACGAGTCTTCTATTTTACATTATGGGAATCGGTTGGCTCACCTGTGCAGCCGCGATAGGAATGTCACCGAAGACCGACATGCCTGTGCACACAAAGGGTGGAATATGTGAAGCCTCTTCTCTCCCCACCCCCCCACCCCCTCACCCTCACTGAGGGAGGAGCGAGCTGCCATGAGGTCATGCAAGGACACGCAGCACTTCTCATTCCAACCATAGCTTCGCTTTTGCTTTAAGGGAATGAAGCGGGAGGGTGGAGGGAAGAGATGGGAAGAGCGACATCACACGCTCACCCTCTCATACCTCAGCCTTTTCATGGCTTTCCCTGTCACAGCCCTACCCCACCCCACAAATCAAAATCAGCCTTGGCCTTTGAGGCCAGGTTCAACAAAGCCTTCTTGTAAAACAACAATGGCAGCTAATATTAATTGAACACACTTGCCAGGTGCAAGACGCTGTTCTCGGGAGATCAACGCATGTAACTTTCAAGCAGTGCATTCACTGTTCCTGTCTACGTTTACCGACTGCAGCCGCTAAGGTGCAGAGAAGTTTAGTGAGTCTCCTGGGATGGGAGAGCAGTCTCGGATCCATGACGTGTTACTCCAAAGCCCAGGCTTGTGGCCTTTGTGCTACATTTCCTTGGCCATGAAACTTCTGATCTTCAAATTCTCCTTGCTTCCACTTCCAGCTAGAAATCATGTATCCTCCTAACAAACGCCCAAGGTGCTGTATCTGTGTTTCTTTTATGGGACTTAGCAGTGTTAACACCCTGTGATCATTATTTCTATGAAGTCTTCACTTTTCCTATTAAATTGGGAGCACGGAGGCCAAGTCTGTTTCTTATTTGGCATATTTTCCACAGCACCCGGTGTAATGTGTGGCACCCACAGGCAAGAATGAGGAAGGTTGTTTCTGATCAGATTTGACCTTTCTGAGCACCTGCACCTTGACAGGACTTTGGGAATCTAGGAAACCACTTGCACCAATACTTCAGCTCGGTTTTCCTAAGAAAAGTAAAGATTTACGTGAAGAAGCTTGAATCGTGGTTTTACTCACAAAACCGAGAATGGGCTTAAGAATCCACTTCGATGGAAAACATTTCATTCTTTAAAAAAAAATTCTCTTCTTCCTGTTATTGGTAGTTCTGAACCTTAGCTATTGTTTTTTTTTTCCAATGGGTTAAAGAGTACCTAAGTTGATGAGAAAAATAGGACACAGGACTTAGGTATTGGCAGTTTTTTCCATTTTCACTTCTGTGTGAATTTTTAATATAAATGTGGGGATGTAAAGCATTAATGCAAGTGAAAATGTTTCGGTGAACAAGTTTCAGCAATTCAGCTTTATAACAATTATAAATAAATCTGTTCAATTTTTCTGGACAATGCCAGTATTTGGATTTGTTTTAACAAGTAAATTTCTCATTGATGGCAAAAAAAAAAAAAAAAAAAAAAAAAAAACAGGCAAATCATACACCATCGTCTACCCTACAGTGCTTTTCCCTCAATAACCCCAGTTCCTTGCTGTCCTGGCATGGTTCAGAGGTCAGTAGCATCCCAGTACTCCTCAGAGCCTCTTCTTGTGTATGGTTCAGATGTGCTGATCCTTTCTGTGCCTCTCATTTGTTTAGTGACAGAGTGGAAGCTTCCTTGGATCCTTCGTGGCAGGCTGCAGAGACACCCCCAACTCACGATGCTTCAAATTTAGACATTAAAGGATCTAGTTGTCATTAACTGTACTTTGAAGTTCTTCTATTGTTTAAACATAGTCACGTGGTTTCAAACATTCTGGAAAGTACCTGCTGCAACTGTTTATTATGCCAGGAATGCATTCTCTCTCTCTCTCTCTCTCTCTCTCTCTCTCTCTCTCTCATCTTCTTCTTGGGCTGTGACAAATGAGAAGGGTCTTCGGTTCATACCCTCATCCAGTTCTGGGCAGAAGAGACCTGTTTTGAGGGTGACACCAACTCTGTCGTTCCTCCCATGTTCCACTCTTAAACATCTTTCTGGATGCATTATTAAAGATTTTGGGGGTTTTCTCTTTAACCTTCCCAAAATCCAGTTTCTAAGTTCTAAGTCCAGTTGCCAGTTTCTAAGCTATACTGGCACAGCATTTTGTTCATAATTCCGCACAAGCACTGATCAATAAATGACCCAGTGGGGGGTGGGGGGGCAGAGAAGAGGAAGAGAGGAACTAGTGGGTCCAGGCTCGCTAGTACAAGCAATGCCGCCCCCCTCCTCAGAACACGGGCTGAACAGGATGTACAGTCACAGCACCAGCACCTTTGCTGATTTGAATAAATCACAAAGGTGCTTACGCCTGGCCCGAGGTGAGGTTTGATGTCTGTGCTGCCTGCCATGGAGGAAAATCCCCAGCTGGCCCAGATGTCGCTGCCACCGCCCCCGACCCCCTCCGTCAGCATAGCAGGAATTCTAGCAAATCCTTAATGTTGCGCCCGCACCTGTGACAGCCACATACTATTCCCTCAAAAGGAAACAGATACTGCTCCATCTGTGTTCGAGTTGTTTCAAAAGCTGGAGACAAAGAAGTGTCCAAAGCCAGACTGCTTGAGCCCCCGGAGTGACAAATTCTTGCTCTTGCTGCCATGGCCTGAGGGAACTGAATACCCTGCCCCTCCCTTGGAGATGAGGTTCTGGCAGAGCTCCTCAACCCCGCGGGTCCTGCTGCTCCATTCACTGCCTTGGCTGAAGACACAGGTATGGCCTTGCCGTTGGCTGAGGTCCAAAGACACGGAAAAGTGACAGTCTCCCTCCCGGTGTTGCCACAAGCCCGGGCCCTGCTGGTTCACCCAAGCTGTAGGGCCTCCTCGGGGGGTAAGAATAGATGTCCCTTCCCCCAGAGCTGCACTCTGTCCTGAAAGCTCCAGTGGCACAGCTATCTTGTCTCACTCGCACAACCTGAGAGCACCACCCTGACGGAGCCAACTGCCACCATCTGCTTTGGATCAGATTCTAGAATAAGTCACTTCATGGACAAAGACCAGTATCCCGTCAGTGTCCAGTGCTTGGTGCAGAGGCAGTTCTACTGGCTCTGTCAGCTCCTAGCTTCCAGAGGCTTCCTCTCTCAGACACCTCTGTTCTTTTTTCCTTCTAGTCTCAATCAAGGTACTGTCACCAGACAAATGCCCTCTCCCTCTCTCTCTTTCTGTCTCTCATCTTGCTTCTTTGGCTGTGACAAATGAGAAGGGTCTTAAGAACTTTGAATCTGAAAGGGAAGTGGCTAGGGTTCAGCTTCCTTTATGCCAAGAAGGCCTCAGCTTCCAGGTAAACTAGTGGGTACCATGAGCTTACATGGAAGAAAAACCCCGCTGGAGTCCCACCTAGGGACATGAGGCTCCAGACGTTGGCAGGCAGAAGAGGGGTCGAGGTTCCTCCACCCACCTGCAGGGTCTGAGCCTAGGCCTTGGTTTTACCCAGATGTACAGTCACGTACACAATTATCTTCTCGCCTGTAAATAGAGGAGGGAATCTTCTAGTAACTGGTGCCACGGGTTTCTTCCCAGCAGGTTAACTTTTATTTCTGTCCATCTCTTTTAATTTGGAAATGTCTTATCGATGTACATTTCATAAGCAAATCCTTACAAAAAATATTTTAAGTTGTATATATATATAAAAGCTTTATAAACCTTTTCTGGGGCATGAACCATGTCATAATTGAATATAAATCTGTGTGTATGTGCATGTGTATACAGATCCCCCATTCACGTGCATCCTGTGTGTCCTGGGGCTCCGCGGGAAAGGCATGTCCCATCATGGGCTGCAGCCAAGCGAAGGTTGAAAGTTGACACTCAGGAGATACACCCCCCCACCCCCACAGCCCCCTCTGAGCCACCACCTCCGTCGCATCACCTTGGCTCCTGTGGATCCTGCCACTTCCAAATGCTCTTTTCTCTTTGAGAGAGGGAGAGAGACAGAGAGCACACGTGTGTGCCCTCAAGCCGGGGAGGGGCAGAGAGAGAAGGGGGACAGAGGATCTGAAGCAGGCTCTGTGCCGACAGCAGTGAGCCCAACGTGGGGCTCAAACTGATGAACCGTGAGATCAGAATCTGAGCTGAAGTCAGACACTTAACCTACCGGGCCACCCAGGTGCCCCTCCTGTTGCTGTTTTAAAGTGTTGTTCCTTCAATGCGGTATTTCTGCTACTCAAAGTGCATGCGTATACCAGTGCATAATGCGTGCCTGTGCTTTGGTACATCAGCCTTGCCTGAGTAAGGTTGCGGGACCAAATCTTTTGCAGATAGCCATCTGCCTACATACTAATTGAGGCAAGTCAACGTGGAAGAGAGAGCCCTTTCAAACGCTTAGGATGTTGCAGAGTGGCCATTTTAGCTACCAAATTCCTCCTGTGGGGGTTCAGTGGACACAGGAGTTCCGTGGCACCAGTGAGCAAACCATGGAATGCTTGGAAAATGGGCAGACAGTTAAGCCCCCACTAAGCACCAGGCGCTCAAGCATCTGACCCTGCTGTCAGCTGCTGCTGGCCGGCGTGCACGAATGAAAGGCTACCAGAGCCTCCCGTTAGACGCCAGCCCTCATTTCAGTGCCCAGAACATTTGGAAAACATCACTATCAGATAGGGCAATTCATTTCCTTCAGACAGGACACGGAGTTGAAAGGAGGTTAAATGAAAAGAAGCACAACAGTGCGGGCTCCCAGGCCTTCCTTTTGTGCGTACATATTAATAGACACTTCGCATAAAAGCTATGTAGCTTTGTAATGTCTTGTGATAGGGGTAGGACTTCGGGCGGGGCGAGCGTCGTTCATTCCCCATTTGCTTGTGTTTGGTTGCTCAGCGTATTTCTGGTCCAGGGATGACCGTGCGAGAATCCGATGCGATTCAACAGGTAGGAGCAGGTGAAAATGTGTCTCCTTGCGATTTGGATTTCTTGTCAAGTCCCCTCCTGGGCTCTTGAAATATAAAAGGAAGACAGTACATTTTTACATAATTTTCTAAGTTTATTTATTTGAGAGAGATAGAGTGGGGGCGGAGGGGCAGAGAGAGAGGGAGGGAGAGTGAGAATCCCAAGCAGGCTCTGCACTGTCAGCACAGAGCTGATATGGGGCTGGAACTCACAAACTGGGAGATCACGACCTGAGCTGAAACCAAGAGTCAGATGCTTAACCGACGGAGCCACCCAGGTGCCCTGGAAGATAGTACATTTTTAAAGACACTTTCCGTACTTTTGCTCAAGGAATAAAACAGAACTCGATTTAGCTGGGGGTTGAGGAGGTGCAGGCTTTACGTTTCTAATGCGTGAAAAGCACTGCTTGTTTATCTAAGACTAAATGTTGAGAGTAAAAATTCCTGTAAGAGGGGCTTAGTTTATAGGAGAAGGTGAGGCAGGAGGATGGGTGCTGTGCTCAGTCGCTAAGCTCTGTGAGACACCATTTCTGCCCGTGTAACATGTCTTACTTACAAAGCAGCTGGAAGTATGCATGAGATATACACACGAAAATGTTCTGATCCCAGCCCTCACCACTTTTTTATTGCCTTTCTATTGTCTTTTTATTGCCTACTTAACAATCTCATACAACGCGTGTAAATTGGCATAAAGCCATTCTGCCCATAACGTGCTTCTCTATGATTAGTAGCAGGGAACCGCACCATAACATCGCCTGGTACGCTGTCCAGCTCATCACTGGCTCCCTGGAGACTCCCTAGTGCCTGTCACATAGGAACGGCCTGTAAATTAGCTTTTCTAATCTTAGGCACCTATCAATTATTCACCAGCCTGGCTCCTCTTGTACATTATCTTATAGAATTCACCCTGGCAACCTTGTACCTCATTTCTAAATCTTGCTCTGAAACCGATACCTTAATATTAGGTTTCTGCAGCTTTACGTTCTTCTATATGTCAGCTGATTCTGAAAGTGTCCTTTCTTCTTCTTCTTCTTCTTCTTCTTCTTCTTCTTCTTCTTCTTCTTCTTCTTCTTCTTCCTTTACCTATAGAAAACTTTCTGTGAAGGTTAAGAAATCAAGGCTATCGCTTTCCACTTTTCAGTATCGATTATGAGATCATACTTCTGATAAGTCAGTCATTGAGCTTTTGAGAGAAAACACAGGCAAGAACTTTTGCTTTGTTTTTTATATACTACCTTGCTTGCAGTGTTAAATGAGAGAGTATAAATTGTGTTCACTGCTCTTTTCAAATAAGTGTAATTCAAAATTACCTGCATTACATTATTCCTTTTCATTGCATAAGGAGAAAATTGCATATATCAGGTTTCTAATACTTGTATATGTAAAACATAATCTGTAATATTAAGTCCATGATTGCCAGAAAAGATAACATAGAGAAATTTGTTCTTTTTATAATTTTTTTTATTTATTTATTTTTTTACTATGAACCCAAGCAAAAGAAACACAACCATGTTGAGGCGGGAGCCACATAATGTCATTAATCGGTCGTCCTAACGGGATAGCCAATTATCATCTTGAGTGCCTCACATACAAGAGCTGGTGGCTCCTGGAGAGAGTTTGCCAGCTCAGAAAAGAAACAGAGATTACAATTATAATATTAATAGTCTTAATAAGCATGTGTACACTATCTTTGGGGTGGACTGGTGCCCCTTGGTCCGTGCTGAGCCATCAGTATCGACTGAATGACTTTCACTTTGTAGTTGTGAAAATTAGACGGGAGATGATTTCTCTTGAGGAAAATAGCATTCTCAGAGAGATGTCAGAACAACACAACCAGACATGCTCCATATTTATTAACGTGTCTAAAGATGGGCCCGTGAGTGCTGCCCATCAGGGGTATGGCCGCGAAGTCACAAATCAGACCCACAGGAACTGATACAGCCTGGGCCGGGGGACAGGAAATGAGCTACAGTAAGGAGACTTTGCACCTGAATGACCAGGTATTGCAAATGGTGATATTTTAAAGAACAATTTAGGGTTTAAGTAAATCAAGGATCCAGTGAAGGAAATTAATGATACCCCAGTTAAATACCATGGAACATTTTGCCCATAGGCTGACATTACAGCAAATACAGTATATTCTAAAGCTTCTTCGGTGCCATATTGTGATATTACAGGCCACTTTTACATTGCCCTTGGAGAGATAAGATCATATTAAACAAAATAGTTGGAAACATTTCCACTTCTGTTTTTATTGGGACTTTATTTTTTTAGAGCAGTTTTAGGTTCACAGCAAAATTGAGAAGGTACAGAGATTTCCCACCTATCCCCTGCCCTCATACATGCTTAGCCGCCCCCATTATCAAAATCCCCATTTCTACTAATTTTCATGAGTGTCCAAATCTTTCTAATTTTTGTTGAATTTTTCACGTTAAGAAATACCCATATATTTAGTAAGTGTGTTTCTTTTAACATCGGTTGTAAGCCAAGAACTGTACTAGGGCAAGGGCTATTGATCCCAGTATAGTGCTCATTACATAGAAGACCTAACATTTAGTGAATAACTTCACAGAAGATGAACAAGGCGTCCTTGAGAAACTTGGCAAACTCACAATCTAATAGTTGGGTCAGGGTGGAGGAGAAAAGCATATGAATTTTAAAATCATAGTGAAGTAAGGTGTACAGTTATAACAGATGTCAGAAAGTACCAGGAGAGTGAGTGGCAAATGAAAACATCTCCAGAAAATATAAAAATCAAGAAGAGATACCACTTTTTATTGGCGTTTGCATCCACAAAAATTCACTTCCAGGGGCACTCAGAGTTATAGCAAGTTACATTTGTAGGAAAAAAAAATGAAAATGAAGCATGTTAAATGTGATCTTCCCAGAAACGACAATTAGAACAAAGGATTTTGCATTTTTAAGCAAGGTCTTAATACCCAATATTTTTCAAATAATGGGCACCATATCTCATCAACCAGTTACCCCTGTAATGTATGTACCTTCTTACTGTACAGATTAAGCTTCCTTATATATGAAATCATACTTACTATGATACTATTTTATGCTCAGTTCTCACCTTTATCATTATTGCTGTATTTATTACAGTTATTCAAAGGGTCAAATAATTCATGGGGTGGTAGAATTGAGTTTAAGTAATGATGTGCATCTTTAAGCAGGGTTTTGGAAATATTTAGGATTTCTTGATGGCTAGTTTGAGAAACTCACTTAGAGAGTACTGTATTTTATTTTTCCCACTCATTCTCATCTTTAACTGTTCTAGAGCAGGCATACAAATTAGGACCCCAGTATCAATCTCTCAGTATTTGGAGACAAATCCTCTCTATTGGTAGAGGTGGGGGGTGGGGGGGCTTCTTATCTACAACAACTCTTTTACCTTGAGCTCCAACAAAATGTGTAACCCAACCAATGCGACTTCTCATGCCAGTTTTATTATTTATGCTTTATTTGCAACAGCATCACTTCCCAGTGTTTTACTGGCTTAAAAAAAAAAGAAAACTTTTATGTTTTATTTATTCTTGAGAGAGAGAGAGAGAGAGAGAGAGAGAATGAGAATGAGTGGGGGAGGAGCAGAGCAAGAGAGGGACACAGAATCCGAAGCGGGCTCCAGGCTCCGAGCTGTCAGCACAGAGCCTGACGCGGGGCTCGAACTCACAGACCGTGAGATCATGACCTGAGCTGAAGTCCGATGCCCAACCGACTGAGCCACCCAGGCGCCCCTGTGTTTTGCTGGCTTTGTTACAAATATCTCATATCTTCATTGAAACAGGCCTGGGTCTGAGCCGGATCCCAGCTTACTGACTGTAGCGTTTCACAGTTTATATCTCAAAACCCCAGTGCCCCCTTCTGTAAAATGCAAATAATAAGATTTTGTGGGTAATAAAGGAATGAACTGATCCTCACGATGCACAGCGCGGTGCCTTGCACGTTCGTAAATGTTGGCAACGGGCCTTGCACAGACAAGTCCCTGAAGCCACATAGTGCATGGCCTCCATGGCTCTCTGTGGCCGCCCTGGTTCCTTGTTGTTGCTATAGTTACATCTGTGGGGAAGAGTTTTCTGAGTTCAAAATACTAGGCTCACCTATAGACTTAGACTGTGACCTTGTTTTAAGTTGGAACTTTAATAGAAAACTAGAAGGACAAATGTGAGGGACGTTGAGGAGTGGGAGAGCCCTCTCTGAAATATTCTCAAAGATTGGGTTCTTAAAAGACGGGCTAGAGGAAGGGGTGTTCAAGTCAGGGAGAGTGGTTCACGCTCACTCAAGTAAAGGTTTAAATGGGGTTTCGTGCCAAGCTTGAAGAAAAAGTGCCTTTGTGTAATTTTGACTGGAGGAACATCAGAAGGTAACCAGCCTCGTAGAATGACAAGCGACAGGCTTGTTGTGAGGGGAGCCTGGGACCTTCCCTTCAGAACGTGTCTTCATTCAGAAGAAGGCACACATCTGAAATGACTGTCAACTGGACAAGCCCCCCAGCCGCCACCCCACCCCAGGCTCCTGGTCCTTGACCACAGCCCCCTGCAGACCCTAAATGCCCCAATGTGGGACTCTGACTGTTGTGGTAAGAGCAGTGCCCCAGGCACAGGAGGAAGCGGGGCTGTCTGGGTTTACTCAACAGCCCTGGGAGTAAGAACTTTTTTCCCATCCTCAAAACAGGACTCCACCCTCAGAATAAAGCAGACTTCATAGCTGCCTAACTAAGTAGCCCCATGGGGTTTCTGGGAGCTAAAAACCACAGCAGAGCTTTTCTCCTGACTGGGCAAGTCTCTGAGACAAGAAAAAGCGATCAATTTAGACCACAAGCTTTGACCTTGTGAATAGAAGGAGAATGGTATAAATAAAGAAACATAAAGTGGAGGAAACTCATAACGAGCAGAAAAATTATAGGCTTTAACCCACTGACGCCTATGACCAGAAATTATTTTTTTTTTTTAGTACCTTAAAAACAAATACTGGAGAGTTTAAATCTTTACCCTGGCTATCATTACTTTTATTTGTTTTATGTGTAATGCAGATGATTAGGAACTGGTAAACAACGTATACTATTTTGACGTCTTGCCCATTTATGGCTTGCTTCGTACAGACAGTACAGACGGTAGGATAGGTCCTGCATCCCCTACTCGGAATGTACCGGTTTCCTAAGGCTGATGCAACAAATTGCCACAAATTTAGTGGCTTATGGCGACACAGCTCTATTGTCTTCCGTGTCTGGAGATCAGAAGTCTAAAATGGGTCGGCATGGCTGCATTCCTTCTGGAGAATCTAGAAGAAAATCCTTTCTTTGCCTTTTCCGGCTGCTAGAGGCTGCATTTCTTGGCTCACGGCCCTGCACACTCTGACCTCTGCTTCCATGGTCACATCTCCCTCTCAGACTCCAATCTCCCTGTCTCCTTCTTCTAGGGACTCTTGTGATTGTACTTAGGGCCCACCCGGAAAGTTCAAGATATTCTCTCCATCTCAAGACCTTTGCCTTAATCCCATCTGCAGAGTCCCTTTTGCCACACAACATAACATAATCACACGGGTTCCTGGGGTCAGGATACAGGCGTCTCTGAGGGGCCATTATTCAGCTCACCACCCCGAGGCTTTGGAGCGTGTCGGACCAACAACCTAGATGGAAATCCGCCAGTGGAGAGAATGGCAAAACGTTGCAGGTGGAAGTGGTCACGTGAGGCCAGTTCCTGTGCAGAATTTTATGGTTCAGTACATTTATATGTGAAAGATGACAGTGCAGTCAAGGAGTAGGTTCAGAAAGACGCAATTTCTCCCTGAACATTCTGTCTCTATTTTAGCATGTGGTCCAGACCCTCTTTCCCACCATTCGGCAGCGTTTGCTCGGTTAGCGAGGCTAAGCGAGGGCCCCCTGCCCGGGGGGACCTCCAGGCACTCCAGACAGACCACTTCCCAGTCAGCTCATTTCCTCTCCGTGCTGCCGCGTGTCTTCACCTTGTACTTAGCATATAAATTGGTTGTCAGCGCAGTGACTTGAACGCGCGTGGGTGAGAGCACATCCTTTTCAAGTACAGCGATGTTTCTCGGGCTTCCTGCTGTGGCTCGCGGTCGATGGTGTCGGGAGCCGCAGGGAGGAAGTTCACGGGAGACAGCTGCCCGCCCAGGAGTCGGGGCCGAGCCAGCAGTGGCGCCCTCGCTGCGGAGAAGGTCGTCGGGGAGTCGATGGGTGACAGTCCTGCTTACTGACAGTGCCTGCTGGAGCCACCTGCAGAGAAGAGGCTGGAATCCGACTCCTGGGGCAGATTTCCCGCATAGAGGCAGACGGCAGGACTCACCGTCGAAGCTTTGCCCGCTGGGGTGTGCGGCCCAGGGCTTAACGAGTGGGGGCCCCTGCCGTCCTTGGAAACTGGAAGGTTGGGAATTGCTTAATGATGCTCAGCACGGATGCCACCCACGGCTCCTTAGCGGCTGCTGGGGGCTCACGTGATGGAAGTGCGTGATGCGGGGCCAGAACCCCAAGACCGACAGCTTCCACCCCTGCACAAGCACGTGAGCAGTGGAGAGAACTGAGCCGCCCAAGGCCTCCTCTCTCCGTGGATGGAGAGAAAACAACTCGCGTGCCATGCCACATGCTCCACGAAGGGGATTTGTTGATGGCTAGTTAAAGTGCATGTTTAGTGTTTACTAATGCGCCAGACACTGCTACTGGCCCTCTACGCGACTTGCATCACGTAATCCTTGGAATTAGTTTTTGAAAGCACACCTCTTACTGTATACACAATGAGTCCAAAGTGATGAAGCCACTTGCCCAAGGCCATACGGCTAATGAGTGGTGAAGTTTCCACCAAACCCAGGCTCTGTCCCCCGCTGCGCCCCATGGAGATGGAATGTGGAATGCTCTGGTGGGAAGCTCTTTTTGTTTTTTAATGTTTATTTGTTTATTTTCAGAGAAAGAGAGAGTGTGAGCATGTGAGCGGTGGAGGGGCAGGGGTGGGGGGGAGAGACAGAGAGAGACAGAGAGGGAGGGAGGGAGGGAGGGAGGGAGAGGAAATCCCAACCAGGCTCTGCGCTGTCAGGGCACGGCCCGATGGGGGGCTAGATCCCATGAACTGTAAGATCATGACCTGAGCTGAGAACCAAGAGTCTGGACACCTAACCAACCGAGACACGCAGGCACCCCGTGAGATCTTTATGAAAACTTGAACGATAACGCAAACACTTACGAGGGTTCTCCGTACATGAATTCATTCAATCCTCAGAAAAGCCCTAAATGAGGTCCTATTGTTGTCAATGAAGGAAGGCAAGCCGGGGAGAGGCTCAGTATCTTGCCCAAACGCCTGCACATAGGAAGTAGCACAACTGGGAACAGAAGCGAGGTAGCCTGCTTCTGTTACCCTAAAACAGAAACTATGTTGCCACTGAAACACAAAGATGACGCCCAGTTTATAGATGTTGGAACCAAATGATGGAACTTATTAACACTGTGGAAGGCACCGTAATTGGTACAACACGGAAACGAGTCCAAGAAAGATAAAGTCTCTTTCCTTTCCCCGGGGGCTTGCAGCCCGAGATAGATGGCTTGGATGCAGCCAGTTATAAACTCAGATGACTCTGGGAACTCAGAAGGCAGTGTGACGAGAGAAAAAAAGGGGCTCTGGGTTCTGCCCTGCATTTTTTTTTTTTAACGTTTATTTATTTTTGAGACAGAGAGGGACAGAGCATGAATAGGGGATGGGCAGAGAGAGAGAGGAGACACAGAATCCAAAACAGGCTCCAGGCTCTGAGCTGTCAGCACAGAGCCCGACGCGGGGCTCGAACTCACGGACCTCGAGATCATGACCTGAGCTGAAGTCGGACGCTTAACGGCCTGAGCCACCCAGGTGCCCCAGCCCTGCCTTTTAAAGAGAGGATGATGCCACACAACACCTCACAGCCTCTCCTTTTCTCACTGCATTTGTTACCTGTGTCTGTAATAGTATCTCCGTGTTCAGAGATACTATTGGTTGGTTACACCACTTCCTGCAGGAAAGGAAAGTCTCAGGAAATGTTGACAGTCATGAGGGTGCGGGCTCAAACTGTAAATGAAGCAAATAATGAGGAATTGGGAAAATAACCCTAATCTCGGTTCCACTGGTGTTTTAAAATCTTAATATTCTGGTTTGGCAAATTAGTTGGCATCGGGAGGGAAGTGCCTTAGGCCCAGGGATCCATGAATAACAATGCAGAGAGGCAGACAGGACCGTGACAAGACTGATCAGAGGCACTGGACCAGAGGGCAGTGAAATGAAGGATGTGAAATAAATTTGGATGGACAATAAGAGTAAGTTCCTTAGAGGCCTTTAACAAAGAGAGTAAGAAATCATTATTAAGTAAGAAAGTTAATTTGGGGCGCCTGGTTGGCTCAGTCGGTTGAGTGTCTGACTTTGGCTCAGGTCATGATGTCGCTGTCCGTGAGTTCGAGCCCCGCGTCAGGCTCTGTGCTGACAGCTCAGAGCTTGAAGCCTGCTTCAGATTCTGTGTCTCCCTCTCTCTTTCTCTCTGCTCTGTCTCTCTTTCTCTCTCTCTCTCTCTCTCTCTCTCTCTCTGTGTGTCTCAGAAATAAATAAACATTAAAAAAAATTAAAGAAAATTAATTTAATATGATAAAGATTCTCTGCAACCCTGACTCTGGGGCTTATGTTTTTGTTTAGGAGAGTCCCATACTTCGTGAAATCCTATAATGAACAGATTATGGTGAGGTTTGATTGTAGTCTTAACTTATGATGACCAGACGCATGACTTGTCCTGAAAGGTATTCGTCTCAGGGAAGAGAGATTTTTGTTTCCTACTGATGCTACAGCAAAGAAACCCACCAACTTTGTGGCCCCAAACAACACAAATTTATTTTCGTACAGTTATCTGGATCAGAAGTCCAACGTGGATCTCACTGAGCTAGGATCGAGGATATAATTCCTTTCTGGAAACTCTAGGGAAGAATCTATTTCCCTGCCTCCTCCACCCCCTAGGTGCTGCTAGCTGTCCTTGGCTTATGGCTCCTTCCTCCATCTTCAAAGCCAACCTGAGTCCTTCTTATGCTATCATGTCTCTTGTTCTCTCTTTCGCAGTCACATCTTCTCTTTCCTTTGTCCTTTGAGATCTGGATTCTGAGAGTCTTGAGATTATGCCGTTCGCTTCCAAGTTCATGTTACCAGTGGTGTGGCTGCACTTGTGCCAGAGAGCTGTGAGTGAGGATTTAGTGATAAAGATGAAGGGGCAGGGTTGCCAGCCAGTAGCCAGGAGATGGAAGCCGAGGCACATGTGAGCAATATAGAAAGAAGAAGGAGAAACTGCTTGGAGCACCGAAAGTATGCCCTGGTGAATCTGAATTTTCTATGTTAGCAAAAAACTGTGCTTGTCAAATAAATGAAGTTTAAATGCTTCAAGAAAACAGGCATTGTATCATCCAGAGGAAGAAATTCATAATGAAAATGACAAAGAGGTTGAATAGATATCTATTAACTAGATAGTTTTGGTACAATAGTATTGCAAAGACTTTTCGGAAACATAGGAATTCCATTTGACTTATAGAAGTTATAATTCCCGAGTTTATTTCGCATCTCTCTATTGCATGCCACAATTCTGTGAGAATATAAAAAACTGACCTGTGTCAAACAGAAACATGATTCTGGCAGCAAAACGGGTTTCCATAAAAATCAAGCAAAGTGCACCAAAAAAAAAAGAGGTAGGCATATTTTATTACATTTATTTTTGTTCATTTCCGCATTTTGTCCTGACTTATTTTAAAACCCTGGTCACATGGGGCCAGAATTTATATTTATTGTTAAATAAACATATCCATTAGACTTGGATCCATATAAGGAAAATAATGCTAATCTTGTTTCCAGTAGCATTTTAAAATTTTAATATTCTGGATTGGTTTAGTGGCCTCAGGGTGTTTTTTTTCAGGCTGCTGAAAATATATGGCCAGCTCTTCGCTTTTTTTCACTTTCTGTCTCCCATCAAGGTTGAAAGAGTGCCTTTCCTTGTAGGACATTATTCTTAACCCTCCTCTGTTGTTTAACTCCTTCCTTGCCTTTATGCCTCAACCAGATGTTAATCTCATACTTCCTCAAGTAAGAACTCCTTGAGGCTCAGCGGATGGAGAAATGAAGCAGAATTTCACCCTTGCGGTAAATTATTGGCCTAATTTTTATACCACGTCTCTTTTAAAACTCCATAACTGCCTTTGATATCTCAGCAAGCAGTATCAAAGGCCCATGGGTTATATGCTTTTCGATATAAAGTATTGCCGATGCTGTAGTCTTGCACATTTCCTTTATTTCCACCTCCGTCATCAAGTGCTGTAATGTTAAAAATCTGCAGAAAGATGACTGTGGTGTGGTTAGTAGTTGAAGAATGCACGTGTGCTGTGAACCTCCAAGACCTGAAACCAACTGTTTGAGCTGTAATTATTGCCAACAGGTTTTAACTCATGTGCCGGTCTGCTGTGATTAAAGTACCATGCTGAGAAATCAGAGCCTGTGATCAATTAATAATGTCCAGGTAGTACAGAATTTGGGAGTAAAAATATATATGCCACATATTGCTCATCCTTGCTGAATCTAGATAAAGTCAGTATAGTGTTTCTCCCTTCCTTCCTTCCTTCCTCCCTCCCTTCCTTCCTTCCCTCCTTCCTTCCTTTGGCAGAATGTCCTAGCAGAGTAAACTTGGGCTTTGGAATCAGATCTATCTGGATCCAAATCTCACTGTACCTTTATCTAGTTGTATGACCTTGGGAAAGATAGTTAACGCTTCTGCAGTCTATGAAATAGGTATAAAAATACCTGCATTACATGGTGGCTGGAATAATTTATCAGAATAATAACGTGCAAGCACCTGAGTCCTAGTAGAGTCTTCATAAATGATAGTTCTCATGGCTATTCCATAGTTCCTGTTTTACCTTCATTTACCTACCTACTGTTCTTCCAGAACAAAGTTTTCATCAGGCCGTGTGCCTCTAGAGATAGAGGTACCAAGCTAAGCCAGTCCCATTATATTCCTCCCAGGCCACAGTTGTTGATTCAGGGATAAGTTCATGACTCAAATCAGCCGCAACCAAGTCCTTCCTTGGGGAATTTGTGAACTTAAGCGGGGTGGGGGGGAGACATCTCTCCTCTCTGTTGCCCTGTGCTGCCAGAGCTGCAGGGCCTTCTCCATGTGCCTGTCTGCACTAGAGAGAATGAAGCCATCTTGCAGGATCTGAATGTCTGGTTCCTGTGACCACGGTTACTGGAGCAGGCCTGGCTCCTCTCTTCCCAAAGCTTGGGTGTTTTGTCATTTTGTCCTGTGATTAACTCAGCTCTGTCCCCCTCCCGCTCCATTCCTGACAGCTCTTTAACTTAAAACTAGGTCCAGACTCAAATCAGTTCTGACTAATATGTAATTATTATGCCTGTTTTTAAGAAGTTTGATTTCTGTAGATCTATCACTTAATTCTATCACTGCTTCTCTCTTGACATTTTTCCTGTTTTCTCAGTACAAGGAAGCCTCAAAATCCAAATGAAGTGGTCTTCAAAGGCTTTGCTTTTAAGCATGAATATTTACTGATGATTACATATTGGCAAAATTTGTTTCTTGCAGGGACATAAGCAGGTAAAATTTATTTCCTAAAATAGGCATTACTGAGTGGCCTGTTAGAAGAAGTTGATACCATATGGTGCAAATAAAACCACAATAATTATTCTAGAACCACCCCACAGGCTGTGCTGTGACCATGCACTGGTCACACGCAGAGGGGATCTGGGAGCCATGGGGGACCTCAGCCAAATGCATCCTCCTGGAGGAAACTGGACACAAAAGGCACATCATTCTGAGCCCACAGTATTTGATCTGTCACCTCACCCCTCCCACTTCTGAGTCTAAGCATGGCTGATCTTCCAGAAATGTTTGCTCAATTGGTCTGAACCACCAATAAAGAGAAGATAGCCCCTTCAGTGAATGCATCTTTCCCCTGAATCTCACCCAACAAGCATCCCTCCCTATCTTCAGGCTTTTTCTGTCCCAAATCACCTTCCTTTCCACACTCAAAAATGTTCCTCTCAGCTCTTTTAAGAAATTTCACTTAACCTTGGTTTTCATTCCAAATTAAGGAAAATGATTTTTCCGTAAGTTATGTAGAAAAATGAGATTCATTGCTTTCAACTTATTACTCTCTCTCACACACACAAATGACCCTTGCCCTTAAGAGATTCCATTTATTATTTTAGAAACTCATGCCCATGAAATGGTTGGAAAGTCACACATGCACAGACTCTCATAATTAAGAGCACTGAAGAAGAGGTAGCCAAGAAGAGTCATTTTTATTTTTCACATTTCCTCCTCACAGCACGAAGCATGGATAGAACAAACATTTGCTCTCATTTGCACTTTAACTACATGCCTGTGTAATCCTTAAAGTCCGTTACTTAAAGTCCTTAAAGTCAGCTTTTTGCTGATTTTTAGTTGTTTCCTCTTGGCTGTTTTTCACGTCTTCTTCTTTATCAACGCTTCATGAACCAAATTTGCATTATGTGTTTCTAATTGTCTCTTGGCTCCTCGATGTACATTAAATACTTAGTTGATACTTGATCACTGAATAGGGAATAACAGAGAAAGTAATGTCTTTCAGACACTGATAGTCTAGTGGGAAACACAGGATAAACTCAAAGAGGTCTATAATTTTCCAAAGAGCATTCACATGAATAATTTAACCAGCCTCCACTTTAAAGCAGAACTAGACTACATTAGGCGGTGTGACTGGAATTGCTGTGCCCCAGAGCATGTGGAGGAAGAGAATTGTACTGGCCCAGTACTCACGTAGATTGCTCTGATCAGTCATATGCTGTGGTTAATACAGGATCTCAGAATGTTAGAGCTGTAAGCTTCTTTAATCCAAGCCCTGCATTTTGCAGATGAGAAGACTGAGGTACAGAGACCTTCCCAGGATCACACACTTAACTACTGGAGAGCCGTGCCTCACGTCCTCCAACTCCTGATTGCTAGTTTTTCGAACAAGCAGGGTAAAATGAAATAAATCCATCAGGAATCTTTTTACAGAGTTCATCTTCATTTTTTTTTTTATTTTTAATGAAATGTTAGTTGAGAAAGAGGGTGCAAGGAGGGGGGGCAGAGAGAGAGAGAGAGAGAGGGAGAGCGAGAATCCCAAGCAGGCTCCGTGCTGTTAGGGCAGAGCCCAAGCTCCGTCTCACAAAACGCAAGATCATGACCTGAGCTAAAATTAAGAGTTGGATGCCTAACCGACTGAGCCACCCAGGGGCCCCGGAAGTATTACTATTTTTGTCGTTGGGATCTTGTCTTCCTTCAAGGCCTCTGTTAGAAATATCAGTTATGTGGGATTTCTAGTGTTAGAGAATACCATTAGAGGAAACGCAGGATACACCCGATTTTATTCCATACTTCCTTACCCACTGATGTGACTTGAAAGCATTATAGAAAGTTAAAGGCTGCTTTTAGAGTAAGCTTTCCAAAGAAGTGTGATTAAAAAAAAACAAAACAAAACAAAAAAAAAAAACGGCTCCCTATCCACAGCCGCGAAGAGTAACTTCGGAAAATGTTCTAATTAATGTCTTCGCCAGGCGTCCCATTTTTAAAATTATTTCCTACAAGAAGAGCTCTATTAAATAACTTTTACTTTTCCATCTCCAACTGAATTTTCGTCTCTTTCTTATGTTCCTGCTCAAATTTGGTGGCTCTGTGTGAATATCGATTATGGTAAAAGGAGATTTTGTTCCTGTCTCTCACCGCTGAAAAAGGGGGTATAGATGTCATAGCTGCTGTTAGCAGAGGACTAGACTGGGCACCTGGGAATATAGCTGCAGGGTGGAGATTTCAATGGTCACACAAACAGTAACAGCTCAAGACTGGACTCTCTCTCAGAGCCAAGTAATGGCCTGAATGTCTTCTTGTCTTTCATTCCGTGCCTAAATACTTTTCAAGTTTCAAGTTTACGTGACAGTTTCAAGTGTACATGATTCCATGTATGTACATGTAGTGATATGATCACTGTGATAAATTTAGTTAACATCCATCACTACATACAGTTAACATGATTTTTTTTCTTGTAATGAGAACCTTTCAGGTTTGCCCTCTTAGCACCTTCCAAACACACAATCCAATTTTGCTCCCCAGGACTAATTTTATCACTAGAAGTGTGTACTTTTTGACCCCCTTCACCCATTTCATCCTGCATATCTCCTTGTGATCAGAGGACAGAAAGACAGCTACCAATAGCAACTCAATTTAGGGGCTCCACAAATGGAAATTTCACGGGCTTCAAATGTGGAGATTGTCCTATACTTGAAGACAATCTCTAAGTAGAAATAGAAAAAGTAATAATTTTGGGCTGGGGGTGCCTGGGTGGCTCAGTCGGTTGAGCGTCCGACTTCAGCTCAGGTCATGATCTCGCAGTTTGTGGGTTCGGGCCCCCGCGTCGGGCTCTGGGCTGACAGCTCAGAGCCTGGAGCCTGCTTCCGATTCTGTGTCTCCCTCTCTCTCTGCCCCTCCCCTGCTTGCACTCTCTCTATGTCTCTCAAAAACAAGTGAACATTAAAAAACTCATAAAAAAAGAATTTTGGGGTGGGACACACAGGACCCTTTTCCATCACTGCAATTCACGTACAAGTCTACACAAAGCTGACACTGTTTTTCTATAGTAAAATGGGGACGACGTATCATTTGAATCATTGAAACCCAGAAATAATCACCAAAGTTTATTTTTGTCAATGATTTCAAAGTTCTTTTCAGAAAAATGTTTTCCACCAAGGGCAGATGTTAATTGATTTTAATTCTACCTCTTGTTCTGCATTGAATACCCTTGGTTTCGCATAAAGTATGATAATGTAGGGAGGAACAAGAAAGTCAATGGATATCGCTGAAGCCAGTTTTCAATGTATTCAACATGTGTTCATAAGGGTGGAAACATTTAGGGACCTGTTTAGGTCATTTAGTTATAGAAATAAGAAAAGATACGAGCTACAAATAGTGAAAAGATGCTTCATATAATTTGGAGAGATATTAAGTTTATACAGTACTGTAGGATATTCACAGCGTTGGACTCAAACTTCAGTTGCTTTGTTTTGGTGCAGACACCCTTCTCCATTTGACCTAGTGATGTTGCCTAACACCCTGGTCACTATTCTCTCCACATCGTACTGAGACACCTGGTGGTAGCTAACTATGTTGACCTACTCCCTTTTTTTCGCTTGTTCTTTGGACACCATACTCTCCTGATTTTCTCATACTTCACTGGCTATTGTTTTTCCATCTTCTTTCCTGGCTCTCCCTCCCTCGCTCGACCACTAATGTAGACTGCCCCAAGACGCTGGGTCTCGAGCACCCTGTTCTTTTCTATCTACGCTCTCTGAGGTCATCTCCAATCCCATGTACTGGTAATACCCAAACTATGTCTCTGGTGTTCACATCTCCCGAAAGATTTAACTCCTATTCTCAGTGCCTTCATTAGGTAGTCTGGGAGGCACTGCAGACTTAATATGGCTGAAATAAAAATTGATTTTCTATCATATACTTGTTCCTCCCCCTCTTTTCCCTTCTCGGTAGAAAACACCACCGTCCAACATCAAGACAAATATCCTAGGGCTTGTCTTTGATCATTTTCTTACCTTCACCTTCCACATACTGTCGCCCTTGCCTCTAAAGCAGACCCAAACCATCCATTCCTTCTCATTTTCATCAACACCCTATCCAAACCACCAGTGTCTCTGACCCTCACCTCTTGCGCCTACCTCCCAACTGTCTCCCCACTCCCACTCACGTCTCCCTTCAACAGCCACAGTGAACTTTTAAAATCATGAATAATAGGGGCACCTGGGTGGCTCAGTCAGTTAAGTGTCTGACTTCGGCCCAGGTCATGGTCTCACTGCTTGTGAGTTTGAGCCCCGCGTCAGGCTCTATGCTGATAGCTCGGAGCCTGCAGCCTGCTTCGGATTCTGTCTCCATCTCTCTGCCCCTCTCCAGCTTGTGCTCTGTCTCTTTCTCTCTCGAATATAAATAAACATTAAAACAAATTTTTAATCGTGAATAATATTTGTGACACCTTCCTTCCCACAGTTGTAATCCCCAATGGCATCCCATCTGGCCTGCAGTGAAACCCAGGCTGTGCCCTGGTTTACCAAGCCCCCACCCCATCTGGGCTGTGCCTGGTTCTCCAACATCATTTTATAGCTCTCTTCCTTCTTTTATATCCCAACTTTGCTGGCTTACTTTTTATTTCTCTAACACTGTAGATATGTGCGTTCCATAGAGCCTTTGCAGATGCTGTTTCTGGGCGGAAAGCTCTTACCTCCGAGTGGCTGGATCCTTCTTAACATTCATATCTCAGCCTAATTCACCTCCCATGATAGCAATCTAAAGTAGTCACTGTCACATTCCTCTCCTTCAGTTCTCTCCTATGTATTCGTTACTCTTTGACATCTTCTTTATTAAATTTTACTCTTTAATTTGTGTGTGGGCACACACACAACTGTACCATAAGCTCTGAGAGCAAGAGCCTTGGTGGTATAACTTCCGTGCTTGGAACAGTGCACATAATAGGTGCTCAAAAAACATATTCCAAACAAATGAATGAATGAATTTAACCTTTAGGACAATCTGCTATGTGGAGAATTGGTGACATTTTCTGTTTTATTTCATAGTGCGAACTTGGCTGATCTAACTAAATTCCTAAGGACTAATCAAAAAAGTAAAATAAAAACTTACCATCATTTGGCCAGTTCAGTTACCCGGAACCTCTTCCTTCTGCATTTGTGATTAAGGCTGCCACAAAGAAGAAACATATTGGCACTGTAAATCTGATAGATTTCTAGTTAGATGCATGGAGGAAGGTAATGTGACTTAGAGATGAGATCTTTATGACCTATGACCTCTGGATTCTCATTCATTTGAGGAAATGCTAGCCATAAACTTCAGGCAGTTTGGCAGAAATGGAAAGCTCATAATACTGAGAACTCCTCTAGGAATGTTTCATTTATTCCCCCAGTTTTCCCTTCCTTTTTGCTGATACGAGATGAAATGAAAAGTACAGCAGGCATGATTCTGGAACAGTCTCAATCAGAATTTACCACATCACACGTTCTCACCTGCGTGGCTAAAGCTCCTGTCTGAACTTAAGTTTGTCTGACCCTCAGCTAAGCCACACCCTTTCTAAGGAGGTTTCTAAGGCAAAGCCCATTGACCCGTTTAGAGATCCAAGGGTAAGGAACTTCATATTTATTTGTCATTTAGACACTATTTATGGCATTCTAAGCACATGACCCCCTTAAGACTGTAATTACAGTTTTTGCATGAAAAGAATATAGAACACTTCTTGTTTGATTTATCCTTTTGGGACTTAGTATTCAAAGTATTGAAAATCCTTTTATTTCATATTGAAAATAGTTTTACACGGCCTGCAGCCAGTTCCCCATTCTCCCCTTCTCGTTTCACAATTGCAGAGTGCTACTCGGGTAGTTTCCCTCTGTTTTGAGCCCCACCCTTCTGTTGCTAAGCAGCTGAACTAGATTGCATAAATTGTCAATTACTCAGCTATGACAATGAAAAAGACTGGGGGGCAGTAGCCAGAAATGAGGACAGCTACTTCTATCACTTGGGATTTAGGATTCGGTGAGGAAGAGAGTCAAAAGGCAGTAGGTGAAGTGAGCATAAATAAAAGTTTGATTTATAGTTACCAACTGGGAGAATTGGGGAATAGGACAAAACACCCCTCCCTTGCCCTCATTTTCTTTGCATATATTTTCAGAAAGACTTGAGCAAGCACATTTTCCTTTACGAACTTTTATTCATTGAAATGAGTTTTTCCTCCATTATAAAAGTAATTTCCTATGATGACTGGAAGAAAAAAGGAAATTAGAGAAGGGAAAACTGACACGATTTCACTACTTTAATATAAACCTTGTAACCCTTCGTATATATTTCCTTCAGAGATTTGTAGTCATTGTATTAGAGTAGATTGGTTTTGTTTGTGTATTTGTTTGCTTAGGCCTAGTTATAATTCACATACTCTTATGCTTAGCTTTAGAATATTTATTGAGTAGCAGTTATTAATTTATTTTAACACTTCTTGGTTAGGTTGACTCCAAAATCTGAAATTAGTTCTAAATCTGTACGTCTTAAAAGAGCATATTTGCCTTTCTGACCCCCCCCCCCCCCCAACACACACACACACAAAAAGAGTCTCAAGTATCTTTGGTGATAAATCTTCACCCATCTCATTTATGCAACTTCTTTTTAATAAAGCAGGTTTCATATGGCAGGTATCCACCGGACATTCAGCTCTCCCTCAGATCACCTCACGTCTGTGGCTTCCTGTGGAAATGTTCCACAAAACGACCATTGAATAGAATCGCAAAGATTTCCTTTTGGAGCCCTTGCAGACTCCACTTACCTGTGTGACTCTAATAAGTGCAATGACGCCTCTGGCTCCCCAAAGACAAGTAAACCTTGTGTGTGGGCATAATTAGCACACAGTCAGGTTGTAAGATCCAGGTGTTTGGTTTTCTTAGACGAGGCATTCCCCAGCAGACACATTAGTGGTTTCCCAAAGAGCTCCTTTGCAAATAGCTATCGAAACAGCAAATAATGAACTCAAAAAGGCGCGCAGTGAATAGGACACCAGAGGGTGCTAGAGGGATGTTACAGTATGCCTCGGCTTTCCCTTGGCTCTGCCGGTCAAAAATGAAATAAAGCTTTTTACATAATGCACTCCCTTGTCTTGAACACATATATTGGAAGCTATACAGCATAGCTCTGTGATGAGAGTCAAACATTTGTTGCTATGTATCCTTCTCATCAGTGTTTTTTCAAAAGCGGGTCTCTTCTTCCCATGCTGAATTTAAGAAAATAATTTTTAAGTCTCTGCTTAGCTGTGCTTTTTTAAGGAAGGCACATTCTTATTCTTCCAAGGTTGCATCTCTTTGACCTCTCCCAAGAGACAGTCCCATGTGTTAAAATGGTGAGCAGTTCTCATCTGCTAGATATTAAAGAAATGAATTATTTCCAAACCTGCTTTTAGAATCACAGAGCGTGGTGATTCGATCAGCGTGTGCCTCCTGTTGAATTTAAAATGAAACATGTGCATACATGAGCATAAAGTAGCAGTGCCGAAGAAACATAGGAATGGGTAGTGAGAAAATCATACTGGCATTTATTCGTAAACAGATCGTTTAACCAGAAGGTTTTTATTTTGCAGTGTTAAGCTTTTGAAAATCTATTTTCAGGGGCACCTGGGTGGCTCAGTTGGTTAAGCTTTGGACTCTTGGTTTCATCTCAGGTCATGATCTCACAGTGTGTGAGTTCAAGCCCCGCATGGGTCTCTGTGCTGACAGTATGGAGCCTGCTTGGGATTCTCTCTCTCTCTCTCTCTCTCTCTCTCTCTCTCTCTCTCTCTCTCACCCCACCTCTTTCTCTGCCCTTCCCCTGCTCATTCCCTCTCTCTCTCAAAATAAACTTAAGAATTAAGAACAAATAAAAACCTATGTATTTTTGTTCAACATAATTTATCTTAAAAGTATGGTTTTAGTGCCTAACATTTGTGTGTCAGTGTGTCTAGAATTGTCCTTGAAGCCATCCCCACTCTCCATGACCTGGCAGTTTACTTGAAGAAACAAGAGATTTTCTCTTCAAGAAGCTGTCATGTGAGAAAAATAATCCACGACCAATAATACGTACCAAACACACACCATTTTGCAAATGTGTGTCAGAGAAAATACCATGGGTTTAAAGGAGGTGATACCACAGGACTGGAGGGTTGGGGGAACTGGCTGGGCTAGGAGGTTGCAGGATTGGGTGGCAGAGACCGGGCAGAGCAGAGTCACAGCCTGGCCAGAAGGGGGAGCAGGCAAGGACGCACGCCAGGCAACACAGCAGACGTCTCTTCATCCTTCCCCAGGGAGGTCCCAGTCCGAAATTACAAATGTCCCTTATTTTTATGTTATTTCTTTGTTTTTAATGTTGTGGGTTGGAGGTTGTATTGTTGTGGTTTTTAGTTCGGGTTTTGTTTTAGAGCCCGTTCTGTTTATGGTCGTGGTGGTTCTTTTCTCAGAAGGAAAAAGAAAAAAAGGCCTCGCTGTCATTAAAATGGCAAATCACTCCATCCCCAATATTGCTGGTAGTTTTCCTGACCCTCCACGGCTGTCTTGCAGCCAGAACGGTGGGACGCTGTAGTGTCCTGCCCTGTAGCCGGGCTGCCTCAGGAGGATCAGGGGTTCAGGTCCCCGTGTTCTCCCAGCCCCTCATCCAGGTGGACTCCATACTGTGCCCTAGGGCACCTGGGACGTGTGTCTTCTCTTGCTGGGGTTGAATTCCTTACGGTAGAACCGGGGCCTGATTTCGTCTTTGTGGTCCTCGTGGTCAAGGCACATTTGGAACTCAAAAAAACATTTCCTTTATAATTAAAAATATCCTTTTATTAGCATAAGAGCAGAATAAATGCATTGTGGATAATTAGATAACGTATAGAGCAAAAGTATTTTTTGAAAAACACTATGCCGTCCCACAGTTTGTTGTTACCACCTGAGTATCTATCCTTCCAAACTTTTTTCTGTACATATCTCTATTAGTCTATCTGTCCTCCTGTTTCTCTATCTACCAATCCGTGTAGCTAGGTATTTTTATGAGATTATACTATAAGACACATTATTTTGTAATGCACACTAGTACACAGCTTATGTTTTTCCATTTACTAATCTCCACATTTTCACCTAAGTGTTGATCTCCATGTGAGGTTCAATAAACTCACTGCGTAAAAAGCTTCCTTGGGAATGCTTATTAAAATTCAGATTCCAAGGCCCTAGCTTGGATCTGCAGATTCAGAATCTCCAGTGTTATGGCTCTGGAATTTATATTTTAGCAAATGTCTAAATGCTCATATAACAGTCATTGATCTACAGTATCATGAGGGGACAGAATAGCTTTCCAGTATAGATACACTGCAATTTCTTTAACCAACCTCAAAGGTTCAATTTTTTGTTATCATGAGCCAGGTGATAAACATCATGAACATCAGTAAGTGATAAGTAGACAAGTTGAGATGGTAAACATTCTAAATCTCTGTAAACGTCAACACAAATTTAGTTATTAAGTGCTAGTATAAAAAATTTTAAATCCATGCCCAATATTGATAGAGGGGGATCTTTGGTATGAATACCAAAGCCCTAGGACATATCACCATGAAATGAACTGAACTGAAACTACAGTAGCAGCTTTTTTCTTTTCTTTTCTTTTCTTGTCTTTTCTTTTCTTTTCTTTTCTTTACTTTTCTTTTCCTTTTCTTTTCTTTTTTCTTTTTTCTTTTCCTTTTCTCTTTTCCTTTTCTCTTCTCTTTTCTTTTTCTCTTCTCTTTTCTTTTCCCTTTCCTTTTCTTCCTCTTTTCTTTTCCCTTTCCTTTCCCTTTCCTTCCCCCTCCCTTCCCTTACCCTCCCTTCCCTTTCCCCCTCCCTTTCCGTTCCTTTCCTTCCCTCCCCTCCCCTCCCCTTCCCTTCCCCTCCCTCCTTTTCTTCCTCCCTTCCTTCTCTTATTCATGGGTCACAGAGCCAAAAATCTGTGTGGGGGTAGATAGCCAGATGACGCAGGTCCCCATATTTGGGGCTCTTGACTCTGTTATGTGGACGCGTTGGCCAGCTTTGCCACTCTGAATCCTTTTGATGTCTGCTGACAGATTCTTTCTTGACACCACTTAACGCGGCTGATTAAGTTGTAATCAAACAACTCTGCCCAACCCTCATTATTTCATCCGAATATGTGTTGATATACAGTAGTTGGTCCAATTCTCCAAGTTCTTGGCTGCCTCAGGGGAAAAGTCTGCCCAGGATTTTTTTTTTATAATTATTTTTCTTCCTTTCAAATTTTTTTTTTTTTGTAGTTTCCCTGGTTTCATGATGTAAGGTCAGAGCAATTAAACTTGAGCATGAAGTAATTAATTACATGAAGCTTGAATTATAATTACGAATTGATCCCCACCTACCTTGATGACACCTGGTGGCAGTGAGTTTCACAGTGTTATGAAGGACAGATGGTAAGGCTCCATTTGGCCTGTCATGTAGGAGATCCAGGTAGTTAGGTTAAAAAATGCTTTTCATAGACCTCAGATGGGCCACATTTGTCCAAAAGGCCGTGTATGGACCTCTAGACACCATTAGGTTGATATATTTTAATCTCTTCAGCACGATGTTATTGATCCTGTTTCATCACAATAGATAGGGCCTATAAATGTGTTCATTTGTTTATTAAATATTTATTGAGCCCTCACTAAATGCAGACACCAAGCTAGGCACTGAGATTCAATAGTGAACAAACAAATACAGTTCCTACCTTCATGGAGTTTCCTACAAACACAGTAGGAGCAATTAACCTACACTTGGCATGTGGGGAAAGGCTTCTCCTATTATTGATGTCTGAGAAAATCTGAAGGACAACTGAGAACTGAGGGTAGAGAGGGCAGAAGATGTCTAAGGCAGAAGGAAGAGCATCTACAGAAGTCCATGAGACGTCATGCCATATTCAAGGAACTGAAAGAAGTCCCCCATGGCTGGACATGGGGCTTGCTTAGGGCTGAAGCTGAATAGGTAAGGCAGGCCAGCTTACCCAGGTCCTTGGCAGCCCTGGTAAGGAGTTTGGATGTATTAGAAGAACAAATGGGAAATCACTGAAGGTTTTTAAGAAGATATTTAACCTTTAAGCTTCGGAAAAGGAGACTTATAATATGAAATCTGGATGTAATGGGCACTTAAAAATGACCGATGCCCTTTTTTTCTGTGAGCTCCACCTCACCAGCCTCACCAGAGGAAAAGCACGGGCTCAGAAGTCAACAAGACGAGTCTGGTCTGAAGGTCAGTCAGGCAGATCTCAGAAGACACCCTGATTCTTACATTTCCTTAAAAAGGCTGAAAATGAAAAAAAAAAAAAAAAAAAAAAAAGAATGAACCTGCTGCCTGTGGCTAAGCCATAGGGAAGCCATGAACTCAGACTGCCAGACAAATGGCAACACCAAAGCTTTCTGGCAAAAATAAACATTGTTAATTAATTGGGGAGGCGGGGGCGGCGAAGGTAGGAGGATCTCATTCACAATAGTAAGAAAAGCTAAAATATACTTAGGAACAAATCTAAAAGACATCCAAGTCCTTATGGAGAAAATTACAAAACATTGCCAAAGAATATTAAGATATAAATCAAAGGAGAAATACATCACATTCTTAGATGGTAAGATTCAATATCAAAGTCAGTTTTTACCAAATTGATTTTAAAACTTAGTAACATTCCAATCAAACCCTCAGTAGGTTTTTTGTGGGTGTGTGGGAGTCTGGAGTTTTACAAGCTGATCCTAAAATTCATATGGAAAGCACACCAAAAAAATGCCAAGGATATATTTGAAGAAGAGCTATCCGATAGCAACACTTATTTTAAAGCTATGTTGATCTAAGTCAAAATAGTATTGGTGCAGGGATAGAAACCCAGACCAGAGTAGAGACCCCAGAAAGAAAGTCATGCATATATAGAAAACTTGACATATGGCACTAGATATTGGCATTGCAGACTGAGTAGGGGAAATTATCGATACTTACCTGAGAATGCATACAAAAATAAATTCCAGATGGATTAAAGATCTAAATCTGAATAACAAAAATGCTTGCAAAATCTCACATCATGGAAGGATTTCTCAGACAGGATATAGGAAACAATCACAATTGACAAGTCTGACTACATTAAAATTAAGTCTGTCCAACAGAAACTACAACATGATAAGAGACATAATGGGGGAAGATATTTATGTTGGATATAAGTGCTATAAACTAGTATCCAGAGTATGTTTTAAAATTATAAATCAATAAGATATAAAAACATAGCCTAATATAAAATTGGGTAAAGAAAATGAACACTATATACCCAGAAAAAATGTAATTGGGTAAGAAAGGAAGCTCAGCTCCCTAGTTATGAGGATGTAATGCATACGCCTTACGGATACCCATGCAAATTGCTCAGACACCTTGTGACATTGTGGTACATCAGACTCACAATCTTTAGGCGTTCACAGGGTAATACTGTGATCTCAAGCTGGGTGCCAAACTGGTGCCTAACTTTTTCAACTTTGCCAAAGCTTAGAAGGTCAGCAGCCAGGGTAATGTGGAATTTAGGTCTTAAGCCAAACCACACAGGGTTTTGGAGAAAGCACAATTCAGATGAAGACTTGTGAGACAGGAAAGCCAGGTCTACAGGACTGAACAACCCAGGGAGTGTCACAGCTGGTAGACAGCAAGTCACAAGAAGCCAGATCATGAGCTGAAATTCATGCCAGGTCAATCCTAATGCCCATTAACTTTTGGGCAAGTGAAGGCCAGAGCTCAAGGCAAGCCGAGCCCCAGGGGAAGGGAGTGAGTCAGAAAATGATCTAGTACAAACTTCTGGCCACCTGGCCACTTGGCCACCTCCATCCTTGTTACAGACCTTTCTTAGTCTTAATGAGTCAGTGGTGTCTCTTGAGCAAAACTAATCACCCAGAGTCAGAATTGGCAACCTCATCCTCCTAGTGTAGGGGTTTGTGGGTAATGCTGGCTGCTCATTCAACACATAATGATTGACTGCCTCATATGTACCAGCCACTATTCTTGGTGCTTGGGATACATCAACGAACAAAGTAAACAAAGATCCCTGTCCTCCTAGAATTTACATTCTTTTATCGGGGGAGGGGGAGGGGAAGGGACATTATAAATAATCAATATTTTTTTAATGTTTTAAATGTTTATTTTTGAGAGAGAGAGAGATAGACAGAGCCTAAGCAGGAGAGGGGCAGAGAGAGGGAGACACGGACTCTGAAGCAGGCTTCAGCCTCCTGGCTGTCAGCACAGAGCCCAACTCAGGGCTTGAACTCACGAACTGTGAAATCATGACCTGAGCCCAAGTCGGCTGTTTAACAGACTGAGTCACCCAGGCGCCCCATAAATAATCAAAATGAACTAGCAAATTACTTATCTCGGGCCCTACCCCAGACCAGCTGAAAAAAAGAATCTGTATTTTAACCAGTTTCTCTAGCGACTTATATGCTAAAAATTTGACAAGCACACGAACCTAGGAATCATTGGCTTTTCCATTTGCGGTTCCACATTCCATTGATTACAGTTCAGTTGGCTTTCTGCCAAATCGACGCCTTGCTGTGTTCTTGGTAACAGACAGTTATGACATTTCTTGGTGGTAGTGATAGGAAGTAGTTGTTGCGAGCAGATATTATAGGCAACACTTAACCAAGTCATTCTCAGTTTGGGACTGCTTTCTTTGCTATAAATGTGCCTATTCCTTATACTGGGCGACTAGTGACTATAATTAAGGCAACTTTAATGGCAGCAAGTGGTTTTGTTTCTTTACACACCTTGCTATTCTAGACCAATTTATTTTAGTTCTGGTACGTTCAGTTACACCAAAAAATATTGACTCCTTTGCTAAATAAAGACAATCTCACGATTTTCTTCATTTTAACACAAAGAGGTAGACTATGCAGTGAGAGCAGAAGACAAGCAGTGAGAATTGGCCTGAAGTGCTTTCTGATTCCACACTTCAGCCTCCACCATTGCCTCTTCCAGAAAGTTCTCGTCATGTCTCCCTGTCAATGCAAAACACCCATTCTTTGATATCAGGTTCCAAGTTGGTCTTTCCCATTAATATTTTCCTGTTCATCCCAAAATAAAGTAATTGTCTTTTATTTTCAACTCACATAGCGTCCAATGTGATTGTCTCTGTGACTCATTTTGAAACTAATCATATACTGACTTACGACAGCTCTTCCTCTCTTGCTTTGAATTGTCTTCCACATCTTATAAGCTGTCATTGAAGCCTTGGATTGTTTCTTTACATTCTCATACTTTTACATCCTATTTTCCAGGATAGATTTTAGATTCCTTAAGAACAAGAACTGTGTTCTTGTATGTATGTATTTTAATGCATTTAATGCATTGCCTCATACAAAATAGTCATTCGGTACATTATTATTGGTTTTAGTGTGTACTCTGCCCTCTGCATAAAGATTTTTCTTTTAGGTCAAGAATTAGTATGTAAATTATAAAACTTGGTGCTGACATCACACAGACATTTCCATTCGCTATTGGAATACAACTTTAGGTAATATCTTAAGGGTTGGAGCTGAACCATATTTAGCTTGGAAGGACATTTCTCAGGCTGCTAAGTAGATGTCTTTGACGATATGCTGGTTTGTTCCCAGTGTATGAGAGCGCAGGAACTGGGTTACAGTTTGGAGAGCAAGATAAGTGGCCTCTACTGTCAGAAAAAGCAGGAAAGAAATTTAGAATTTAAACTGAATGTCTTTAACTTTTAATATGGTGTTCCTTGTGTAATGTCATTACCCAACATTTGAAAGAAAGCTGTAACCCAAGTCTAAACAGCATCGCCATAAAAGCAGAGAGAGAATATGAAAAGCGTACAGAGAATTTTTTTTCCTATAGCAGAATGGAAAAGCAGTCCCATACTGAATGTAACACAGTTCCCAAAGAAATGGTATGAATCGCTACACTACCATGCTGAATCAGTTTATTCCTAACTGTTCAGTTTACCCATGAAGAGGAGATTTAGTAAGAACTCAGAAATTGAGTGATGAGGCTAGAGCTAAGATAAAGGGTTACTATCCTCACACGTTCTTTTTTTCTTCAAAAGATACACATTCTTACCAAATCCTTTTTACTTTTCCAAAGACGTTCTCTTTATATTGATGAAGGAAAAAATGGAGTATCCCTTCTTCAATTTATTTTTCACAGTTTAGCACATCAATCTGTGCTACATTGGGCCAATTGAAATCTTACTGGAAATTGAACAGCCAAATTTCTGAGGTGAGCCGAAGTTACCTATAGAACTGAATTTTGAAGATGGAAAAATTGAAACAAAAGCATTTCTAAGCACTAGAGAAAAGCTTATTTTGGGAAACACACAGGCTCATCCTATTCCGTGATTTTTTGGGATTGTTAATTAACTGTAAAGTTTCATATTGTAAAAGTATATCCCCTGTTCATCGAAACCAGAGTAAATAGCAACCAGAATTCTTATGAATTTGAATGATAGAAAGGGAGCACCCATGCTCAAAATTTTAAGAAATCTGGTTGACTCTATTTCCCAAACTCAAGCCTACCTAAAGATAGAAAATAGATGCAGAGAAAATGGCAAACATCCAAGTAGGATCCTATCACACCTAAACCAATCTTTGTGATCATACATTTTCTTCTCAGAATGAATTTGTATTTTTCATTTATCTATTGGGTTCTTCAAGCTGTGGATGTATTTATTCACATATGCATACCAGGTAATAGGTCAAATAGATGACTCTGGGTACCTTTTTGTATGATGCTTATTCTGACCTTTTCTATGAGTAGAAAAATTAATAACCGTATTAAAGCTGGTTTAATACAGTTAGCATGAACTCTTTTTTTTATTTTAATGTTTATTTTCGAGAGAGAGAAAGAGAGAGAGAGAGAGCGCATGAGCAGGGGAGGAGCAGGCAGAGAGAGGGGACACAGAATCCGAAGCAGGCTCCAGGCTCTGAGCGGTCAGCACAGAACCCTATGTGGGGCTCGAACCCATGAACTGTGAGATCATGACCTGAGCTGAAGTCAGATGCTTAACCAAGGAGCCACCCAGGTGCCCCTAGCATGAACTCTTATATGGACCAAATTTTTAAAAAATCTAAATCATGGGCTATTTGACTTGGGTAAGCATCAGCTATCTCTGAAATATCAAATCATGGCTCCATATTATTTGAAGGAGTTTTGCAAAAATTTGAACTGCATTTAAAGAAGGTTGTTTATATACTACAAGATATTTAAGATGCTTGTTTATGGCAAAGGTTTAAAAAAAACTGACACAGGTTTTACAGTCTACTTAGAAGAGAGAAGAGGAGTCATTGGAGGCAGGAAAAATGAATTTTAAATACGTACAAGGTTACTGTCTTTCTACACTAAATGGTTTTTAAATATTTATATTGCCCTTTCCTCTCCTGGAATTTAAATAATCAAACAATTTGACTTCCTTAACCATGCCAGCGAAAGCGAACCTGGGTGCTATGAGTCACAGCCATTCGGGGGGAGGGACATCTTTCCTCTGAATGAACATAAAGAAAGTAAGAAGATAGGATTGAAGAAAGCAATTACTATTAAAAAGACCACTTATCAGTAAGACCATTTCAAACAGCAAGAATCAATCTTCTTCCCACCAGTATCTATTATTGAATGCAGGAACCAAAGAAGGGAATTTTATCTCACCCAACAGGCATGCTTCTATGCAGGTTCTGGTATTATTCCAAGCCAATGAAGACATTATTGTCTTCATTCACTAAATACTTACTAGGTACCTTTTTAGACCAAGAGCTGTGCTGGCCCACAGTGGGTAAGAGAGACACAATCCCTGCCCTCATGCCGCTTTGCTTAGTGGAATGTTCTTTTGGAGGCCCTCTTAGTTCAAAGGGTAGGATCACCCCAATGCCCAGTGATTCTACACAGCGTTTTACTTTTTTGACTCCTTGAAATTCCCCACTTTAAAAAGCTCTTCTCCCTTGATTTTCTAAGATATTTCTGTCTTTAGGGGTTCTCTCTATTTTAGTTGCTCTTTCACTTTCTTTTTCTCTTAAATGTTGCTATTACTGGATTCACTCTAGCCTTGCATAGTATTCCAAATGCTCTGTTTTGGGGCAATCATCTATTTTCTTTGGATTGAGCTATCACTTGAGATGCCATAGACGGAAGACTCCTAACCATCCCCACCGCTGACCCTCCTGAGCTCCAAACTCCACATCAGTAATTGCTGAAGATTCCACATCCTGTCTTTCAGGTACTTCAGACTCAACATAGCCTAAGCCAGCCTCAGCCTGTGTTTTCCCAAATTGTTGGTGCCTCCTGCCTTAGGTGTCTTAATGGTGCTACCATCTCTCAAACCGGAAACCTTGGGGTCATCCCTGACTCCTGCCTTTTCCCATGTGGCTTCCCCTCAAGTCTGCCATTTAGTTTTCTATATCCTCATGGTAAAACCTCTGTCTGCTCAGTTGTCTACATCCATATTATCCTTGTCCCAATCTCAGCTGCGTCCGCGACACTATGCCTTGCAGCTGCTCTCCCTGCATCCAGCCTTCTTCTGAGGCCTCCCCCACTTCTCCGTGGCATGATGCAAAGGACCCAGATGTGGAAGTGGGGGAACTCTGAATTAGAATCCTACAACAGTACTGTTGTAAGAATTCCATACATGGCACAATGCCTAGCCCGTAAATCGTTTCTCCTCCTTCTACCACTTTTCTCCATGTGTTTATTAAAGTTCTCTTTCTAAATATGACATAACCATTTCATTCCATTTTTGGAAATTCTCCATTACCTTATGTCTTATACGTTAATATGTATTGCATGCATGTGCACACATGTTCACACATATCACTTATAATAAAGTAGGATCATATAAAATGTAATATTTTATAAGCTGTGTTTTGTTATAACAGATATTTAATAGGTATCTACTTTGAGCTAGGATCCCTGACAGGTATCTGTAGCAACCCCTCTTTGTACCCTGCCTCGAACCCTCAATGGCCAGCTTCTGTGGATAGTCTGTACACGCTATACCTTCATATCCTAAGCAGGCACTAAAAAATATCTCCATGTGTCCTCCCTTGACTTTCTCTGATGCCTCAGAAGCTCACTTTGCTCACACATAAGCACATCCCAGAAGCAGTCCTTGTTCAGTGGTGATGCGAGCTGATGGACGAAGCGGATAAATACCCCAGCCCCCTGTTTTTCATTAGGACAATTGGCAGGCACCCCTCCACGGCTCCTCATTAGGTTCACAGCAGGATTGAGCAGTTGCCCAGACTTAACAGCTCAACAATCATCCTTTATTGGTTTTTCGTCCTTGCGTGTCTCACTGTTCCCCACTCACTCCTGTATCCTTGGACCATCTCCCAAATAAACTTCCTGCACCCAAGTCTTTGTCTCATGCCCTGCTTTCAGAGGAACCCAAACGGGGACATCATCAAGCAGTTACAGATATAATTAAAGTGTGATGAGTAAGAAGGATGAATACAGGATAATGTAAAGGTATATGGCCAGCAAGGCTTGGGGGAAAGTATATTCATGTTGGGAACTGACGAATAAAGGAAGTATCTTTATTAATTTCTTTATGTTTATGTTGGGAACTAATAAATGACTGTGAGTTGGCCAAGGGAAAGGGGAAGTCTGTGAACATCTTTCCAGATCAATAAATGTGTATCTTTATCATTATTAACGTCTGTGTAGCCTTCTGTTGTACGTGTGCCCATTTTTGGCACCCTTCCCAACAATGGAAGATATCATTCTTTTTATTTTTTGATAATTCAGTCAGTAAAAAATTTCATTGTTATTTTATTTGCATTTCTGTGATCATTATTAAGGTCGAACATTTTCTCCATGTATTTGTTGGCTATTATTCATTCATTTCTGATGATTTACCTGTTCATGATGTTAGTTTACTTTTCCATAGGAGTTTATACATAACATTTAAAATATAGACATAGTCAAGTCTACTAACCTTTTTCTATAGTTTCTGTGCTCATACCATACTCTGAAAATCTTCCTGTACCCCAAGATTAACTTTCTTTACTAATCTGAGATTTCAGCTTTATCATATTCTGAATTTTTACTTATACTTGTATCTGCTTCTGGCTTTCTATTTTGTTTTATTATTCTTCCTGCTTACTTACGCTACCACAGTTTTTAATTACTGTGTTTTGGAAACATGTTTTCTTGTCCAGGAGTATAAGCCACTCCTTATGTATACAATTCATATTATACATAATATATATGTATTACACATATATAATATATATAGGTAGTTGTAACTTTTCATTTTGATATAATTACAAACTTAGAGAAGAGTTGCCAGAATGTTACAAGCATTTCTCCTATACCCTTTGCCCAGAATTACCAATTATTTACCTTTTGTTCTATTTGCTTTTTCATTCATATTATCATTATCTCTTCCTCGCTAATTTCCTGTATACATAATGCACGCACATGCATGTGCACACACACCCACCCACATGCACACACACACACACACACACACACACACACACACACCTTATTTTCAGGCTATTTGAGAATTAGCTGCAGATACAACCGCAGTGCAGATACCCTAAATATTTCAATGTGTATTTCCTAAGGTCAAGGGTATTTTTAAAATATTTCTATGGTGCATTAATTAGAAAAAATTAGGAAATTTACCATTATCTCACCACAGTCCATACTCAAATTCTGTCAATTACCCTGATACTGTCCCTGTTAGGTATTTATGCTACCACCAGCACCGTCGTCCTCCTTCTCCCACCTTACCACCACTCCTCTGCCCCCAGAAGTCCAGGATTCAGTTCAGGTTACACATTGCATTGAGTTGTCTCCTTACTGTCTTACTTTGGAGCAAGATATCCTCATTGTTTCTCTTTCTTGACCTTGATGTTTTTTAAAAACTACAAACCGATTGTGGAATGCTCCCATTTGAGGTTTGTCTGATGGTTCTCTATCATTAAATTCAAGTTAGGCACTTTTTAATGTTTATTTATTTTGAGAGAGAGAGAGAGAGAGGGAACAAGTGGGGCAGGGGCAAAGAGAGAGAGAGAGGCAGAATCTCAAGCAGGCTCCACGCTCAGCACAGAGCCTGGCGCAGGGCTCGATCTCACTACTGGGAGATCGTGACCTGAGCCACTTAACCACCTAAGCCACCCAGGTGCCCAAGGTAGGCATTTGTTTGACAGAGATATCACAGTAGCAATATTGTGCCCTTCTCATCATGTCATACCAAACATGACGTCAGTTTGTTGGGAGTACAGGGGATGTTGGCTCTGATCATTTGATTAAGCTAGTGTCATCCAGATTTAGCTGATTACTTTAGAATCATTTTGTTATGTTCCCAGAAAAATCTTTTTCTCATAGTAAATCCACCTGATGTATATAGATTAATTGGGGAAAAAATCAATGTCTTCTTTATTTTTAGAGTCTGCTTTTCTGTCCCTCAGTAACATTTTGTAGTATTTTTTTCTTTTTATGGGTTCCACAAATTTCTTCTTCAGTCTTAGGTTTTTAATATTTCTGACTGTGGTTGGAAACCAAATTTCTTTGTTCTTTGTATTTTCTGGTTGCTTATTATTATTATTATTGTTATTATTAATTTTGCCTAAGTAGGAAATCAGTTCATCTTTGTATATTTTTGTAACTACTTTGCCTATCTCTGATAGCTTTTATAGTTTTTCACGGCTCTCTTATATTTTATAGGTAAATAATCCTATTATCCTGCAAATAATGATGTTTGTCTCCTGGGATTGAATTCAGAGTCTATCAGTTTTTAGCTTGAGTTGTCACACTACTTAGCCTCACTCTCTTCATCTATAAAATGGGGATGGAAATACCTTGTATCACTACTAAGAAGAGTAAATGCAATAATGCATATAAACCTATTATTTAGCAAGAGATAAAGCTCTCAATATATGTAAGTTAGTTGTAGAAATTACAGTAAGCTAATCTTAGAAGTCATGGCACAGATCCTGTACGTGTCTTGTGAAGTTTTTATTTTTGTTAATTTTTTTTATTATGAATTGGGTCTTTGTGGAAATTTTTTATTTCAACCCATTATTGCTAATACATAGGAAAGCAGTAGTTTTTAATATTATTATTGTAATTAGCTTTCTTCCTAAAATTATTAATTCTGATGATTTTTCAGTAATGGGTTTTACAGGTATAAGTTCATATAATCTGCAAAAAATGCCACTAGTTCTGTATTTTCTTGTTTTATTACATCAGTCAGAATTCCTAGGTAAAATTGTTAGATACTATCAGTTTCAGATTTTATGGAGAATATCCATAAGGGTTTCACCATTTTCTGTAAGGTGTTGGTTAATTTTAGATTATGTATTTATCATATTAATCTTCTAATCTTACTAAACTATAATTTCTATGGTCACAGCGTGAATTTTATTAAATGATAGAAATGAGCACGTGTTTTCCATTTTTTTTTTGCGATCATGGATAGAAGTAATCAATTATTGATAGATTTTCTAATCTTGAGCTATCTTTGCATTACTGAAATAAAGTCTATTTGGTTGTAGCCTTCTTTACACTCACTTGATTTACTAGTATTTTATTAGGATTGCTACATCTATAGATTCCCAAGTAATATCAAACTATTGACTGTTACTTCACTTGTTTGTTTTAGGTACTATATGTTTCTGCTCTTTGTAGTAAGGATATGTGAGTTTTACTAAATAAATTGTAAATCTGAAAATCTTAACATCTCTTTCTGTTCTCCAGAATGACTTGAGTAATATAAAAGTATATGTTCCTTCACATTTGCTTATAAAATAATGTGGTACTAGCAGCTTTGGGGAAATTGAGTTTTATGTTTTATTCATCGCTATGCTTTCTTCCATAATGATTGGCACATTGGGATGTCCAGTCTTTTCTTAGGTCACTTTGGTAATGGCTTCCTATTGAGATTGTCTATTTCTTACAGATTTTAAAATTTGTTACCATAGAGTGTTTCCATCGTTCTTCATCATGCAGTTCCCTTTTTATTCCTAAAGTAATGCATTTATACTTTCTCCGAAGTTTAAGCTTTATCTTTGGCAGAAGTGTGGATCTTTTATTGTTTTTTTAAAGAGCCAGTGCTTATATTCATCAGCTCTATGCTGTTTTAACTCATTGCTTTCTGGCTGTATAGGTCTTCTAAATCTTTCCATCCCACATTCTTTAGATTTATGTTATTTCTCTGTCATCTTAAGTCACACATTTAATTCATGGATTTTAATTTGCTCCAATTTAGTAATAGAGATCTTGGTTTAAAATGTTTACATTGTGGCCCAGAGAGTCACAGATGTTTTGTAGCTGGTGGGGATTGTCCAAACCATATCATTCAAACTTTTTGTTTTCCATGTTGGGAAAGCAAACAGGTTAAAGGCTTGTTTCATAGCTAGCTAGTTGCTGAACCAAAGTAAGTCGCAAACAGTTTTCCTGACCCTCTTTTTCCACTGCACCACTCCACCTGGCTTCTTAACCAAAAGGACATGAGATGAAGTAGTAAGGAGAGATCATTTCTAAGTGGGAATGTGACCTGTCTGCCATTGCAGCTTGGGAAACCCCTCTCAAATGTCCAGAACTTGAAGTAGCCAACTAAGCACTTTCAGAGTACTTTTTTTTTTTTTTTTTTTATCTTTCTTTGGGACAGAGGTTAGTTTGTGTTGACACAAGCTCAATAAATAAACCTTCTGTTGATTGAGGCAGGGTGCAGGGCCTGTAGAGGGCGGCTTTGGATCTGGAGTTTCAGACATAAGGAGCCAGAGTCGCACCTGCCGGAAAGGAGCAACACATTCCTTAGACTACCAGGCTCTAAACCAGAGCTCCCAGATTAGAGAACTTCATTCTTCCCTCTCACAGTCCCAGCCTGGCCCTCACCCCGTGCGCCCTATGTGCCATCGGTCCATCATGACCCCTTTACATTTTTACCCCAAAGCCACTTAGGAGAAGGATTGCCATCTCCTTGAATTATATATAGTTCTCCCAGCAGAGACACTCAGCTTAGCAGTGGGACTGGGGAGAGGAAAAGGAGAAATGGAATAAAAGCAGCTCAGCGAATGAGCAAGGAAGGCTGCCTGTGACAGTGTCCTCTCTACCTTTCTCCTTTCTTGTCTCCCACTGTGTTAGTGAAAATTGGAATGAGAGGGGGCAGTGTAGACATGAATTCAAACCTGAGTTTTCCTTCCCTTTTACTTAGTTAATACTTGCATGTAACAGTATACTCTCTCTCTCAAAAACAAATAAATTTTTTTTAAATTAAAAAAAAAAAGAAAAATGGGGCGCCCGGGTGGCTCAGTTGGTTGAGTGTCTGATTTCAGCTCAGGTCATGATCTCGCAGTCCATGAATTTGAGCCCCGAGTCAGGCTCTGTGCTGACAGCTTGGAGCCTGGAGCCCGCTTCGGATTCTCTGTCTCCCACTGTCTCTGCCCCTCCCCAGCTCACCCTCTGTGTCTTTCTCTCTCAAAAATAAATAAACATTAAAAAACTAAAAAACAAAAACCCAGTATATATTGATGATCTCTTGAGATATAAAAAGATGGACTTGTGTATATGTACATATCTGTGGACAGATGCCTGCCTGCACACGTATTTTCCACACACAGCAGAAGAGTCTGAAACCCAGGGATCTCGTGGGGAAGAATCTTTATGTAAAGTGACAAATGTTTTCGTCATAGAAATAATATCCCCCTTCCCTGAGTGTCTGTTTTGCCTGGGATTTTTACATTTTGTATGAAATAATGCTCAGGGTGTGTTCTTATTTCCATTTCTTGCACTGCATGAAGATAAGGGGAGTTTTACTGTCGTCACCTGGAGTTACCTGTAAAATTCAATGCAGCCTGTTCCGAGTCAACCCATGTTTATTACAAGCCAAACAAGAACGATCTTGTTTACTCTTCCACAGCCACTTCCTGTGTAGCTGATGCTATCATTCTCGCTTTAAAGATGAAGACACAGAAACTCAGGGAGGTTAACTTACCCTAGGTCACAGAGCTAATAAATGCCAGAATCTAAAATCAGACCCAGGTTTTCTGATTTTCGAGTTTAAAATTCGTTCATCTTCCTGCCAGACCAAAGCAATTTCATACTATATGGTAAATTCCTTAAGGTCCAGGAAAATGCCTTGTTTACCTTTGTACAATTGGCTTTCAGCTGTTTCCCTGAAGATTATATGCTTTGTGGCTTATCATCTTCAATTGATTTGTGTTTTCAGCCAAGCGTTCATATGCATTCTTTGAGAAGTCAGATAACGCTATTAAGACTTTTAAAACCGAGCCATCCCCTGACCCACCCCACGTAATATAATGAGTTTTTTGTTCCAGAAATACTCCATGCAGTTTGAGAGTTGGAAAGTGGAGGGAGTAAGAAGTTGCTTTTACTTACCAACTACTATGTCCCAGAAAGTGTGAGCTGCACTTTCCATAACTGGCTATCTTCTTTAATCCTCAGAACCACTCCTGGGACTCCAGCCTCTGTGATTTTTCCACCTCCCTGGGCTGCCTCCCAGTACTATGAGAAATGCATTTCTTATCAAGTGTCAAGAACATTGAGATGTTATCTATCCCTCGTGAAAGTTCAGCTGGTGTTTAAAAGTTCATCCTTTTAGTCATAAATCGCTTGGTTACTAGTAAGCCAAAAATGAAACTAAAGCAGGGGAATCTGGGTGGCTCAGTCAGTTGAGTGCTCGACTTCAGCTCAGGTCATGATCTCACAGTTCGTGGGTTCAAGCCCCACGTCAGGCTCTGTGCTGACAGCTCAGAGCCTGGAGACTGCCTCTCCCTCTCTCTCTGCCCCTTTCCTGCTCATGCTCTGTCTCTCTCTCTCAAAAAAATAAATAAACATTAAAAAAAATAAAAAACTAAAGCAATCTGCAGCAACGATTTTTTTTTAACCAAAACTAGGTATTCATTGCCACTTTCTTACAACTTTATTTTAATTTTTGTAGTTTTTCAGAAGCTACACAAGTCAAACATAGTATGTAATTTTAAGTAAATGTTCTTAGTTTGGCTTCTAGAATATTGCATTTTACCCTGCCTGCAGAATGGTACAGATATAATCCTATGAATTCATGAACAGATAGTACGGTCTGCTGCATTTGTAAAATTTAGTGCAAACGCTGGATCGTTGACACAAATTATGTTTACTAATATTTTTCTTATATTGAGTTTTCTATTTCACTTGTCCATTAAAGGCATCTGATGAAAATTTTATCTTTCCATCCTTTTCTCTGCTTTGTCTTATTCAGAGGTATACCCTGACTCTTCTTTATAGGAGCCAGATAACTAATCTCGTCAGGTAGCCTTATTCTCCTTGGTTCATTAAATTGTAAATTCCTTGAGCTCAGGAACTCTGTCCAATTCTTTTAATCCCACCTCCCACCCCAGACTTTAATTTATGATACACGAAGGAGCTTAATAAATGAGTGCTGCATTCACTAGGGTGGAAATGTAGCAGCTGTCTGCCCTTGGTGGGCATCCTGTTTGTGCCTTCACAAGTCCCTCCACAAGCGTTGAGTGCTTCCAGAAGGGGGCTTAGGTTCGCAGGGAAGCACAGTCACTGTGACAGACAACAGAGCCAGAGCCCTGGGCTCCACGATCCAACCTGCCTGCCCCTTCCTCTTGCTACATAAAGCTTGCCTTTCTTTGCCCCACCCCTTCCCTGGGAATCGGGTTGTTGTCATTGCCCAGATCTATTTGTATCACTTAGAATCTAGAAATGTGAAATGAATGGAATAGCACTGGAATTCTCCCCTTCTCCCCCGTTTATTATACAACTAAAGAATAAAAAGTGACTATCCTGCGATTACTTTTTGCCCTCACCTGTTTTGCAGCCTAACCAAAGCAATTGTTAAGAGTCATGTTGGAACCATTTGTGAATCAAGAAAATCCACCCTATAAGGTTAGAGTAGGTGTTCAGGCCTTATCTTTCTATATCAGCCTTTTACCTAAATATTTCAATTTGTCTTGAACTCTTATTATTTTTTTTTTCTGACTTCCTTTCTTCTGCTAATGTCAATTACTTAGGTATGTGTGTTTAAGTATATGAAAATATAACTCCTACGGCCCCAAACTGCTTTTAGAAGTTGCAGGAACTCAGAAGATATAGTTCTCCTGGCATCCACCTGCTGTCTGCTCAGAGCCTCAGGAGCCTGGCTCTCTGTAGACATGAGCATGTCTGGAGCAAGGCATTGGTGGCCCCAGTGAGGCAGAAGGATGAGCCTCTAGCTCCACAGCCTAGAAAACTTTTACTGAGCACTTATTGTATGCCAGGCACTGTGCTGGGCACTGGGGATACAGAGATGAGTAAGAAATACATTCTATTCCAGCAAAGGAGATTATCCATAAGCAGATAATTTTAAAACAGGGTAGGAAAGTCTGTGGTAGACAGTCGTACAGGATGAAGGAGGAGCACAAAAGGGGCCACTAACTCAGCTGGCAAAAGCCAAAAGTGGTTTCTTTTTCTTTTTCTTTTTCGAGGGAGCTGGAGCTCTCCAGCAAGCACGCTCACATGCGGGGGAGGGGCAGAGAGCAAGGGGGGAGAGAGAGAATCCTAAGCAGGATCCATGCCCAGCACAGAGCCTGATGTGGGGCTCGATCTCACCACGAGACGCTGACCTGAGCCGAAATCAAGAGTGGGACGCGTAACTGACTGAGCCACCCAGGTGCCCCCAGAAGTGGTTTCTTAAATGGAGCCTGGGAACTGGGATGGAGGATGGGGGTGGTGCAGGGCAGGGAATGAGGGAAGGGAATTAGGGGGGAGGAGAAGGTAAAGAAAAGGACTCTGGGAGGAGGTGGCACCCTGACCTCAGGCACCTAACTGAGAAATGGCTGGATTCGGGGAGTGTCAGGGCGCTAACCACGTGAGTTGAGTGCTGCTGAAGGGGCAAGCAGGTAGGTAATTGGAGAACAGGAGTGTAAAGAAGCAAGCTGGTTCGAGTCGTGGAGGACGCGCTTTACCTTGCAAAGGTATTGAAATGGATCTACCATTGCCTTTCCGCCTAGAGCTGTAAGGAGGCACTAGAAACAACGTAAGCAGAACGGCCTTGCCTTTTGCCTTCCAGATGGAGCCGTCGGAACAACGTTGAGGATATGTTTGGACAGCAGAGCACCAAAGTCAGAGAGAAAGCTATTGCAGGATCTAGGCAAGGGTTAATGGGTACGTGCATCGGGGCAAGGGTGACAGGAATAGAAGAGGCAATGAATTCGAGGCGGTCAGAATTGGCAGCACTGGGTAGACAGTAAGCACGCGTAGTGGTAGTCAGAGGAGGGAATTTAGAACGATTCCCAAGTTAGAAACTTAAGTGGTCAAGAAAACGCAGGAGGGGTAGCAATTTAGAGATTATGCTGATTTCAGTTCCGGACGTGTTGCGTTTTGAGCCATCGCCGGAGATCCAGACAGAAATACCCATCAGCAGGCAGGCACATACGCCCACATCTGAGGTGCGAGCAGAGATTTGAGAATACAACTATCGGAAGAGCACACAGCCAATATTTGGGAACGAGCACACAAGGTTGATTCAGTTTTATCCCTCAGTTAATGACACCTGTCTAAAAATCCCAGCTCGCTTCAACATAAAGATGTAGATACATGCACACGTACGTGTGCATATGTGTGCTTATACGCTGTTCCCCCACCCCACTACCGATTTAAAAAATAATAAATATCCGTGAAGCATTGCATCAGAAGAGGCGTTCTCGAGGAATGTAGACAAAACAACATAAACCAAAAACCACACACCTACTCCAAAAAAAGAGCAGTGCGTGTAGAAAATTACAGCTTTGAATCCATGTCAAGGAAGAGTGTTTGACAGCTACAGGATATGAGAAGATTCAAATAACTAACTGGTTTGAGGGAAAAGAATGTTCACAGGAAGTCACAAGAGAACCCCTTATATCCTCAGTATCAGGTAAAGTCACCATTAGTGCATCCTCACCCCCATTCATCTAATAATATGTGCTTAATGTGTTTACAGAGCTTTGCTTTTTCCCTCTAGGAAGGATGAAACTACAAAATACAGTACTGCTTGTTTTGAGATCTGGGCATTCACTACATTTTGACGTTTCAAAAAGAAAGTCAAGTTCTATGCATTTTCTAGAGAAAAGAAGCTTTGTATCTGTGTAGTACGACCTATATCACCTTCCAGAATGACAAACGATACTGGGAACTCTCGTACTGAGTGATTTAAAGAATTCTATTTCTTATGGTTCCTCTCCTGGAATGGCAGAAGAATAAACGTTTAACTGTTGATAAATATTGTATGTTCACATCTGAATCACACTGAGAAGCCCATGCTAGTTTTTCCAAAACTCTAAAATTTTCCGGAATGCTTAAATGTTTTATTATCGTAAGCTCCGTAAGAATCGTCTCTCAGTGTAGAAAAGGGAGATTAGAAAAAGCACGGTTATGATCTGTCCTTTCAGATCAATAGTGAGTTAAAATAAAGACCTGACCAAAACAATAAATAAGTAAAGTCATGTAAGAGCTCAGGCTGAGGTGGTGGTTTATCGTTTAGAATTTCGGAAGAATTATCGTGGGAAAATGAGAAACTGTAAAATAGCTTTCGTTCAATTACTAGTCAAACGTCTACATCTGTCTGAAGTCCAAAGTGAAACCACAAGCAAGCCTAAATGGAAAAAAACTGACCTCCCTGATAGATAGCATTTCATAAAGGTGGTGTGATAGTTGATCCTTTGTGGAGAAACTTGTTCAACAACAAGAGAAATACAGGTTTGTGTATAACAGAGTAATTACCTATTTAGTGAGAACATTGTTGACTTTCAGTTATTTTCTGGCTACTTTGAGGACAATCTGTAGAAAAATATAAGTTGTATTTTGACTTTGCCCCTCCTCGATAGTTGATGTGTGTCGGAAGAGAAAAACAAGTCATTTCTTCAGTTGCCTGGATAAAATTATAATTATAAAAGTAATTTATTTGGCTTGTATCGGATTCCAGAGCCTAAGAAAAATTATTTGAATTTACTTCTCTCCAGTCCACCTTCTGTAGCCCAGGTAATTACAGTAGCTGATTTTGCGTTGGTCACAGAGCATTGACGCCTGTCATACATTCAGGAGAGGAGGCGCCTGGAAAGCAATGTGGAGGAATTTAAGGCACGTCATCAAGTTTGTTCCGCTCATTTCCTACCGTGGCCTGCCACAATGCCCCAAGTGGCCATTAACAAATGGCTTTGTGCTAAGGCAGCGCTTCCCAAACCTTGTTTTGTAGGACATCAGGGCTGAGGGATATTCTTCACATAGAAAAAAAAAATACAGACATTCTGTATTCAGGTAAGTTTGGAAAATGCCAGTTAAACAAAATTAAGTAGAATGGGTTCTTTGCATGGTGCACCTCTAAGAGAGGGTGACTGCAGAATTTCTTAGATGTTTCTCATCTCAGCCCCCTGCATAAACTAGGATTTTCACAGATCTGCTTAAAATGATGGGTTAAGGGCAGGGGACCTGAGTGGCTCAGTCAGTTAAGTGTCCAACTTTGGCTCAGGTCATGATCTTACAGATCATGAGTTTGAGCCCTGTATCGGGCTCTGTGCTGACGGCTCAGCTTGGAGCCTGCTTCAGATTCGGTGTCTCCCTCTCTCTCTACCCCTCCCCCATTCTCTCTCTCTCTCTCTCTCTCAAAAATAAATAAAACATTAAAAAAAATAAAATGATGGTTTAAGGCATTGACTAGAGAAGTTCTGTGAAAATGGCTGTGTGGATCAGGGAAGGAGATTAAATCAAAAGCCTTAATTGGTACACAATTTTGTTTTCTTTGTCCTTTACAGTGTTTTTAAAAACCTGAAGCCAACATTTACAAATCAGGTAAATTTAAAACTCAGAGGTTCAAAGTTCTCTTGAAAAATCAGAGAATGAGACAAATCTGGGCCTCCGGACCTCCCCAAGCACAATGCGCTGGGTCTTCCGCGGCCGCTGCCCTTTAAGAGAGGGTGCGGGCACCCAGTTTCTAACACTGGGACAGCCCCACCCATTTGCCTCACTTGTGTAGCTCCAGAAATACCCCATTGGCCCCTCCCAACCACGTGGTACCAAACACTGGATGGATTCCTTCGGCTCACTGAGAACAGGCTCTGAGGTTGAATCTAGGTAAGTGGTAGGACAAAGCCTGGAATATGGAACCAAATGTGCCAAAATGTTGACAGTGGTTATCTACACAGCTGGGGTTATAAAATGTTTTCTTCTTACTTTTACTTTTTTTTTTTTTGCACTTTCCACATATTCTGCCATAAACACGTATGTCCCTTCTAATGAAAAAGAAAATTAAAAAAGAAAAAACAGCTAAAAAGAATAGGAAATAGGGATTTTTTTTTCTTTTTTGGAGATTTGGCTACTATAGAAATATCTGCCTTCCTTTAAATCGTAATTAATAAAACCAGTAAGAAGTAGGAATTTGATGCCAGAAACCAAAAAATAGATCTGTTTCAAGAGTTGTCGTAAGATCCTGTCTCTTAGCTTTTTACCATAAATTAATAATAAATTCATAGTTAACATTTTATGGGGGGGCGGTAGAAAGATGTTGTTTTGACTTATATGAGTATGGTTTCTGGAACTTGGACACTTTTTAGCTTCTAGAATGTGATATAAAATAAATCACCTTTTTATGTAGAATTGATAAAAATAAATAGAAGAATAGTAGATCTTTCTGAGACGATACAGGAGCTTGGGAGAATTGAAGTGGAAAATTAAGGCCCACCTTACTGGCGAAGATAGGAAGTTTCCTTGAAGCTGGCCAGAACTCAATAGTGAGTGAAAAAACGTGCCGCATTCCAAAATTTTGTATAACACATAGGCGTTTGGAATGCTGAGTTGGAATTTAATTCCTAGGCAGAGGAAAGAAAATGGTGCTTCCTTCCAACAACTGAGAGTGGACGTACTGGAAGGCCACTTTTGAATTCCTCATTGGATTCGATTGCTTTTTCCTGGTCATAGAAAATAGCCCAGAAATGGGGGTGGGGCAGGACATGCTTTGTGGGTAAGGGTAAGGAACAGGGAGCAGGGAAGCCAAGAATCAAAAGGAAGAGCTTGGAGGTAGCTGAGAAACAAAGAATTAAAAGGGAAATTTATATTTTATAGATTTGGGTAATAAAGGAAGGCTAGGCGTGGTTGTAATTAGTTACAGTTTCTTGGCCGCTCTTAATATGTTTTCTCCTCTATAAAATGGACATAATGGTCGTACCACACTTATAAGTGTAAATGAAATACTGCACGAGAAATGTGTAGTGCAGGACGTGATTAGGGCAATGCACAATGAATTACTATTATAAGCATTGGATTAAGAGCAAGTGGTTTTTGCTATTTTTTATATCCATTTCCAGTTTTATTGGGTAATGATAAAAGAATGTCTCATATAGGATGAAAACATGAAAAAAATTGGTATTCTGAGATTTGTTCCATGGCCTAGTACATGGTCCATTATTTTTATATGCTCTGTATGAATTTGAGAAGGCATTGGGGGTACAGAGCTTTCTGCCCGTCAGATTAGGCTTCTTAACCGTGATAGTCAAAGCTGTATTCTTACAATTTTTTTGCTTAATATCAGTTTTGAGAAACTTTGTTTTTACTCGTGCATATGACAAGCAGTAGGATATTAAAAAACTGCTAGTCATATAAAGCTAAGCTGGTATTTAAATGGCCATGAGTTATAAAGTTTTTCCATCGACTATACCTGAATTTGCATAGACTCAAGCTAGCTCAATGTATATAATGGCTCGGATGTTTCAAATGCTTTTCATTAAATGTGTGGTGTCACCTCAACAATCAGGGCAGTGTTAGATCTAGCTTCAAAACCAATGAAGGTATTCATGCTGCCATTTAATTCTGGAAGGTTCGGATAAGATAGTCTGAGGAATATTAGCAGCTTCCGAAGACGGGATCTTCAGACTAGCTAATTTTGTCCAGCCCTGTGGTGTCTAGGAAGGTTGTACCTAGGCCAGGTAAGATAACTGATGTTTATCCTGAACTTGACCTGTGCTTTGACCTAAAAGATTTCACAATTTTTCTTGGTAGCTTGTGAGGAAACTTCCTCTTAAGAAATGCCTTCTCTTTTCATTTTCTTATTTACCCATTCATTTATTCTGTAACACTTGTTGCACACCTTTTCTGGACGGCTCAGTATAATACTGAATGTGTCACCTGGGAATGTCAATGTAGACATTCTTTCAGGCGTTCTACTTTTATAGGGTATAGAGTTAAAAGCTAAAGACATAATTCAGGACAAGAAAATTCTTAAGTGAAAAAAGTGTGTCTTTTGGATGTATGTGTATCTGTTTTTTATTTAAAAAAATTTTTTTAATGTTTATTTATTTTTGAGAAACAGAGACATGGCACGAGTGGGGGAGGGGCAGAGAGAGAGGGAGACACAGAACTCAAAGCAGACTCCAGGCTCTGAGCTGTCAGCACAGAGCCCGATGCGGGGCTCGAACTCACGAGCTGTGAGGTCATGACCTGAGCCGAAGTCAGACACCCAGCCGACTGAGCCACACAGGTGCCCCTGGATGTATGTGTATCTTCATTCACTCTTGATGCTGATGATGGAATCAGAAGAATTGTTTTCACTTACTTTATTACCTAAATCCAGAACATTTCTGAATCTTTGTCAAAGGCACTGATGGGGGGCGCCTGGGTGGCTCAGTTGGTTAAGCGGCCGACTTCAGCTCAGGTCGCGATCTCGTGGTCCGTGAGTTCGAGCCCCGCGTCAGGCTCTGGGCTGATGGCTCAGAGCCTGGAGCCTGCTTCCGATTCTGTGTCTCCCTCTCTCTCTGCCCCTCCCCCGCTCATGTTCTGTCTCTCTCTGTCTCAAAAATAAATAAAACGTTAAAAAAATTTGAAAAAAAAAAAAGGCACTGATGGAAGGTATAATATTGCCTTTTGTAAAAAAAAAAAGTTGTATTGAGTTTCAATTAATGTATAATAAACTCATATTTAAAGTATACAGTTTGATTAGTTTTGATGTATGCATATATCTATGAATCCACCCCCCCCCCCAACATTTTATTGTGCCCCTTGGTAATCCCTCCCACCATCCCTCCACACTTATCACCGGGCAACCACTGGTCTGCTCTCTATCACTGAGATTAGTTTACATTTTCCAGAATTTCATACAAGTGGAATCATACAGTAGGCACACTTTTTGATCTGGCTTCTTTCAATTGGCATGATTATTTTGAGATTCATCCGTGTTGCAACACACCCATACTTTTTTTTTTTTTTTTTTTTTTTAATTTTTTTTTTCAACGTTTTTAATTTATTTTTGGGACAGAGAGAGACAGAGCATGAACGGGGGAGGGGCAGAGAGAGAGGGAGACACAGAATCGGAAACAGGCTCCAGGCTCCGAGCCATCAGCCCAGAGCCTGACGCGGGGCTCGAACTCACAGACCGCGAGATCGTGACCTGGCTGAAGTCGGACGCTTAACCGACTGCGCCACCCAGGCGCCCCCCATACTTTTTTTTTATTGATAAACAGTATTCTATTGTATAGATATACCATGGTTTATCCATTCACTTGTTGATGGACATTTGTTTCCGGTATTAAGCTATGAATATCAGTGTACAAGTCCTTGTATGAACTTATGCTTTTATTTCTTTGGGGGAAGTACCTAGGAGTGGAATGGCTAGATCATATGAAATGTGTATGTTTAGATTTTTAGAAACTGCCAAATTTTTTCTAAAATGTTTTTACCATTTTACATTCCCACCAAAAGTGCATGCAAATTCCAGTTTCTCCATAGTCTCCCCAATACTTAATATAGCCAGTCGTTCAAAATCTTAGCCCTTCTTGGGGTGCCTGGGTGGCTCAGTCAGTTAAGTATCTGACTTCAGCTCAGGTCATGATATCATGGTCCGTGAGTTCAAGCCCCATGTGGGGCTCTGTGCTGTCAGTTCAGAGCCTAGAGCCTGCTTTGGATTCTGTGTCTCCCTCTCTCTCTCTCTCTCTCTCTCTCTCTGCCCCTCCCCCACTCACGCTCTGTCTCTCTCTGTCTCTCAAAAAATGAATAAATGTTAAAATTTTTTTTTTTTAAATCTTAGTCATTCCAATAGGTAGGCAATGGAATGTCACTGTGATTTTAATTTGCATTTCTTTAATGATCAATGATACAGAACACATTTTCATTTGCTTATTTGCCATCTGTATTTGGGGAAGTATCTTTTGATATATTTTGCCCATTTTTAATTGAGCTATTTGCTCCCTTATTAATTTTCCTCACATATTCTAGATACAGGTTCTTTATCAGATAAATGTCTTCCCAATGTTTTCTCCTGGCCTGTGACTTACCTTTTCATTTTCTCAACAGTCTCTTTCAAAGAGCAGAAGATTTTAATTTTGATAATGCCCAATTTATTAATTTGTTTTTTTTTATGGATCAGAGGTTTCCTCCTACGTTTTCTTTTAGAAAATTTGTGGTTCTAGAGTTTATATTTAGGTCTGTGATCCACTCTTAGTTTTGCATGTAGTGTGAGATAGAGATCAAAGTTTGTTTCTTTTAGCATTTGGACATCCAATTGTTCTATCACTATTTGTTTAAAAAACCATCCTTTCTCCACTGAATTACCTTTGCATCTTTGTCAAAAACCAACTGTCCATTGCTATGTGGGCCCACATCTGGACTCCCTGTTCTGTTCCACTGATATTTCTATTTATCTTCATGCCAGTCCATACTTTCTTGAGCATCATAGCTTTATGTTATTTTAAAATTGGTAGTATTAATCCTGTTTTCTTTTTCAAAGTTGTTTTGACTGGTTTTTATCCTTTGCATTCTCATATGAATTTTACTATCAGTTTGTCAATTTCTACCAAAAAAAAAAAAAAAAAAAAAAAAACCCTGCTAGGATTTTAATTGTGATTGTGCTGAATCTATACATTAATTTGATATCTTAACAATATTGTCTTCTGACCCATGAACATGGTATATCTCTCCACTTATATAGTATTTTTGAAATTTCTCTTAGTATGTTTAGTTTTAATGTATATGTCTGTCACATCTTTTGCCAGATTTCCCCCTAAAAATTTAATATTTTTATGGCAATGTCTTTTTATATTTTATTTTCCAATTTTCACTGCTAATATAGAAATACAATTGCTTTTTACACATTTATCTTGTATCCTGCAAACTGCCGAACTTACTTAATTCTTGTAATATTTTTGTAGATTCTGCTTGGTTTTCTACATAGATGCTTGTTTATCTGCAAATATAGTTTTACATTTTCCTTTAGATGTCTTTTATTCGTTTTCTATACCCAATTTCACTAGATAGGACCTCCGGGACAATGTCAAGTAGAAGTGGTGAGAGTGGACATTGAGTCTTCCATCATTAAGTATGCGTTATCTGTCAATCTTTCATAGATTCCTCTATTAGATTGAGGGAGCTTTCTGTTCTTACTTCGCTGAGTGTCTTCATCAGGAATACCACCTTCTAATCAGATAAATTTTTTTAAAGTGGTATTACAATGATAATGGTCCCATTTCATTTGCCAGAATAGTAGTAATAGCATGTATGTGAATACATGTAATTTCTCAGCTTACTGGTATTCATTATCCATTCTGTATATAATATCTTTCACCTAAGGACATGAATCATTAGTTAGTTAATTCACACAAGGCAATGGTGAATTGAGCAAAAAATTACTTTCTTTTTTCATTCTCCTTTCTTTCTTTCCCTTTCTTTCTCTTTCTTTCTTTCTTTCTTTCTTTACCAGAAAATCAAGACACCAGGACATTAGCTTAATCTTGGTAAACAATGATTTGTTTGTCTGAAACCAAAATTTACTAATTTAAATTTTTAGGTCAAGGAATCTTTTTTGAACAAAAAAAATTAAAAGGAATTTCTGAATACTACCCTTTCTGCTCCCCCCCCCCCCAGTCTGAAACAGAACCCCAAGCATGTGGGAGAAAGCAAAATCTGGATCTAAGAACCAAAACCAGCAAAAAGAAATCTCATAGAGGGAACATAATAGACCTCTGATGCATTTCAGGAAGTCAGTTGCCCAGGTCCAGGATTCATAGCAAGACATGTGTTGAAATTTGGAGATTTGGTTTGGTCAGACCATCAGACAGTAAGGAAATAAGGCTGCTCTAAAAGCTGAAGTGATCTTGTGTTGCTTTACAAGATGCATGGTGTTTGTATTGAGGTTAGAATTAGTCTTATGATGCCCAAGACTGGTCAGCACATCAGAGGTTTTCTGTCCAATTCTTAACAGCATTTTAAGGAGGGAAATGGGCTAACCAGAGGTAATTTGCTAAGATAGGAAGAGTCAAGAGGCCATATCAAAGGTGGAATGCCTGAGGAACTATGACTAGAAGTGGCCAAGCCTGTTGAGACTCTGAAGCAATAGCTGAGGAAAGAGATAATGAATCCTACCACTGGGCAGTGACAGCAGAAGAGGACACAGATGAAAAGATGTTTAAGAGATAAACATGACCTCATTTGGGCAGAGTAGTTCCAAGGTTTGTAGCTTGAGTCCCTGGGTAAATGGTGATGCCATTTTAGTGAGATCAGGAATTCAGGAGCTACAGGTTTGGAGAGGCCAGTTTTGTACATGCTGAGTTCCCACCAAGAAATGTTTGGTATGTGTTGAATATACAGATTAGGACACTATGGGGAAGTTGGGGTTGGGCGTGAATTTAGACATCATGGCGCACAGATGGAAATTGCGATCAGCGGTGAGAATGATGAGTGCCACTAATGCTCCTTCATCTCAGTTACAGTAGTCACTGGCCGACTTCATTCTAGCAACCACAGTTCTGAGATTACACTGCCTAGTATTTGGACCAAAATATTCAAAAGTTTTATTCTTTTACGAATGCAAATTTCAGGTTGATCCCTTAAAGAGAGGAGTAAGACTAAGGACCCTCAGCTCTTCCTCACACAGATCATGTGTGAGGATGTGTCAGAAAATAGTATAGAGAGGGAGATTTGTTCATGTTGTGCCGTCTCACCAAAGAGCTCCACAACAAGCCCAGAAAAATGTGCCCTTAGGCCCTACCTTAACTTGGGAAAAGGCCAGGCAGTTACACTGGCATTTTGCTGAGACTTGCAAAACTGAACAAGGAGGAATGCACGTGTAAATGAAGCTGGATTTCAAGCCAGTGAGAACTGGTTCTAGAGCTTATTTAAAAAGGTACAATCTGCATGATATTAAAAACTTGAGTAAGACTGCTTCAGCAAATCCCTCTATCACAGATTCTGGAATACATAAAGATGATTCAGGAGAATGGTTACTTAGTGGAGCCAGATTTTTTTCAAATGTCTTTTTACATTTTGTTAGGAATTAGCGAATCATTTGAAAAGGTTGGAGCCAGCTTTTCAGTACAGATTTTTAGAAGCAGGTGTCTTCCATATGTCTAATTGGTGGTGGTGTTTTAAAAAATCTATAATAATGCTGACTTTTGGGTTTTCCTTATGTCTTCTGTTGTCTAGAATTGCCTGATCTTGTTTTTCTAATGTCTGTACTTTTGTATGATGTAATGCCCTAGTGTTGGGGAAGGGACTGCCGTAATTGGGGTTTTGTGGGCATTTGTTGTTATGTCACATCTTAGTGCCTTTGCACAGGTTCCCCTCATCTGCTTCGTGAACTCATTTCTCCTCTGAAAACCCTTCCCTTCCCATCCCCCTCTCCATCAGGAAGGGTTGACTTAGTAGCTTTTTTGCATCACCTCTGCACATGGTGGTCACTCTGTGTTGAAATAACTAATTTGTTGGGGCGGCTGGGTGTCTCAGTTGGTTGAGTGTCTGACTCTTGGTTTCAGCTCAGGTCATGATCTCGCAGTTTATGAGTTCGAGCCCAGCTTCTGCACTATCAGTGCAGAGCCTGCTTGCGATTCTCGGTCTCCCTCTAAACAAACAAACAAACAAATATATACATACATACATAAGCAAGCAAGCTTAAAGAAAAAAAAGAAAGAACCAGTTTGTTATAGTTTGGCTTCCTTCCTAGATTAAGAGGTTCTCAAGAACAAACATTGGACTAAGCATAGTGACAGACACAACAAATTTTAAGAAGGAAAGTCTGGTCATTAGAGTTCATTGTTATCCCAGTGAGATAAGTACTGAAAGTCTTCATTGTATTTTTTAGGAACTGAGAAAAGATTTCTTCAGGCACAATCACACCTTAGATAGTACTGCAGGTGTTGTTAACAAACAAGCAAAGATGTGTTGGCCAAAGAGGTGGCCAGTGACTTCTTGGAGAGATACATCCACAGAACCGCTTGACTTGGTGATGTGCATCATTCTGATGTTCTACACAATTGCTTTTTCGTGGTGGCAAACCCACTGGCTGTCGGGTCCTCTCAGTTTAAAAACTGAATAAAGAGATCAAAAATAAGAAATATTTGCAGAATATTCAGTACAACAGAGTCAGACTGATATTTGGAAGCTGATTTGGTGAATCCTAACAGGTCTAAAATCTTCCTGATGGATCAATTTTTTGGAAGATGATAAAAGAGAAAGATCGTTGCAATTGTCAGATCACACAGTTCTAAACCTGCAGCTTCCTCACAAAGAGCCAAATAATTCAATAATGCTGTTTAAAACCTACCACTGTTCACAAGGAAATCATGGCTGCAAAGTGAGGAAATGCCTTTCAATGAAATATTTGAACATTCTGAAACTGAGAAGATAATGCCTTACCGGAAAGGCTAAAAGGTTCATGATATGGTAGCATCATGCGATATAAAATACACAAGCTCTAGGAGCATAAGAAAAGAGAATAATTCAAAAGAGATTAATGTGAGAGTTTTTTGGAGAATGGAGACCTTTGAAACAATGGTTATTACAAAATATAGGACTAGACAATGTCCATTATGTATTTTAAATTACTTAATTATGCTGTAAGTTTTGAGATTCCTCCGAGCCCAGAGCCCCAAATCATCATTCTTTTGGCTGCTGAAAAAAAAAATTCCACTTTTGACTGTTACGATAGGCGGGAGGAGGTATGGACTTCACATTACAATCTCTGAATGTCCTCATTTAGACCAAACCAAGCTACATTTTCTGTGGTTGATTATCATTCATGGTGGCAGCCAATTTAAATATTTTGAAAGGCAGGTTTACTTTTTTCATGCTCACAGATTTAACACTACTTTTAAATAAATATTGTCCTTTGTTTTCATCGCCCTCAAATTTTAATAATAGCAGATTCACGTTGTTCCCACTTTTCTCTTTAAGGAAATATATTAAAGGAGCTACACCCCTCTATCTGTTTATATTCCCTAAGGGGAGAATGAGTTGGGCAGGAAAGGGATTAATTTGAACATATCAGGAAGCTTTAGCCCCCTCTGACAACATTTAATTTTTAGGGATCAGGAGATGAGGGTTACCTCTCCAGTAAGGTAGGGGTTTTTGTCCTAATTATAAATCTTAGGAAAATACAATATTTAATTAAGTGCATTTATGGGGCACCCAGGTGGCTCTGTCGGTTAAGCATCCAACTTCAGTGCAGGGCCTGATCTCATGGTTCATGAGTTCGAGCCCCGCATCGGGCTCTCTGCTGTCAGCACAGAGCCTGCTTCAGATCCCCTCCCCAGCTCTCTCTCTCAAAAACTAAAAAAAAAAAAAAAAAAAAAAAAAGCAATTAAGTGCACTTAAATATGTAAAGCCTGCACATGGTTACTTTATTATTAAAACAAAAATCTGATTTCTCCTGCTTTTTCTCACTTCCATCTCATAAACCTTACAGACCTACTGACAGCTCAGTTATGAGGGGTGGGTCTAGGTAGATCAGCGAGCCCACCCCTCAATCATACAGTCAAGGCAAAAGGAGTTGCTTGAAACCAAGAATTATTTTAGGAAAATAGAGAAAGATCTTTCAATTGCTTTTAGATCCCAGATCCATTTAATAAAGCAGCATGATATTGTAATGTAAAGCATGGGCTTGAACATGAGCTTTGGAGTTCTATAAAATCTATGCTCAAATCTTCCCTCCCCCAGTTTCTGGATGTTGGACTCAGTGCCTCAGTTTGCTCATCTGCAGAACAGGGTGCTTAGGAAGAATCCATGAGATAATGCTTGTCAAAGGCTTAGGAAAGAACCTGGCTGGTATTAAGCACGCAATAAATGACAGCTATTATTATCATGCATTTCGGATGTGTATGTTCTTAACGCTATGCTTACAGCCAGCCCCTTAAAGACAAAGGCAAAATTACAGGTGCACACCATGCATCTACCTGTTGCACTCTGTGTGATAATAACACCCTTTCTCAGCGACTCCCATCCCATCTCACACACACTCTTAGTTAGGCTCACGGTGATGCCATGAATTGGGAAAGAAACAGTCACCGAATAGCTCGAACTTCTGCCTGTCTACTGCTGGATTTCTCCCTGTCGGCATACAAATATGTGTGTCCTACGACTCTACCCTGCTGTGTCTTTGAAAAGTGAACACTGGTCTTGAGATTTTGGAAGGTTTTTTTTCTATTACATCATTATCTCAACGTCTAAAAACTACTTTTTATTTCTTTAGAAAAAAAACGTATTTTCATTAAGCTGAGGGAGATTCAAGCAGTCTCATGGGCTTTTAAAAATAGTTTTGTACAAACCACTCATTGTTTTGAAGTTAATGATACATTTCAACCTGATAAAATAGTTCTAAGTCCTGTGAGGGAAGTGGTGTAGGTGTTTCTCAGAATTCGTAAAATAACCTGATAATCTAATATGTAAATATAACTGCTGGGTTATAATTATACATATAATTGCTGGATTATAATGGCGCCCCTGATTGGGACATCATTGTTAAAAAAAAAACAAAAAAACTAGTTTTCTCTTCAGAAAATCTGTAGTGGTTTGAAGACGTGTTGCCGAAAGGGCATAGCCTGGAGGTGTATCCTTAACTAGGTAAAGACACCCAACTTCTGCATGTAGTAAAACCTTCTGCAATAGTAAAACCTACTTGGCATCCAGGAAACCAAAGTAAATAGTGATTTCTAAAGGACCTCGGAATCTTTTGTAATGTTATGTATCCACAGGTTCCAAGCACTGGGAAGAGAAAAGGCAGATCTTATCTTCTTTATCTTCTGACACCCCCCCCCCCCACTGCAGCCAGACAGAAGACGGTGTACGGGCTCGTGTGTGTGTGTGTGTGTGTGTGTGTGTGTGTGTGTGTGTGTGTGGAGAGGGTGAGAGATGATGGGAGAAAGAGAGGGCACAGAAGACACAGCCCTGGGGCATGGTTGGAGAGGATAAATCAGAGAGTTATGATTTCTGCCCAAAGAAAAGAGTGCAGAACATTTAAGGGGGAAGGGAACAAAGGACACCAAAACGCCAAATCCAGAGGAGATAGAAAATATGTAAGGGGTCAAGCGGAACGGAGCAAATGCTGATTTTTCTCACACCACCAAACCACTGACCACTTGGGTTAAAAGCAAGGCAGAGACCCGCAAGGATAACGTGTACTTTTCATCTGCCGAGTGGAGGCCATCGTCACTGCTACAGTCCCAGCTTGTTTGCTAGACCTCTGACTTTGCCGCCGGACAGCTGAACTTTTAGAGAAGCCATCTGCCAGGTAGAGGACAGGATGGAAGGGCGGGTCGGGGAGCTGTGCTGGGTTCCCGGCACTGCTGCTCCCTACACACCCACAGCGGGTTCCTTCCTGATCATCACCAGCCGTCTCTCATCTCCTCCTTGCAGCCAACTTCCAGTTGGCTGCCTGCCAGATAAGGAATTTCATAAAGACGGATGTTTGTTCTGCGTTCGCGGTTCAAAACAAAAGGGTACGAGGCACTGTAAAAAAGTTTCCCCCCAACTTTAAAAACCGTCTGAGTTTGAGAAGCGGCAAGAAAAATAAGGCTTGCAATTTGCATAGGTTATTTATTCTTAAGTAGCAGGTGGTGGTTCCTTTATGGCATCGCACCAACGGCAACTCCACACGGCAACCCTCACACCAGTTTTTAGTACCCTCTGCAGGAGCCCTCGCCCGTGTGCCCACATCTGCTCAAATCCCGCGCCCTCCTGCACCTAATGGTTTTTTGGATCTCTCCTCCCCTGTGCTATTAACTGTTGAGAGGAGGGGCCACTTAGTAATCCTACACCTGTTCAAGTCCACGCCTATCAACTTGCTAAGCTTCCCAAACAAGTGCCGGTAACGCATGAGAACATCTGAATCTGGGGCTGAGGCGGCCGTGGCTGCTGCCGGGTTGGGCTTTTCAGATTTTTGTGAAAGAGTCTCGAATGTATCTCCTACCATGGCAGTTGATGACAGCAATTTATATTCCAGAACGAAGAACAAACTGAATTCGTCTCAAAATGATTATAAATCATCGAGACGGAGTAGCCTGCCACCTGAACTACTCATAGGAAATGACATTCGAGGGAGACTTCAAAGAAACTTGAAAAATTTGGAGCCCATTCACCTGAGGCGCCCAAAAAAGAGACCGTCCATATTTCCAGGTAGGAATCGTTTACGTTTATACCGGCCAGTTGGAGAAAAAAAAAAAAAAAAAAAGGACTGTATTTCATTTGTTACGATCAGATGCGTTACATTTAAAATGAACTTGGGACATTTGAGAGCTGACAGTGGACAAATAAATATTTCTAACTGTAAAAAATAAAATAATTCTTCGATGTGAAAGCACCCCCACCTTCTTCCTTTTATTTTCTTTGTTTCTTGTAACATCTTTAAGGATCTGTAAATAGGCAGCTATTTTATTACTTGTCACAAACAGCCAGATCATGGAACTGCTTTCCTTGCAATCTGGAAGAATTCCATGCTGCATTTCCTTCTCTGGCGTATTTTCTTTATTTTGCAAGATTATTGGATTGTTGAGTGAAGCTGATGTTTGTGTGCACCAGAAATTAACACCATTAAATACTCGAAGGCATGCTTCAAATTCCTGTCTTGCATCAGAGCCTAAAACCATTTGTAGTAAAGGGCTCAATTAAACAATGTGGATGGTGAACTGGATTGTAGCACAGAAGACTCATGGGTTTCAATCTTGATAAAGGGACTCTGATGTCTGCTTCAGATTTCCATGCCTGGATATGACAGATGTGTAGATCATATAAAATGCCTGTGACAGTGAACTCTAACTGAGGCATCACTGGAGAGTGATTACTGGAGTGTATGAATTATGTAGTCAACTTGATTTCAATGCTGTTTGCGTTGGAATTTCCTGGAAAAACTACAAGTATCCTTTTTGTTGTGATTGATTTGTTGGAGTCTGTACGGGGGATTGATTAGACCCAACTGCCGAGGATTAACTCTGTGATGATAGAAAACACACAAAGAAACAAACAATTCAAGCAAGTTTTACCTGTAAAGATGAAATTGACTTCCCTAACCGCTGAGTCATTACCCTGCTTTCGGAAATAGCTAGGAGATGATTTAGAAAGTTGAGGACTCAAGGCCACAAGCTGAAAATTACATTTCTTAAGGGAGCTGTGGTTTTCATTCATTTCTTCTTGGTTCAGTGATGTTGCTCTGATGTCAAACTCTGCTGCAGAAAAAAGCAGAGCCCAGGGGTGCCTGGGTGGCTCAGTCGGTTAAGTGCCCAACTTCAGCTCGTGAGTTCGAGCGCCGCATCGGGCTCTGTGCTGACAGGCTCTGTGCTCACATTGAAATTAAAAAAAAAAAAAAAAGAAAGAAAGAAAGAAAAAAGCAGAGCCCAGACTAGACTGGGCCAGAGGTGTGAGTGGGTGAGTGTGCTGTGACGTGAAGGAAGGGGCAACATGAAAAATGCTACAAGGAAGATCACTGACGTGTCCGATGTGTCTAGAAAAACAGCCACTTTCTGCTCATCCTCTTTGGTCTGAAAGCACCAAGGACCCGAGGCCGGTCTGGTTGTCCAGAAGCAGTGTGCCAGGGAGCACTTTGTGTTCCATTGGTTTGCTAGGACTTCTTCACAGATGTCCTCCCAGACCTTTTCTTCACCTTCTGCTTTTTCCTCCCTTCCTTTATTCTTTGGTGTAACATTGCCCGGATCCATTTATGTTATGATGCCTCCTGCCTTCCTCTACCGGCACAGCCCCATACTTCATGAAGCCTTCTCCTTCTTTCCAAACAGCCAGACCCCAGGGCTCTTCGCCTCCTTCCACTGTCGTTCCCATTTGTCTTCCCTTTCTATAAAGTCATCTCGCTCTGGGCTGTCAGCTACAGCCGCAAAACTGTGGCAAGACCTCTTCGTTTGGACCTCGCACAGGTTATCCTTTCTAAGATCTTGAATTGTCATGATTAATACAACAGAGTAGGGTTGTGAAAAGGGCTCTGCGCTTAGGGGAGCTAAGCTCTAGTCTAGACTGTGCCCCTCAATGGCTATGTGTTTTCTGGTCCACTCCACTGACCCTGTGGCCTTCAAGTACATTATTTGTTTCTGCCCCACTTCCCCTCCTTGGGGGCAGTGACAACAGATAGGCTCTTTTCACCCTTCCAATGTTTCACTCGGGTCTTCAGTTGACAGGCTAGAGAGTTACCTGGCCAAAGTTTGGGCAATACCGACTACTTGATTTCTAAATTCCTCTTTAATTAAACCATGACTCCACTCTCATGCAAGTTGTACTAACTTCTTTTTGCAGTGGATAACTGCAAATCCCACCAAAGCTCCTAAGCATCACCTGAAAATGGAAATGTACATGGACTGTGATAACTGTTCCCGTTTTATACTGCTGTGTAGCTGCACACAATGAGCACATATGATGTATGTGGGACCTGAGAGTCAGAGAAACTAAGATGCATCTCGGAATTAATAACTGGCAAAACTAGGGCTCAGACCGGGTATTTTGACTCCAGTGTTGAAGCTGTCTCCACTCTTATTACACTGCACTCCATTGTCAACTGTTGCTGTCTTTTTTCGGGTGAGATTCAAGACTCGAAGAGCTATCAGCTCTGCCCTGTGCATTCACTCTGACATATATATCATCCATGTCAGGTCTCGTGTTCAGTCCCATGCTGGACGGTTGACCGATTGGTTGATCAACCAATCATTCATTCATTCATTCATTCATGAAATATTTGTTTCATCCTTGCACTGTTAGGAATAGACCTTCAAGATTCTAACTGCATATTACCCTTCTCTTCTGTTGCCCACTTCTCCTCTAAGGGCCGTCTCATGCTCCAGAGAGCCATCCACCCAAGATGCAAGTCTGTTTCCTTCCCTTGCTTAAAATTCTCCAGTGGTTACCACTGCTCTTAGGATAAAGTCCGAACTCCTTAATGTGAAGTATAAGAGACCTAATAATCTGATCACGGCTTCCCTCCCCAGCCTCTGTCAGCACACTTTCCCCTGGCATTCCAACAAACTCAGCCAACTTCCCACCTCCATGGCCCCTCATGTTTCCTATTCTAGGGAACCCTACCTGCATAGTCTCACCTAATTCCCACCCTGGCTTTAGGTGTCAGCTTGACATCCCTTCTTCTAGGAAGTTTTCCTGACCCCCACATCTGGGTTGGGTATATTCTCTGTCCTTCTCCTCCTCATAACACCTGGACTTTTCCCTATCACAGCACTTATCACACCGTATTGTAATTGTCTGTTTACTTGTCGGTATCTCCTACTAGCCAGTGAGCCATGGCTCATATCAGTCTCTTCACCATTGTATCCCCAGTACCTATCTCAATGCCTGGCACATAGTATGTGCTCAATAAATATTTATTCAGTTGATTCAAAATGCACTGAACTGAATTAACTCTTGGCGTACCTTGTTTCCTCTGTCTTCTTCCAGACTCTCTGCTTGTGATTCTCCCTTACCTCCCAACACATGCGTGCGCACACACACACACACACACACACGCGCACACAGACACGCACTCCTGCGTCCCTGTTATGCCCTTTGTCTCATTCCCCACCTGGGTTTTAAGGCCCAGTTAAAATCTTCTGTCTTCTTCAGCCACCCGCTCTTCTTCCTCTGATCTCTTTGAGTTCTCCTTTATGCTTACCACTTCCTCGGCCTCAGTACTACGTAAAGCTGTAAGAAAAAGAGTGCTTCCTGGCATTGTGTTCCATTGTCTTAGTCGTAAATGGGCTCAGTGGTCACTTTGTTACTTTGTGGCAACTGTTAAGTTTTTGTTTATATAGAAATTCTTTGAAAATAGGGACTGTATCTTATATGCCTTTGCATGGCCCAGTTGTCCAGGAGAGGGAATTGCGCATAGTAAGTGTTCAGCCAACACCTGGTGGTTCAGTAACTAATTTTCTGTGCAGCCGTGTCCATTCTGTGGAGTCTGAGTCTAGCTCCAGCAAAGAACTAGTTGGCCTATAGAGACTGTAACAGGCGAAGGTCTTTTTACTGCCTTTCATCATTTTAAGAACTCCTGGGAGGCAAAAACGCAGGTTTCCCTTGTCTCAGTGTGTAATTCATTCATTGAAACCTGTGTTAGGATTCTGCTGTCTACCAAGAACTATCCTAGACTTTGGGGAGATCGCAGATAGTATGTTTCTGGTCTAAGCGAATAGGAAAGAATTTTCCTAGCTGGGTGCCTTGCGTATTGTACAACTCAGTAAATGCCTCCCGAATAAAGGAACTGAGAGCACTGAATCTTTAAAAGGAAAACCAATGCATTTTAAGATCATATGTGCACATTAAATACTAACCAGTTTTCTTCCCTTAAAGAAGACTCAAGGGGCGCCTAGGTGGCTCGCTCGTCAGTTAAGCGTCCGTCCGACTCTCGATTCTGGCTCAGGTCATGATCTCACAGTTCGTGAGTTCGAGCCCCGCATCAGCAGTGCAGAGCCTACGTGGGCTTCTCTCTCCCTCTCTCTCTCCCCCTCTCCTGCTCCTGCATGTGCACGTGCTCTTTCAAAATAAATACATAAAACAAAACACAACAGAAAGAAGCCTCAACAACCGAAGCTCGAGCTGACGTTCTGGCATCTCGCCGGGGCTCACCAGGCGCAGTGTCGAACGTATGTCTCTAGCAAGCACCAGCCTGGCCTCCCCGTCCTCCTGAAAGAGCTCGGCAGCTCGCTAGCGGTAGGCTCGGCTCAGTGAAAGAAAGGGAGGAGAGAGAAGTTGTCCCGACAGACACCGACCCCGTAAGCGTGTCAGATTAAAATGAGCGGCCCGTCCTGCACCTGGAAGCCAGCGGGGCTCAGGTGCCCGGTGTAACGGGTTGTTCGCTTAGCAGACAGGGTGGTCTGTATAACCAGCCAGTTCTGAAAAGGCCTTCGCCACGTCTACAGTCAGCTGTTGGGAAAAGCAAAGCACTCCTCCGCTCGGAGGAAGCAGGCGGTTCCACAGTGCTTCCTTGTCGCTTAGTCAGAGGGCAGCGCGACGGGGACTGCTCGGGGCCGGGAGGAGGAGGGAACTCGGAGCAGCCCCCAGAAGGCAGCTGGACCAGCATTTGGCCCGTCCGGATTCTCGTTTCTGGCTCCCCTCCTTTCCAAAGGCATGTTTGTTTTCAAGCCCACAGTCTAAAAAAAAGTTATTTAAAATCATGTTATTTTTATAATCGAATGGATTTGGGACATTTCTAAAGTCACACTGCTTTTTTTTTTTCTTTTGCTTGCTGTATGGAGGTTTGTGCTGGAACTCAAGGTAGTCATTTGCACGATGGCACCTAGATGTGTTCCCGCTTCCCTTGAGGGTGGCCAGAAGGAGACTTTGAGGATGGGCAGTTTGCTTCAGGTGCCCTACTTATCACAGGCACAGTAAAAGACACTGTAATTAAGCATGCCTCCTCAAGCACTGTGTTCTCTGCTAGAGTTCTACCCTTCCAGAACCTGCTGACTAGCACATCTGGTGACATTTCAGCAGGGCCTTCAAGAGAGGGAGAACTTCGGGCCTCCTTAAAGATGTGCTATTTAAAGATTGCGTCCTGGGGCGCCTGGGTGGCTCCGTTGGTTAAGCGTCCGACTTCAGCTCAGGTCGTGGTCTCAAGGTTGGTGAGTTCAAGCCCCACATCGGGCTCCATGCGGAGAGCACGAAGCCTCCTTGGGATTCTCTCTCTCTCTCTCTCTGCCCCTCCCCTACCTGTTGTGCGATCTCTCTCTCTCTCTCTCTCTCTCAAAATAAATGAATAAACTTAAAACAAAAGACTGCGTCCTGGGATCATGTTCTGTTGTCACAGGTTGCGAGTAGGCTCAGTGGCTCTACTCGGTAATGACGGGAACCATACCTCACACACCCCGGTATTCCCCACAACACCCACTCGCAGGCTTTGCCTACGTGTGCAAGAGGTGGTGAAATAGTCCAGCAGGGTGGAAGATGTGCGCGGATACACGTGTCACGACCACTCTGTGGGCCGCACCCCTGCCCATCTGGTCCTGTGACTTCCTCCGGCTGCTTCCACAGCAGGCCGTGTCCAGGGCCCAAAGCAGAGGGAGCCTCAAAGGCAACACTTTGAACTTCTGTTTTAGCCAGAGCATTTCACAGAGTAAATACCTGCCTCACAGCTGAGTTCAAGTGCTGATCCTCCCTCTCACTACATGATTAAGGTCACTTCGTCTCTCAGAACTTATTTCCTTCTCTGGAAACACTAGTCTCACGGGTTGTGGTGAGCTCCAACGGGGTAACGCATGGCTATAAGATGATACACAACTGTGATCGCCAGACTGCTCTTACTCTTTGGTGCCAGTAAAGGTTTTGTTTTTCATAATTAGTGCTTTTCCTATTCATGGGTGGAGAGTGGGTATGATTGTAACACTTCACAAACTTCATGGTTGGGAAGTTCTCCAAAGTGTGTTTAGTTTTTTTTTGTTTTGTTATGTTTTTTTAAAATATTTATTTGTTTTTGAGAGAGAGAGAGAGAGCAGGGGAGGGGCAGAGAGAGAGAGAAAGAATCTGTAGCAGGCTCCCAGCTCTGAGCTGTCAGCACAGAGCCCGACGCGGGGCTTGAACTCACAAACTGCGAGATCATGACCCGAGCCGAAGTCAGACACTTAACCGACTGAGCCACCCAGGCGTCCCTCCAAAATGTTTAATCAAGACCTTTGCTAATGTAAATCCGATATAAGACGACACTAGTAAAAGGTCAATTAATTTTAATTTTCTCATAAAAAGAGGAGGACACAGAAACTCTTCTTTGTGATACATTACCCACGTATTTTCTTACCGTGAATCATTAATCTTGAGAGTATGGTCATGTAAAGCCTCTGAAAATTGTTTAATATTACAAACATCAATGTCTGTGTTTTATAAACTTGTAGCCTTGCCATGTTTAATATTTTTACCTAATTTTGCCCTATTTAAGGCCCTGCTTTTGGAAACTCAGTCCTTATGCTTTTTTTTTTTTTAAGCTAAAACTCAGAATAGGAAGATAATTGGTTTGCACTTGTGATTTTAAAAAATCACTTCTATGGAGGATTGTAAATGAATTCACCACTTGAAATGGATCTTTTTAAATATTGGTATTTAGACTTCAAAATCTCTTGAAGGTCAGCACTTAACATTTTGACTTAGAATATTTAACAATATTTATGGCATTTCTTATTAAAAACTACTAGTGCAGCAGAAACAGGTAGCCCTTACTTAAATAATCAGATTTAGTTATTGGACAAGTTTATTAAAGGGGATGAAGTTTCTGTTCCTGTTTTGCTTTGTTTTCTAAAAAGAAAATGGCAACAAACCTTTAATAAGATTATTAGTGGTAAACCAGTTACTATAAGGAGCACAAAAATGCTGATACTGTAATATTTATATGCATGATTTAAAAGCAAGGGGAAATGTGTTTTACCTTTATGCAAGGGACCGAGTGTACCCAGCATAAGTGGAAGTTATTAGATTTATAGCTCCACTTCAGGCATTGGTCCCTGTCATAAAAAAGAAAAAAAAAATTAAAAATACAGGTTTCTGAATTCAGGACTTACTGTATAAGTATGTTGAAACACTTGAACACTTCTGCCGTAAAAGCAGTTCCTCTCCGTTTGTTGATTTACAGCAAATGTGCAACTTTACAGACTTGAGTTTCCATACACTTCTCCCCCCTATTGTCAATAATGCTCTAAATACATATTCACATCGAGACTAATGAAAATATTACCTATTTTTACATCCGTATAATTTGATGCTTACTCAGTATACTTCAGTGGTGATTTGTAAACAGTTTTATTATTTTTTAAAAGGGTTTTTGTGTTTAAAAAAATTTTTTTAATGTTTATTTGTTTTTGAGAGAGAGAGTGAGAGATGGAATGTGAGCAGGGAAGGGGCAGAGAGAGGGAGACACAGAATCCAAAGCAGGCTCCAGGCTCTGAGCAAGCGGTCAGTACAGAGCCCGACCTGGGACTGGAACTCACCAGCCGTGAGATCGTGACCTGAGCCGAAGTCAGACGCTTAACCGACTGAGCCACCCAGGCGCCCCGTTTTTGAGCATTTTTAACTGTTTGCATAAATAATGTATTTTCAACAACTGTTTAGGATGGGAATGGCCCACCACGTACTCAGTTACATGAGAAACCACCATCCCGCCCACATTCTTTCACTCCAAATACTTTGGGACTACCTACCTATCTAGAGGATGTTTGCCTTCAAATTTCAATTAGGATACCTCTGGTCTTTCTTTACAATCTAGAAAAATACAGATTTGGGAGTAGGGGTTACAAAATGAGATGAGGGGTGCCTGGGTGGCTCAGTCAATTAAGTGTCTGACTGCGGCTCAGGTCACCATCTCATGGTTCACGAGTTCGAGCCCCGCATCAGGCTCTGTGCTGACGGCTCAGAGCCTGGAGCCTACTTTGGATTCTGTGTCTCCCTCTCTCTCTCTGCCCCTCCCCTGCTCACACTCTGTCTCTCTCTTTCTCAAAAAAATAAATAAACATTTAAAAATTAAAAAAAAAAAACAAAAACGAGATGAAACAGGTAGTTAGTTTCAGGTGATGTGCATGTGCAAACTCTCATCAGAAGGCAGTTAGGGTATTTTTCAGTCACAATTTGAAAACCTTTCCCTCCCATATGGGTCATGAGTTAACTTTTTTGTGCCGAGCAGCTGACTGTCAGATGTACTTCTGAATATCCTGGAAACATCAGAAGTACGTCCAGATGTACCTCTGAACATCCCAACATCCAGAGCCCAAAGACAGAGGAGGCACAAGGAGGATGGTCATTAGATCAGATTCAGCCATGGTGCTGCCTCTGCTCTCAAATACCATACTTCTCTCCCAACACCCCCCCCCCCCCGCCCCGCCTCCACCGACCCTGACACTTAGGAAAGACTAAAGTCATCTTAGTGGGTAATCAATGCTAGATGGCATTGTAGAGTAATTAGGGGCAAGAAAGACACAACTGAAAGAAACATTCCTTGGTCGTAAGTATTGAAGTAGGTGCCCAGTGGTAGCCGGAAGATATCCTCGAGAAAGACTACCACATCTATTCAACAAAAATGTAAACTCTATTGCTAAATGAATGTCTCTTAGGTGCAAAACACTGCAAGGAGTGGATGGTGGTTAAGGAATGGATACACAGTAATTTGTTCGCATATCTAATTTTTTACTAGGAAAGCAGGGGGCATTAATTTGGGCACTCACGCTTCTCTGGTAACCGATATTTAAGCCTCTGTGTTGCACCAGCTAATGGCCATCGTGACACTGTCATCTGGCACAGAAGCCCTAATTGGCGATGAAGCATCGCCCTCCAGGAAAGTCCCAGGGGATCTTGCTTCTCCTCCTCCTCCTCACCTCCTCCTCCTCCTCTTCTTCCTCCTCCCCCTCCTGCTCTGGGTTTCTCTGCCAGGGCTTTGTTCCTTTTTGTAATTTGTGCCTCTTTTCTGAGCCCTATAAAAAAAAAAAAAAACAGCTAGGTAGGAAAGAGTCATAAGTTGAAGGTCCCTCCCTGAGGCCCAACTCAGCAAGGGTTTTCCAGTCCTTTGAGATATTTGAACTCCTGCGTAACTAAGGGAATATTAACTTATCAATTTAGGGCAGAGTGCGGAGGCCCAGACTACCCATCCCCAGGTCCTAACCCCCGCTCAGAACCACAGGGTTAAACACTAGGACTCTCCCTGCCACCTCTTGATCATTTTTTTTAAATGGTAACAATGTGTTATGGACTGAATGTCTGTGCCCTGCACCCCCAAATTCATATGTCGAAGAAGCCACAATCCCCAGTTGATGGTATTTGGAGATGAGACTCTGGGAGGCAGGGAGGCCATGAGAGTGGAGTCGTTATGAAAGCACTTAGTGCCCTTATAAGAAGAGACGCAAGAGAGATGATCTCTCTGTCTCTCTCTGCCATGTGAGGACACAGTGAGAAAGCAGCCATCGCAAACCAGGAAGAAGGCCCTCACCAGACATCAAATTAGTCAGCACCTTGACCTTAGGCTTCCAAGTCTCCAGAACTGTGAGAAACGAATATTTGTTGTATAAACTCCCCTGTCGACAGTAATTTGTTACAGCAGCCTAAACTGACTAAGCCTCAGGGCTGGTTGCAGGTAGCCAACTGGATGAATGAGAAACTTTTAAGCCCTTAAAAACAAAAGCTTATAAACAATGCAAGTTATATTATAAAATATACAGAAACGTCCAATGAATAAAATTCAGTGAACGTTCTTCATGAGACTTAATGCTGCACAGAAATTGCATTAATCAAAAACGGGATAAACTAAGTACCATACTTATTTTCTTTGGTTTTCGAATCATAGAAATATTGCCAAATGTAATTGCTTGTGATAAAGATGTCACAAACTACTACATAGTTATTTAAGTAGAAGGAAATGCGTTTTTGGAAAGTGATAAACGTCCCAAAGTTATGGCCCTGCACTTTGTCTTAATTTCTGCTAAAATAGGGTTTTGTTGTTTCCGATACGCCCATGCTGCTCAGTCAGTCCTTCTTCAACAAAGAGTTGGTGACTAAAATCTGTATGCTTAACCGAGCTTGACTAATATTTGTAATGATAGAAGCCATTTTATTGGCAGTAAATCGGCTTCTGATTCCTACAGCAAACACTCCCACACATACAAACGTGGATGGGCAGGAAGAAAAAGGAAGTGATGCAGAATGATATTCTCCATAGACAACCTAAAATGAAAACACAAAATCTGCATCGAGGGGGTGATGATAGCAGGTGAGGGCGATGCGGAAGAAATGCATCAGGAAGTTGTCTAACATGCCCAGCAGAGAGCACTTAAAAAGAAAAAAAGTGAAAAGAAATTAATGTGACATCCCCATCTATATACAGTCACCTCCCACAGCAAGGACTATGCGAGGTGGTTTTTATTTTGAAGATTTCACGGCTACGGACAGGGCAAGACCACTCGCGGGTACGAAACTGGCTTTGGTGTTGTGTTTGGGAAGTGGATGGAAGTTTTCTGTTTCATCCTTTCTCCTAAAGGACAAGGAAGGATTATAACCCACCAGTGCCTCTGAGGGATTTACAAGACAGTGGACCAGAGGGGAGAGGGGGTGGAGCAGGAAGAGAGAGAGAGAGAGAAGCCCCGAAGAGTTGATTGGATTCTGGTATTTTCACACTCCTCCCTGAAAGGCACCCTTGCTCAGTCTCTACATTATAACTTAAAAAAACAAACAAACAAACAAACAAAAAAAACAAAAACAAAACCCCGCAGTATCTGGATCTAGCTTATTTATATTTGGGCAGCAGGGGTAGAAATTACTATATGAAATTTTGATGTTCAGACAGAAGTCTGGCCTTGCACGTTGTTTTCATTACATTTGAAAATGCAGCGTGTACCTCAACAACAACAACAACAACAACAACAACAAAAGAAAATACAGTGTGTAGGAGCGTGTAGAAAAATCTACTCTAAAACCCACCACCTTCTTTTAGAAGCTAGAGTAGAGGGGTATAGTGTTTGTTTTGCTTCTTTAGATAAGTGTGGATGTTGAAGGCTACGAGACACTGTAAAATAGCTTACTATGTAAACGTTGTACACAAAGTACAGATTAATCAGCCCACGGGAATTCTGCCCATGCCCTAAAATGTCTGTAAGCCCCTAATTTCTTATACTCAACAGTTATAATCTTAAGGGACCGCATTGCTTTATGCTACCCGTTGCTGAATGAGGGGCGTACAACATCTTTTTAAGTGTGTGGCATAATAAACTATTGCATTTTTTAGGAATTAAAAGTTTTAATTTGAAAGGCAATGCATCTCAAAGTGACAACGCTTCTCCGAACAACTTCTAAGAATTGTGATCAGGTGAGAGGAACATCTCGCTTTCAAAACTGTTCATTTCGTTACTGGGAAAATGAGAAGTGCACCCATCTTTAAGTCATATGAGTTCGTCAAGCCTGCATCTTGCCTACTCTAGACATCAATGAGCTGTCTCAGTTTGTCATCATTGTCGTTTTAACCAGTGATAGGGCATCTGAAACCTCTGTGGCATTTCCTCAAAAGTTTAACTCCCTCCTAGTTATCCTACAGCTATGCCTTTAGTCCTGGAGATTTACTATTTTTTCAGAGCTCAGACTAAAAAGTGCTTGGCGGTTGTGCCGTTGAAGAATCTGGACAAGAAAATAGCTCACTTGGTAGTCAGCACAGTAAAGAATCAGAGAATCATCAAATTTTGGACCTGAAAAAAGACTTGGAATCTAATTCAATGCACTCATTTTACAGATGAAATAACAGACCTACACAGACAGTTTGCACTGGGGGCCTCCTGCTTCCCAGTCTAATCTTCATGACATCACCACAGAAACCTACATTAAGAACCTCTGCAGCCATTTGTTACAGAGAGAGTGAGGAGAAAATGACACTCACAGCTTTCCTTTCCACAGGGTCCCAGAGGCAAGCAATCCACGCACCAACCTGCTTATTCAACCTCCACATGTCCGCCATGTTGTACGCTGTGGTGGGGCGGGGGTGGTAGGTCAGGTTGGAAGTTTTAAAAAGTACATGTCTGGGGCGCCTGGGTGGCTCAGTCAGTTGAGCGTCCAACTTCGGCTCAGGTCATGATCTCACAGCTCGTGGGTTTGAGCCCCGCATCGGGCTCTGTGCTGATGGCTCAGAGCCTGGAGCCTGCTTCGGATTCTGTGTCTCCCTCTCTCTCTGCCCCTCCCCTGTTCATGCTCTGTTTCTCTCTCTCTCTCTCTCTCTCAAAAATAAATAAACAAAAAAAATTAAAAAGAAAAAAAGTACATGTCAGTCAAAGTTGGTGAGACCCAACTGGGGTGAGGGTTGAGTCTTGTCTAATGCATGGCATCAAGATCTCAGTAGGTTTTATTTTTTAATAAATATTTTTTAATAAAATTTTTAAATACATTTTTAAATAAATAATATCTTTCAGATATTAAAAAATTCTCTTTCTTGGACAAACACAATCAAGTGAGAGAGAGGAAAAAATTTAAGTTTAAGGTAACTTTAGTTCAAGGAAACATGATTCTTCTCAGGAGGAAACCTGGATCCTATACAAATATTTCCTTTTCGGGGAGAGGGTCAAGGAATATATGTTCCTTTTGAAAGGGAAAGGTCTATTGAAGTTTCATTGCCTTCACGGACTGAGATTTGTCACTATTTCCTTATTACAGTGAGGAAGCTGACGTATACGGAATTTAGTTACTCATTCAGCACAAATGACTTTGATTTAATTTTAGACGCCCCTGTTCTTTAAAAGCCCTTTCAGCCATCCTGTCACATGAGATGTTTTTCAAACAGTATTCTTCAACCTGTAGTCCTCTTGCTGGCTCCTTTCTCCTTCTCTTCTCCCCTCTGTCCTTTCAAATTCCCTTCCACAATGTCCCCGGAATTTCGTCCTCTTCTCTGCCTGTTGTATAGAGCAATTCTGATCTTTCCAGCTCCTAAACTTTCCAGGTTCTAAACTTCTTCAGGCCTGTTATTGCATATCCAAAACCAATCGAGGTGCTCATCCAAATCAAAGGACCTTCTGAGACTACTTCCTTTAAGCCTGTGGTCCACACAAGAGTACATGAGAACCATCTGCAAATTGTTTAAAATTAAATTCAGATGCCGGTTCAACAGTTAGGGATTGGCCTAGAAACACTTATATTGAGTCATGATTTGATTCTGATAGATCTCCAGCTCATTCTTTGGGAAACCCTGTGGCACAATGAGATTTCTCCTCTACTGGAGGCAGTTGGAGTCCAGATAGCAGGGCTTTTTCTCCTTTACGTATACAGAGGGTATCTTATTCTCAAAAAACGCCTGCAGAGACCCCCACTATGACTGGAGTTAAACATCTCCCCATTGTTTGATTGCTCAGCCCACCCTATGGTATAAGCCAGAGATCACTCTCATTAGAAGCTCTGTCAAACTCGGGTAGACTCATTAGCAGGGGATAAGACTCGTGTTTCCTGTCTTAAGAGGATTTCTCTTGTCTGAAATGTTTGTATTCACTTGAACAGGCTCAGTGACCCATGTAGCTAAGTCACATAGAGGACAAAGCTTGCTCTCGGACAGCCCAGAGGACTTTGCTTACCATCCATCTTCCAATGGTGTTTGACAGAAGACAGTCAGTCTTAAAGGATCAGGAAGGAGGACCATCTGGGGTTAGGACAGTTCCACATTCTATAATTTTAAAACCCAGAGTAGTTTGTGATTTAGGTGGCATTATCGAATAAGGGTAGCTTTGTTTCAACTCCATTTACAATATAGCTGTGTCTCTTTCAAAAGATCACTTAAATACAAGAATCAGAAACCGATCAGAGGGTCATTATAAAGTATTTAAATTATCCATGCTGTGAATTAATAAATTATATGAGGCATTTTAAGTAGTCTGTTTTACAAAAATGTGCACACTCCTCAGAAAGATATCAACCCTATTGTGTTAAGAAATACATATATCTATATTATTCTTTCTAATAAGTTTACTATCTTTTTTCATGCTTCTGTCATCTTTTTACCTTTATTCTTAGCTCTTTGAATAGAAGAGCTACATTGTGTATTTTTTTTTTCTGTTGTTGGTGTTGCCCTGAAACATTTTACCCAATGATTTCAGCCTGTAGTAGGTGTTCAGCAAAATGCTTATGTCCCACCCAGGGCAATGCATACTCTCCCCTCTTCCACAAGCAGTGTGTGAATCTAGGTAAGTGATTTAACCACCCTGTGTTTCTGTGCATATTCCCTGTAAAGTAAGATAAAGATGGTCACTGCCAAGAATCTCTACTCTTTTAGGACCCCTCCGGAGTCTGGAACTGCATCTCTGAAGTAGTTCTCTCATCCACTGGTAGATTTCTACAAAACAATGAATTCTGCATTTTATTTTTGATGGTGCATCTCTGATGGCCCCTTTGCGTTCAGAATCAAGCCTATACTCTTGAGGACAGTGTTGAGGGCCCAGCAGCCCTCCTAGCTTGGCTCCTGCTCAGATGAAAGGCTTCATCCCTGCCTCGGCCCCTTCCACACGCTGCTGTAGGCCCACCGACCACTGGCTGCTCTCTGGCCCTGCTGGCCTTTCACTGGCACAGGTCTGGGGTCTCCACACAGCCTTCCTTCATCTGCCCGCCGTGCTTTTCCCTGTCCTATTCTATTTCCAGGCTGAGCTCACAGGTCACTTTATCATTCAAACTGTCCCTTACAGTCCCACTCCCAGATAATTTAGTTGAGTCCCACCTTTTGTTCCCTGGGACTTTGCACCTGGTGCTATGATAGTATTTAATTCTGTACATGTCCATTGTTATCACCACCCTCTCTGCCCAGACTCCAAGCCTTTTGAAGGTAGAAACTGTAACCTGCGAATGAATGAATGAATGAGTGAATGCTTTGCCTGTCTTAACTGCCTGGTTTGTCTCAGCCATCAGTAACAAGCACAGAGCTAAATTATTTCCTAAGAGGCAGTAGTCTTTCTTTGCATTCATTCCCTGGTGAAAGTGGTTTCCTCTACTCTCTCCTGTCTCCAAATCTCTTATCACCTGGATTCCTGTTATTTTCCTTTTACTTTAATATATCCCAGTTCCACAAGATCTCTTTGCTTATATTACTAGCTACTTTAAATCCTCCATGGATTTAATTAAGTGATAAGTATAATACAATATCCTTTGAGCATTATCCGAGGTAAATAACATTTTTCCTTCACGGGCAGCCTCCTTTTTTAAAATTTTTTTTTAAGAGAGAGAGAGAGAGCACAAGAGGGAGGGGGGCAGAGAGAGAGGGGGAGACACAGAATCAGAAGCAGACTCCAGGCTCTGAGCTGTCAGCACAGAGCCCGACATGGGGCTCGACCTCACGGACAGCGAGATCATGACCTGAGCCGATGTTGGACGCTTAACCGACTGAGCCACCCACGCGCCTTGTGGCAGCCTCCTTTTTTTTTTTTTTTTTTTTTTTTTTTTTTTCCCAATTTCTCTTTCCCACTTACTGTATCCTGGGTGAAGCTGATGTCAGCTCTCCCCCCTGTCCATCCAGTTGCCTAATGGTTTGGAATCATTATTCTTTCATAATTTGTTTTGCTTCAGCATACATAATTAACTACAATTACTTGACTGTTTCATTTTGGCTAATGCAGATTTGCAGACTCAGAGCTTTGCCATCCACTTCCCTTTTGCTGGTGGCATTATGTATGCTGCGGTTGCAGGGACCGTAGTGGCATTTTGTGCAAACAGTATGGACGGGTTAAGTAGAAAGAATGAAAAGAGACCCAACCCAAAGTGATCATCAGAGGATAAAAGTGAATATCCTAAAATCCTTAACGCAGTAACAAGTGTATTCAGCTTTTGCATTAAATAATTGGGCATAGAGTCTCATTCCTAAGGAAGCTTGCTGAATTGATGGTCCCTTGATGTAGGGAATGGATTGTTTACCTGATGAAGCAACATACAAATATCTCAGGAATAACCAGCTTTACAACTGAAAGCAAACTCCTTAGGGCAAAGACTTTATATGTTTGGCACAATTACACTTATTGTTCAGCAGTGCTGGATAAATATTTAATAACTGTTCCTCCACACCTATTCTTGGCAGGTCCAGCCTTCCTGACCTGTCATGTCCATAATCAAATATGTATTTCCACATTCATCATTTGAGGTGTGGTGCCACTTTTAGGCTGGTCTCTCTGGGATGTTGCCATCTTCTCTAGGGTTGGGGTGTGCTCTCGGTGCCTGGGACATAGATAATTAGCCATGAATATCAAACAGTACTCTCTTTTTTTTTCCCTTGCTTTTAAAACTCTCTTTATTTTTAGAGCTAGATGACTTACAGAGTGAGCTGTATTTTCTCCTGAAGGCAAAGCAGTCACTTTTTTCTGAGTTTGTGCTAAGACCCTGGCTTCATCATCTAGGCTCTGTGACTAACTATAACTCTAACTTGACTTTGGGCAGCTCGCTTTGCCTCTCAGGAGGACAGCTTGCTCATCTGAAAGAGATCCTCTTGGGCTGTTCAAAAATGTTCTTTCTGGCCCCCAAGTTCTAGAGTATTGCCTATTTCCAGATGTAATATTTGTGCTTGTTTACTCAGAAGAAATAAGTTAGTTCACTTGTAAGTCTACCTTCCTAGAGAATTCAAAAAATGTTCTATTACTTAAATACTGGATCTGTTACCTGATTTTCTTTTCTTTAAGAGGAATTTCCCCGATATTAATTACATAGAAGCGGGGGATCATTGTGGCAACAGATGTGAATTTCAAAACACATACATGTAGAATAACCTGGCTGTTGAATTACATGGATTTTAAAAAAACGACAACATTTAAAGTGATCAGAAAGAACAAAATCTACTGGTTCTGGATGACAGAGGTCTGCTAATTGTGTGGTTGTGTGAACTCCGTCTCTTGGTTTCTTTATCAGTAAAATGGGAATCTTATCTTTCTGTTTACCAAAGAAGGAGAAAGAAGGCCAAGACTTCAAGGTCCATTGCAGTTACAGGAGTTTCCACTGGAAACTTCCCGTACAAAAAGGTACTGTTCAGGCAGGTGCTTCCAGTTTTCTGACCGTGGGAGAGCCTTCGTCTTTGCCCGCTCGAACTTTCTGTTTCAGCTGCTCTCTTGACGTTTGCCCCCCACTTCCTTATGTCTGGAGCCACCATCTTTGCTCATGCAAAATGTTATTTGTAGTTGATCAGCCCTCAGAACGATTTAATCTGTTGTTTGCTTCCATTAACCACTTCTTCCAAAGGCCCGAGTTGATCTGCCAAAAGGGTAGTCGTTAAGGCTCCGTCAAAATGCTGTGCAAACCCACTTAGTTTTTCTCACCTTGTCTTCCTCTCCTATCTGGGAATTCCCAATCTGCAGAAGTTTTGTTTGTGCACGCTCGGGTTTCCATGGGCGACTCAGGTAAACTGGAAAATTCGGTGGCCCAGGTCAAGATCAGGATCATTTCTACCTGTAATCACTTTTACTTTTGTGAAGTTCAAACACATGGTTCAGGGAAGTGAACCCCAGTTAGCAGGAGCACAGAGAGCTCTGGTTCAACTGAATCTTCGCCATTAGATAAACCCCAACACCTAACAATAACTTTTGTGCTTCCCACTGCAATGATTTATACCAATTTTAGTCTCATGTTTAAATTACTAATATTACATGTTATCGCATGAATACACCCAGCATTGACACTGTTTTTAAGCGCAGTATATCGTATTTATCTTTCTGAATGCCTTCAAAAATGCATACTTCCTCCGTGGAGTCCCCCACATACTAATTTTGAGCTTTCCATCATTGATTAGGATCACCTTGCCTAATTCAATTTTCATTTCTACATTAGTAGATCTTGTAATATTTATTGTTATGATTATTTTTCCACATTGATTCTTTCCCCTCTCCCCCCTCCCCCCAATGGCTGTTATTCATAGAAAAATCACACACGGAATCATTCATTCATTCATTCACTCGCTCATTCGTTGTATAAATACTATTTGATACCTACTACCAGTCAGGAAGTAGACTATTACGTTTTCATAAGTATTAGTCTTCTACTATTATTGTAGAGCTATCTATTCTTCCCTTCAATTCTATCAATATTTGCTTCATATTTTTAGGAGCTCTGATGTTTCGTACATATATTATTATTCTATCTTCTTGCTGAACTAAGGTTTTTATATATGTCCTTCTTTGTCTATTGTAACAGTTTTTGACTTCAAATTATTTTGTCAACTATTAGTATGCCACCCCTACTCTCTTTTAGTTACTATTTGAATTGACTATCTTTTTCCATCTTTCCACTTTCAATCTTATTTGTGTTCTTAGATCCTCAATTCCAAAGTCTCTTGTAGACACCACAGAGTTGGATCCTGTTTTTTTTTTTTAATGTTTATTTATTTACTTTGAGGGAGAAAGAGAGCGAAAGAGAGCAGGGGAGGGGCAGAAAGAGACAGAGACAGAGAGAGAGAGAGAGAGAGAGAGAGAGAGAGAACCCCAAGCAGGTTCTATACCATCAGCACAGAGCCCAACATGGGGCTCCATCCCATAAACCATGAGACCATGATGTGAGCCCAAATCAAGAGTGGGGCACTTAACCAATTGAGCCACCCAGACACCCCAGATCTTGGTTTTTTTTAATCCATTATGTCAGTCTACATCTTTTGTTTGAAAAGTTCAATCCATTTATTGCAATTACTGATAGGGGAGGGCTTACTCCCCTATCAGTAATAACAGGAGGGCCTGTTATTTTTTTTTTTTTTTCTGTAAGTCTTATGGCTTTTTGTCCTCATTTCCTTCACTGATGTTCAGTTGATATTTTTGCAGTGGCCTGTTTTGATTTCCTTCTCATTTCCTCTCATATATATTTTATAGATATTTTCTTTGTGGTTTCCATGGGGATTATATAAACTATCCTCAAGTCATAGCAATCTATTTGAAACTGGTGACAACTTCATTTGCAGACAAAAACTCTACTTATTTACATCTCTGCCTGCCCCTCAGCTTACATTATTGATGCCACAGATTATATCTTTATTTTTTTGTGCCCATTAACATAGATTTATGATTACTTAAAAAAAATTTTGCTAATGTTTATTTATTATTGAGAGACAGAGAGAGACAGAGTGTGAGCAGGGGAGGGGCAGAGAGAGAGGGAGACACAGAATCCGAAGCAGGTTCCAGGCTCTGAGCTGCCAGTACAGAGCCTGACGCGGGGCTCGAACTCACAAACTGCGAGATCACGACCTGAGCTGAAGCCGGACGCTTCACTGACTGAGCCACCCAGGCGCCCCTGATTACTTTTTTATTCATTAGTCTTTAACTCCATAAAAGAAAAAAACAGCGGAGTTACAAACCAAAATTACAATAATTCACATTTTTGTATTTGTCCATATATAGATTTTTGCCAGACGACTTGTATATTCATGTTGTTTCAGGTTGCTGTTGAGTGTCCTTTCATTTCAACTTGAAAGACTCCCATTAGCATTTCTTGTAGGCCAGGTCTACTGTTAACTCCTTCGACTTGTATTTATCTGGGGATATCTTCATTTCTCTCTCATTTTCGAAGAGCAGCTTTGTCAGATACAGTATTCTTAGTTGACAGTTTTTCCTTCTAGTACTTGAACTATATCGTCCTACTGCTTTCTAACCTGCAACATTTCTGTTGAGAAACCCACCAAGAATCTTATTGAAGATCCCTAGCCATGACGAGTCACTTTTCTCTGGCTGCTTTTAAGATTCTCTCTTTCTCCTTGACTTTCTACAGTTTGATTATCATGTGTCTCAGGGTGGGTCTGTTTGTGTTTATTCTACTTAGAGTTTGTTAAGATTCTTGTATGTGTGTACCTGTGGCTGTCCTCAAAGTTGGGACAGTTTTACTGTTTTTCCTTCAAATAAATTCCCTGCCCTTTTCTCCCTCTCTTCTCCTTGTGGGACTCTCACGATGCATATATTGATGTGTTTGGTGTTATCTCAAAAGTCCTTTTAATTTTCTTCATTCTTGTTTCTTTTTCTTCCTCAGACTCAACAATTTCAAATGACTCATTTTAAAGTTTTCTGATTCTCTTTTTCTGCCTATTTAAATCTGTTCTTGAACCCCTCTAGTGAATTTTTCAATTCATTTCTTGTTTTATTCATCTTTATAATTTTAGTTTGCTTCTTTCTTTTATGTTTGTTTATTTTTGAGAGAGAGGGAGAGAGCGAGCACGCACAAACAGGGGAGGGGCAGAGAGAGAGGGAGACACAGAATCGAAGCAGGCTCCAGGCTCTGAGCTGTCAGCACAGAGCCCGATGTGGGACTGGAACCCACAAACTGAGATCATGACCTGAACTGAAGTCGGACACTCAACCAACTGAGCCACCCAGGTGCCCCTAGTTTGGTTCTTTTTAATAACTTTGATCTCTTTGTTGATGGCCTCATTTTATCCCTGAATTGTTTTCCTGAATTTGTTTAGTTGTCTGTGTTCTCCTTTATCTTATTGAGAATACTTAAAAAAAAAAAAAAATGTTTTAAAGTCTTTGTTAGGCTCAAGGCCTATGTTTCTTTAGGGTTAGTTTCTGGAGATTTATTTTGTTCCTTTGAATGGGCCGTGTTTACCTCTTTCTTTGTGTGTCTTCTGATCTTTTGTTGAAAATGAGGCATTTGAAAAACTTTTTTCTCAGCCAGTCCTAGTAAACTGGCTCTGTGCAGAGGAAGATCACTGATTAGCCTGCCACGAAGATTCAAGGCCCTCTCGGCCTTTTTCCGGAATATATGTTTTCCCTGGGCCTGTGCATATGCTTTTTCTTCTCCAACTCGCTTGTATACCCAGCTGCTTTTAAATCTCTTAACTTTCCCTCGAGTTTCACCCCTGCTCATTCTCAGGATTTCACATATCCTCCTGTACTCCTCTACCTGAAATCTCTTGCCCAGGTGTCCAGGGATCTGCTGTCCCTTGAAGCCCTCACAGGCCACTGCATCACCCCTGCCTCGGCAGCTTCCAGCCTGATGTCCAAAACATGCCGCCATTCCCATCAGTGTTCTGAGCAGGCCAGACGGAAACCAGTCCCTCCGACAAGCCAGAATGTTGCAAGCAAATTCCACTCTTTCCTCCTGTCCTGGGCAAGGGACCAGGAATTAGGTGGCATCCTCCTGACCACGTCATGCTGCACTGGGGAGAGGGTAAGGGCAGGCAAAAATGCCACGAAATATCCTATAGTTTTGAGTGTGACCTTTTCTTGGCCAGACATTCACTTGGTTGACAGCTTCTTGACTAGTTTCTAGAGTTCCCACAAAGCTACTTGGGGCCATATATTGTTCATTTGGTATTTCAGTGGGAGAACAGGGGCCTGGAGCTTCCTAGTCTGTCACCTTGCTGACATCACCCTTGCTCATAGGTAACTCATAATCCAGACACAGAACAAGAATGACATCAATGTTTGTGGTTTAGAAAAAATAGCTCTTGAGATTACACATCCTTGTGTCAAAGAAAATAAACTTCAGAACCAGAGAAACCATTAGCAACCTGGGTGCTAGGCTAGGTGAGAAATGGAAAGAGCCTGAGCTAAGACAGAGACGTACATTCAAGATCTATTAAAGAGTTATGGTTCGAAGACTCATTGGCCTCCTGGAAGCCTGGGCCAGAGATGTAATGATGGAGGAGACATGGAATCAAGAAATAGACTGGTAGATTCCAGGACGTCTGTGATTTTCGTCCAGTTCCTTGGCCATTCTGAATATCATTTCCTCATCTATAAAATAGGATGGTTCTGAAGTTTAAAAGAGATAACACATGTCAGTGCCTAGTGAATAGTAGGCAACTAATAAGAATTTCTTTTTTTCTCATCCCCCTACGTGTAACCAGTATTACGAGATTGTGCAGTTTGGTGAATGGTGATACTATGAACTGAATAGGAAAAGCATAAGCCAATCTTTTAAATCCCTGGGTTTGTTGGTTTGATTGTTTGTTTGTTTTTAACTCCTACTCTGCAGTGATAATAGACGTTAGGCAGGTTCTATATAAAGAATAGTTTGCATTCATATTTATCTTTCCCAAACAAGCTGTCCTAAATTTCCTAAAATTATTATCTTATTCCCAAAATGTTCTCCAAAGATGAAGCAGGAAGCAAGGTCGCTTTTAGCACTGGTTGGTTCCAGGTTATTCTGTAAATTTGGAGCTAAGTGGTAAAAATAATTTGTCTCCTGGCTCTTGAACCAAGGCTTTGTTACTGTTACCAACTCTGAGGCTTTTAAAAAATCCTGTGAGACTTTTCTCCAAATGATTCTAATTTGACAGATTAACAGCTATGTAAATACATGTGTGCATTCATGATGACAGTTTGAATGTTATGTTTAGAGATTATGAAAGGAAAATAGAAAAAGGGATTTCGCCTTGCCTTCTTTTCCCCTTAAAGTACTGACCTTTTAATAAAATTGTGTTTCTATAAGCCAAGATTCGAATTGCTATCAATCCTAGAAAATGTAAGTTCTCATGCAACTAGTGTTTCATGCGGACTATATATCTAGCTTTACAAATCATAATGTAGTGGCTTGTAACGGATGATGAAGAACAATTTTAGAACCTATTCTTGAGATATTTTAGAAAAATCAGGATGATGTGTTTACCCCTTGATACCCCTTGATACAACTAAACAAATCAAGTTTAGTTATGATCTATGCATCAGACTTTAGAAGATGATAATAATATATCCAGATATTCCATTCTGATAGGAGAAAAATCTTTTGGCTTGTAAAACATGAAAGTTGAGAAGTTGGGGAAATGCCCGCATCAAGCCGGGGAAGTGAGGAAAGCGGCTAGTACAACTGTGCCCCCGTGCTCTTTCCTACAAGTCACACCCCACCTTCCCACACCAGCAAGAAATGGAATTTTCCAGAGTCCTGAATTTGATTAATCATGTTGTATGTTTTTTTTTTAATTTGTTTATTTATTTTGAGAGAAAGGGCACAAGTGGGCAAGGGGCAGAGAGAGAAGGAGTGAGAGAATCCCAAGCAGGTCCCACCCCATCAGCACAGAGCCTGACGACTCAGGGCTTGAATCCACAAACCACGAGATCATGACCCGAGCCGAAGTCAGATGGTTAACCAACTGAGCCACCCAAGCGCCCCAGTCGTACTGTATGTTTTGAATTATTTTCACGAAGAATAAAAGGCATAAAAATATTTAGTAGCAGCATCTAATTCTTTTCTTCTCTTCATCCTTTTGCTGTGGTGCATTGCTGTATCTTGTCTCTTACCTAGTGAAGTAGCCAGATTTGTCAACAAAATGTTACCTCCCACAGAAAAAGTAAGAATCACATGTTTTTCTACCGACAAGGATGAAACACTGATGGGCTTCGTGTTATAATTCATTGTTACACACGTCGAGATGTATTTTTGTTTAGCAAAGTCCAGATAGTGGGAAAGACACAGTTGTCCGGTGGGTGTGTCTTTGTCTATTTTAACACGTGAGACTGTGTTATTCAGAGACTTTATTCAAGACCATTGTAGGGCTGCATTTCTCAGAGATGACACACGGGCATGTACAGACACAGATAATAGTTTTGTCTTGTAAAGCCTTATCTTTGAAAGACCTGGCTCAGATGGTAAGATTGCCTCATGGAGTCCCGATGTAATTGAGGCAGGTGCCCCTCGAGGTAACGGCTGGCTTCCCAGACTCACTCTTCTGCTCCAGGTATACTGAACTCCAACCAGGAACTGAAGCCTGTGCACCATTTCTTCACCATTTGCACCTCCTGTGCCACCATCCATGCACCTTCCCTCTTCTCCGTGCTGTCCCCACTGGCTAAAATAGACTTTGTCCCTCCCTGCTCCATCAGTGCCCCTATTGTCCTAAAATTTTCAGCCTCCTTCAGAACTTGATAAGCATTGAGCCCTTCTGGAAAGCTGGAAAGCCCTTCTGGAAAGCCCTTCACATTCGTGTTGAGTTGAGTCCCTTTGTAACTACTCCTTAGAGCCTTCTGCCAACGTTGGTTATGATGTTCTAGTCACTTGTCTGTCTCCATTGGAGAGTGAACTCCTTGAGGATAAAAATTGTTTCTTTTTTAATTAAAAATACCTACAATACTGCCTGACACCTAGGCATGACTCAATAAATGTGTGGGATTTTTAAAAATATAATTTATTGTCAAATTGGCTAACATACAGTGTGTAAAGTATGCTCTTGGTTTTGGGGGTAGATTCCCATGGTTCATCCAAAAAGTGTGTGTAAAATGAGTAAGTGGACAAATGAATGAGTGATTCTATCCTGGTCTGTAAATGGAATATTGACATGTGTATGCCAGGATCATAGCTAACTCTTCCCAAGCTCCTTCCATGTGCCAGGCATGGTGTTGCACTTTTTTTGAGGCATTTGCTCATCTAATCCTCCTAATGACTCTATGATGGACATATCTTTATTTTCCCTGTTCTGTAAATGAGACATTGAGACACAGAGAGTTCAAATAACAAGATCATACCACGCACACAGATTTCAATCTTAGATTTGTTGAGCCCATTACAATCAGTCTGTATTTGAAGTTATATGGCTCCTAATAAGAATGTGTCAAAATTATCTAGGCTAAAAGAATAGCTACAAACCTTACTTTTACTATATTGTTTGTACAAGTAGAGAAAAGAAAAACGAATCATCTAAAATCCTGAACACAAAAACTTGTGTTATCCGTAAATATTTTTTCATTTTCTTCATTTTTTTATTAAAAAAATTTTTAAGTCCTATATATACATAATTTTTATCTTAATATATATTGTATTCATATTTATGTTAATACCTTGTCCTCATAACCATAATTATGTGTGAAAGCTCCAGGCTCCAAGCTGTGAGCTCAGAGCCCGAACCCACGAGCCGTGAGATCGTGACCTGAGCCGAAGTCAGATGCTTCACCAACTGAGCCACCTGACTGTCCTCATTTTACATGAGGACACTGAAGCTCTGATGTGTGTGATGATACTATTCCAGGTACGTCGATATGCTTAGCCAATTACCTACCCTTGGACATTTGTTTCTCTCTAACAATACTATGGTGAAAGTATTTGTGTATGTTGGGGATCTCGTTTGATATTTCCTTAGCTTTTCAGAAAGGGAATTTCAGCACGAAAGCCACACCAGTTATTTAACAGGAAAATAACCAAGGGGCTCAGGCAGTCAGCATTTCTGTGGTTTCTGGAGGCCCTAGACATAGGAGAAAAGACTAGCGGTGATAGGGTCCTTGGGCTGACCCTCATTAACTGGGCATCCTGCCCTGTGGGGATGTGTCCCGGATCCAACAACCAAGACAGAGAACAGCGTGAGGAAGAACCCATAGTCCCCGCCTCTTTAGAATACAGAATGGAATCTGGTGAAATCTGTCACGGCTGCAAATAAAAGTTAGGGGGAGATTGTCAAGACAGGGCCATGTGCATCGTGTGAGGTCTGTGGAAGAGAGGAAGTAGCCCTGGACTGAAACCTTGCCTGAATTGTTTCACGGTCTTTGCCGGAACTTAATGTTGAAAGCCTCGGCGATTTAAAATGCAAACAAACAAAAAATGCCAGCTAGCGTAACTGATGTCTGCTTCCTGGCACGGGTGACTCCAGAGCCATTGTGGATCTGGACTTCTTGAGACAGTTCGGAGAGAACACTGTCACTTATGTGATGATAAGGATCATTTCCCTTTTTGTAGTTTATGTGCCAGAATTTAGCATAACGCTTGGTACATACTAGGTGCTGAATAAATATTTGCCAAACGAAGGCATAGGTGGGGTAGAGAGCCTATGTGCTTTGGCATCAGAAAGATTTATCACTCACCTCTATCACTTACTGACTGTCTGGACTTGGACAAATGGCTTCACCTCTCAGAGCTTCAGTGTCCTCATGTAAAATGAGGACAGTCAGGTGGCTCACTTGGTGAAGCATCCGACTTCGGCTCAGGTCACGATCTCATGGCTAGTGGGTTCGAGCCCTGCATCAGGCTCTGAGCTGGCAGCTTGGAGCCTGGAGCTTTCTTCAGATTCTGTGTCTCCCTCTCTCTCTCTCTGTCCCTCCCTGCTTGTGCTCTCTCTCTCTCAAAAATAAATAAATAAACGTTAAGAGTATTTTTTACATGAGGACAATCTAATTTACTTTGCCTGGTGGTTTATACATTGTTTGGAATGTAATGATTAGTAAGAGGTAATCACATGGGGAAAATCCAAACATTGCCTATGGCAGAACAATGTCTTAGGTAATAGAAATTAAATAGGTAAGAAGATGGGAGGGAAGTGTGCAGGAATAGTGTGCAGGGATAGAGAAGTGTGCAGGGAGAGAAGCTGCAGGAAGAATAGGAATAAGGTGTGGCAGGAACTCACCAGAAATATAATTGAAAGAATCAGCATTTCTAATTCTTACAAAACTGACTATTTTCCACCTGTTGACATCTTAGGCCCTTCTGTGGGTAATCTCATTTTTTTTCATTCGGCTTCTTATATACCTCTAGATATGTTACACCTCAAATAAAAGACAGATTTTATAACAGGGATTCTGAAGTATTGTCTTTAGTAGATCCTGCTGCTTTTTGGAACATTATGAAATTTATTTTGAAACTCTCATCTGGTCTGCAGAGTGCTTCCTAGAAATCTCTTTAGAAGATTAATTTGGCATAAAAAGAAATTACAGTTTGATACGAATTTTAGAATCCTGATTTATTACTTGTTTTATTAGTATAAAAATGGAGTCGTGTACTCCATTTAAGCACGGATAGGGTGTGTGTGTGTGTGTGTGTGTGTGTGTGTGTGCTCGCATGCATGCGTGTGTACTTTGGTAAAATAGTGTTGCATAGTGCAACTACTGGGTGAGGACTCTGAGAAAACAAAAACTGAAGGACAGCCAGAACAACAACACTCTGAGCTCTTCCCGTGGTGATCTTCTCAAAGGCTCCTTCTTACTCCTGATGTGTCATGTTCCAGGATAGCTAGCAAGGCTGAACCTCCTGTAGAGCCTTTTTTTTCTGATTTTTCAAGCATTCTTCCATCATTTAAACAGCACGTCCAGGAGCACCTGGGTGGCGCAGTCGGTTGAGTGTCCGGCTTTGGCTCAGGTCACGATCTCTGGTTCGTTGAGTTCGAGCCCCACCTCGGGCTTGCTGCTGTCACCCTGTCAGCGCAGAGCCCACTTTGGATCCTCTGTTCCCCTCTCTCTGCCTCTCCCCTGCTTGCATTCTCCTCCCCTAAATAAATAAATATTAACATAAATAAATAAACAGCGCCCCCAATCTTATAAAGTGAACACTGATTAAGGAGAAAAACCTGTCAACGTCTATGTAGATCTCCAAACTCCTCATCATCAGATCAGGATACCAACTTCCTTGGTTCTCCCAAGAATGGATGTACGTTTCCCTTTAACTGGTAACGTATGTTTCCTTTGATTTATTTGTGGTTTATGTAGCTTTAGGGTTTTTTCCCTTTAAATTAAAAAAAATAATTATGAAGCATTTCACCCAGAAAAAAGAATAAAAAATATTATCACAGACACCTATCCATCCACTCTCAAAACAGATGCTGACAGTGTAAGAAATTAAAACTTTCATATATAGATCTTCCTTGACTTACGATGCAGGTACATCTCAATAAACCTGCCATAAGTTGAAAATATCATAAGTCTGGGTATTGAGGAGGGCACCTTTTGGGATGAGCACTGGGTGTTGTATGGAAACCAATTTGACAATAAATTTCATATATTAAAAAAAAAAAAGAAAATATCATAAGTCAAACGTGCATTTGATACATGGAACCTACTGAATATCCAAGCTTAGCCTAGCCCACCTTAAATGTGCTCAGAACATTGGCATCGGCCTATGGTTGAGCAAAATCATCTGTTGCAAAGCCTATTTTATAAGAGTGTTGAATAGCTCATGTCATTGATTGAATACTATACTGAGAGTGATAAACAGAATGGTTGTAATTAATTTTTTTAATGTTTATTTATTTTTGAGAGAGAGACAGAGTGCGAGCAGGGAAAAGGGGCAGAGAGAAAAGGAGACACAGGATCTGAAGCAGGCTCCAGGATCTGAGCTGTCAGCACAGAGCTCAACATGGGGCTCAAACTCATGAACCGAAGTCGGACGCCTAACCGACTGAGCCACCCAGGCGCCCCTCCACACTGGCCTTAGAGTTCAAGCTCCTAGCTTCCCAAGATCAACCACTGCTCCCCTTGATCCTTTCTCTTAGGCTCATGATAGCATTACTTCCTATGCACAAAGGTTTTCAGTTCCTGGACGTTTCAGGAACTTCCCCTCTTTCCTACACACTTAAGTGTGTGATGGGACTATGCATAAGACCATGTTTGGTATGAGTGCGTGTTAGGACCCCTGTCTATAGTCACGAGTCTCCCAGGCCTCAATCTGCCCAGTTACATAACCTTCTAACTATAAGATTCTGTAATTGTTAAGAACTGTAACAAGAGACGCCAAGTATTTAGGACTCCGACAAAAGAGGTTTTATAAAAATATTAACTCGGGGCGCCTGGGTGGCTCGGTCGGTTAAGCGTCCGACTTCGGCTCAGGTCATGATCTCACGGTCCGTGAGTTCAAGCCCCGCGTCAGGCTCTGTGCTGACAGCTCAGAGCCTGGAGCCTGTTTCAGATTCTGTGTCTCCCTCTCTCTCTGCTCCTCCCCTGTTCATGCTCTGTCTCTCTCTGTCTCAAAAATAAATAAACGTTAAAAAAAATTAAAAAATAATAAAAAATTAAAAAAATTAAAAAAAATATTAACTCAATGATAGCATAATATTGCATAAACATTTTTAGAGAAATTGTATTATGAAACAACCTGCATTTCTTCTTATGTTAAGAATACTTCCCAGAGTGACCGTAGTTATTTTCTAAAGGAAGACACATAGGACCGTAAAGTAAAATCTTTTGTTTAAGAAGTGAATATGTTGCTTTTTTAGCAAATGGCCTCAAAAGCTTACATTCTTTTCCTTAATAATGGCTATTCTGTATTTCCTTCTTAACAAAGCTTCCTTTGCCCACTCAGTCAAGACCACTGCCAAGTTTTTCATTATGGGAAACTTACTTTATAGGCTACTTTGAGGGAGATGAATCCTGACCACTTCGTGAAAGGATGAAACTAGAAATCCTAGTTAAGTAAAGTTTCACCTGAAACGTTTTGTTCCGACAGTCATTCTTCCTTTTAGAAGATCTGGCGTGGGACTCTGTCTCCTGGCCCAGGTTCCACCTATGCGTTCTCTTGCCTCCAGTGCTTTGCTAGGATCTGCTTGTTGTTTGCTTAAAGGCCGGTAAACATAAGGAGTACAGCAGGCTTTTGGCCAAGCTGAGAACGAACACTGAGTAATTTACAATTCTCCCCGATTAAATGTGTCATTGTGAAACTGGCAGAGGTATCCTGTCCTTGGAACTCCCGCGCCCGGAACTGCACACCAGGGCAGTCACAGTCGTCAGCGTAAGCCTCCCCCCGGGAGTTGTGTAATGTGTGATGTGCACGTACGGCAGGCGATGCCTCTGCCGAACTCCCTGTGGCTAACGCTAAGGTTTGCACGGAGTTTCGAACCCTGACTGCGACTTCGTTCATTTTAAAAATGTAACTGGATATTTATATTTCCCCAATATAAACTGCTTTGAAATACATCTTGCACCGTTTGGGGGGATAAACATAAGCTTGGGAAAACTGATGATGGAAAATAAAGAGCCTGTTTGAAAGGAAGTCTGGTGGCATAACCCAAATGATTCTGGAAGTTTTAAGGAAACCTTGAGGTTGGAAGTCTGTCAATCCCGAGACCGTGAGGGGAAAGGACAGCCTTCAAGGTCTCTTGTCAAGTAGGAGATAGCTTCCTTTTTTGGAGTCCAAGTAAAGAGTTGAGCTAATATCCGAACCAAACAATAGGATGCCGGTTCTGCCTCAAAATGCCGTCGTATGATGTAGGGCAAGACACAGAGCCTGTGCTCCATAGTTTTCTTTATCCGGAGCTCTGTGGAGACTGGATGTGGTAACCTAGTGAGTTCTTTTCCATCTCTAAAGAGCCTGCACACAGCAGATGACGTTCCAAGTATAGCCGATATTAACTTTGTTTCTGTTAGTACTGGTACAAAAGTCTGACAAATATTTGCCTTCCTGATTTTCATGGACACACCAATTTCACCTTATTAGCTTCCGCTGGGTATTGAGTAACCTGCTCCTCTGTTCACTGGAAGCCACTTTGTTTCCTCGGTATTAATTCCTTCATGTCTTTCCTGACATGAATATTCATGTCAGTAAAATTAATGTTTAACACTAAAAAACAAACTTTTTAATGCTGCTGATCTAGTTTAACTATTACTGATGTTTTAACCTTCCACCCCAGGCCACTGACCTGTTTCTAGGTCCTACTATTCATTCATGCATTCATTCAACAAACATTAAGCATCTTTGATGTTCTAAGCCCCACACAAGGCTGGGACGGAAGTTGCAAAGTAGGGACAAGAAGATAGTCCCTAGTAATAATCACAACATGTAAGCATTACTCCAGTAGAGGTCAAGAGGGTGTCATGGACCATGCAGGAGACAGCTCTGTTTATTATGTCCCTAAAACAGAATCTCAAACCTCCTGACCCTTAAATTTACCATTAGCCAATAAACCATATTCTGACATAATTCTTTACTTGTTTCTGTATTATCGAATAATTTCATTCTTTTTTTATATTCTAGTTAGTCACTGATATGTACTCACTACTTTGCTTCCTCCATCTATTTTCTTCAAAAAAAAAAAATGTTACTTTTCTCTTTTCTCAAATGGATATCATGATTAAATTAAGAAGTCAGCTATATTTGGAAACTACTACACAAAGAAAAGTCACTCTTTCAGACATTATACTTACTAGTAAAGACATAATAAAAGGTACAGATAAAAATATAATAGTTGGGGCACCTGGGTGGCTCAGTCAGTTAAGCGTCCAACTCTTGATTTCGGTTCAGGTCATGATCTCATGGTTGGTGACTTTGAGCCCCATGTCAGGATTTGCACTGGCAGCGTGGAGCCTGCTTGGGGTCCTCTCTCTCCCTGCCCCTCCTCTGCTCATGCTCACTCTCTAATATAAATAAATATTTTAAAAATATTTAATAGTCAACCAATTATATTTAGAGTTGGTTTACTCAAATATATTTATGTTCTTAATGACTTACTCTAGAAGTATTTGGATGCCTAGTTATTGGGGATAATCTGAAGATGTGAGATTTGCTTAGAGTATTGGTAGAAGTCAAGGTTGTGAGTTTTTTAAGAGGAAAAGCAGAAAAAGAAATATAGATGGAGTTATGTACATAATGACAAGTAATGCCATATTTTTATGAAAAGAAGATAATCTCTTTGCCTACATAGTCAAAATAGGGAAGCACTTAAATTTGATCAAACCAACATCTATGATGAAAGGAGTAATTGAAGGTTAACACGTTTATTGACAGTTAAGCATCGCATAGAATTAGTTAGATTCCATCAGCTTAACCATAGTAAAAGTGAGAAAGAATTTTTAGAAAACATGGTTTCTGTAATGGAAGTCATATGGAAATATGGAATATACAAACTGAAGACAATAATAGAATCATACACTTGAAGGAGTAATGCAGTAAAACCCATGCATCAGAAGGAAGGTGAGAAACCCTCACTGTGTTTTATTCCAATTCAAGAGCACCTTCCATAATACCCCTGTTAGATCTGTTGGATTGTTAAATGATTCTTTGAACTTTTCTGGACATTTTCAGAAACAGGGAGCTTCCTACAGTGAAATCAGTCCATTCCATTAGTGAGCAACTCTAATTCCTAGAAGCTTTTCCTCATACTAGAACCAAATTCACCCGCTTGTACCATCTACCTAGTTCTGTGCTCCAAAGACACATGCAGTCCAGTCTTTCTCCCTTGTGACAGCACTTTTCTCATACTGAAAATGGCCATGGTCCTTCTGAGTTCCTCTTCATAACCTAAGTATCTTCCGATTTCAAATTATTCTCTGTTGGAGCTTATTTTTATACTTTTCAGTATCCTGGGCTTCCGCTTGTGAAGATTCCCTGTAAAATACGGTGGTAACACCTCCAGTTGTTGTCTGAGCACTGCCAGCGTGAGAGATGGGCTCTTTATTCATCCAGCTCAAGATTAGATTTCCTTTTGAAAGGTAGTCCTATCATGTTATTGCTTATGAAAAGAGTTTAGTACTGTCATTCTCAATCTTCTGAGCTTCTATTCCGGGTTTGGTGTGTTTCGTTTTTAATTCAGAAACACTAATTGAGCACCATGCTATTTTGGGCAGTGTTGGGCCCTGAGGACAAAAGATGAGTAAGACTCTAACTGGAGGACTTTATGATATTCTAGTGGGAGTGACAGACATAAAAAATAATTACAATATGACATGTGATACGTATGTGAATTCAGTGCTCTAAGAACATAGGAAAGAGAATTTACTGCCTGGGGAAACTGGTAAAGGCTAATCATTCATTCATTCAATCAATAAATGTTTAATGAGAACCTTCTATGTCCAAGACATATAATATTCATTTGTAGATTCAGAATCCCGTTAAGTAAGATATCTGGGCTACATATTTCTAGGTTATCTATGAAAGTTTAATGTACTTTTTGTGAACTTACTGGCTACATTCTTTTGAGTTTTTTTAATCCAGTAATACAGGAAGAGGTCAATGTAGTAACTAACTATTGGTTCCTGAATGATCACTACTTTCCTTTTAAGGACTTAAACACTGGGACACCTGGGTGGCTCAGTCAGTTAAGCGTCCACCTTCGGTTCAGGTCGTGATCTCACAGTTCGTGGGTTCAAGCCCTGAGCCGGCTCTGTGCTTGACAGCTCGGAGCCTGCTTCGGATTCTGTGTCCCCCTCTCCCATTCTCTCTCTCTCTCTCTCTCTCAAAAATAAGCAAACATTTTTAAGAAGTACTTAAAAACTACTTGTTTTCTAATTTTCTCTGGAATTTGGACATAAAATAAAATCCATGTCATAGTTTTGCAGTTTCTAAACTGTGCTTTTCCTCTTTCTTTGCAATTTACCGCTTCTTCCCTTTGTCGTTCTTTCTCCAAAACTCGTAATAGCAGTTTGGGGATCACATCCACGGTCTTTTCAGGGTGCTCACATATGATTTATTTGGGTCTGAAGGCTTGAACTCAGCGCGCCTGGGTGTTCTCTTACTATCTCTTAGTGACACTAGGCTTTTATTCCCTTGAACTCATGTCTGTTGTAATTTGAAAATTAGGCTCACTCATTGGGAGGACAGACACAAAATACTTGTGAGGAATTCAGTACTCTGACCACAGTCCTGAATCCCTCCCTCCTTCATTCAGGGGATATTTATGAGTGCAAGCTGCATTCCAGATGCTAAGGTACATCCACTGTGGATGTACCTCAAAGCCAACATCCTTAGCTCAACGGACAAATCGTTCCCTTGTGCCCTTAACTCTGGTTCATTCTGGGCTTCTCGACTTCCTGACAGAATGCACAGATGTGTGCCTCTCTGGTGTTACTTCTTCATCAAGCCTTTGTGTATCTGCTTCCGAAATTCTTGTTCCCGGGAGAGGCTGCTTTGCCACCACATGAATACCCTTATAAGTCTCTCTTTTTATTTCTCATGAGGATCATTTGGGGCATGGGTTCAGAATATTTTGTTTTTTAAGCTGTATTCCCTTTAAACTCCTGGGATGGAGGGGGGGGGGGGCGGTGGTGTCCATCTTTTCTTTGAAATGGCGAAGGTTAAGACAAGAATATAGATCAGCTTCAGGCAAATAATTGGGGAGAAGTATTACAAGGTTAATGTGAAAAAGATCAGGCGATGATCTGGTAACGGCACTTGGTTGAAGGTAGTCTCTATATGACAAGGAGCTATTAGTGACCTCAACCTTGGTAGGTCCCTATCATAAATATGCTTGATGTTTTGCTTTTGTTCTTATTTTTTCTACATGGATTATCTAATATAAAATGTATCACATGATATAAAGCACAAAATATATCGAAACTCTACAGTGCACAGCCTCCCTTCCATAGTTCTACCTCCTTTACCCTTCTACATTTTCCCCATTATTGGTTTCTTTATACATATACAAATAAATACGGATTACTGTACCTCTCTCTTACACAAAAAGTAGCATATTATAAAGATGGTTTTGCAAATTGCTTTTTTTACACTTAATGTATCTTAGAGATTTTTCCAAATCAGTGTTTGTGGAAGTCTTTGCTGTTGCTCAAAGGTGTATGTATTCCATTGATATATGTACTACTATTTACTTACCCACTCCCCTTTTGATAGACATTTATATTGTTTCCAACACTCTGCCATGACAAACCCTGCTGAGGGAATAGCCAAATGCCAGCCAGGGTATCTGCAGAAGCAATTTCCGAAAGTGGAATCACATGTAATTGTAGTTTGGCTAGAAGCTGCCATATTAACCTCCGCTGGGATTTGTATCAATTTACATTCCACCAGCGACATATGATAGGACCTATTTTGCCATAATCTCACCAACAGAATGTGTTGTGTAACTTAATTCATTTATTGTTAGAACTTACTATGTACACGTACTGTACTCCCCCAATCTTTAAAATTTCTCCGATGCCCATAGCTATGACATTTTTTCATACTCTAGTAGGGAGCACAGCACTGCTTACCTCATTTTCCCTACTTTCAGAGCATGAAATGCCCCTCCTCGTGTTCTAGGCCTCAACCTCATCCCCCCAGATCAATCAGGAACTGGCTCCCCTATCATCCTTTTGCTCTTCTGAATCTTCTGCATGTCACTTCCTATTTCTTCCTCTATGCCCATGCACGAACTCCCACTATCGCTATTAAAAATAAATAAATGGGAAAAACCCTCACTGGACCCCATGGTTACCTGTAGCAGAAATTTTTAGGGTTTTGTCACCTCATCTAGGAAGTGTTTATTAATACCAACACGCCATACCCCCATTCCTGCCCCACATAGGTGGAGATGTGGTGTCCCTCCCCTGCTCCCCTGTGACTCCCTGAGGTTATCTCTATCACTACACTTACCATATCACCCGAACCACATATGTAATTGAAAAAATTTGGGGGTCCCTGGGTGGCTCAGTCGGTAAAGCGTCCGACTTCGGCTCAGGTCATGATCTCGCGGTCTGTGGGTTCAAGCCCCACATCGTGCTCTGTGCTGACAGCTCAGAGCCTGGAGCCTGCTTCGGATTCTGTGTCTCCCTCTCTCTCTGCTCCTCCCCCGCTTGCACTCTGTCTCTCTGTCTCTGTCTCTCTCTCTCAAAAATAAATAATTAAAACATTTTTTAAATGAACAATTTTAATAGCCACAATAAAGGTAAGTTGTTTTTAATAATATTTTTTATTTACTCAAACATATCCAGTATGTTACCATTTTAACATGTCATCAATATAAAAATGATTATTGAGATATTTTATATTCTTTTTTAAAATATTTATTTAGTTATTTTTGAGAGAGAGAGTACAAGCGGGGAAGGGGCAGAGAGAGAGAGAGAGGGAGAGAGAGAGAGAATCCCAAGCAGGCTCCTCACTGTCAGCACAGAGCGTGAAGCTGGCCTTGTTTTTACGAACCATGAGATCATGACCACAGCCAAAATCAAGAGTGAGACGCTTAACCGATGGAGCCACCCACATGCCCTGAGAAACTTTATATTCTCTTTTTTTGTGTGTGCTAAGTCTTTGAAATCTGATGCGTGTATTCTACAGCATAACTCGAGTGCTCAATAACCACGTAGGTCTAGTGGCTACCATATTGGACATCACGGGTTTAGGCTATAACCCAGTGAGGACATAAGCCATGTTTTGTGTCCCTGGAACAAAACCCAGTGCCTAGCATGTGGTAGACACTCATTAAATGTGGAAGTAGATGAGTGGAAAGGAACAATCTGCAAGACACCATGCATATGTAATAAGGATCCTCTTCATTAAGGTGGTTTTGCCTTTTGCGTTTCCTTATGTTCAACTTTTCCCTATTCTTCAAGCGCATGTTTATTTCTAGAAGGTTAGGTTTGCTGCAGCAAAAATACAAAGTGCAAGAAGGAATCAGCATTTAGCTATCTGGTATCCAAAGCCATGCTCTTTCTTTCTTTCTTTCTTTCTTCTTAAAGAAAGAAAAGGGATGTTTTATATTTCTTTTTTTTTTTTTTTTTTTAGCTATCATTTATATATGAAAATTTAGACCTTACAGACTAAGTAGGTACAGACTAAGTAGGTTTGATGAAACCTACTGAAATCTGTGTATAACTCAACATGTCCAAGAAAACTCTTGCTATCTACCTGTCCTCAGTAGAAATAAAAGGAATGTTTTATGTAGTACATGCAACTGCATACAATATATTTAAGATATAATAAGAAATTAGCAAAAGAAATATCACTGTGAAATGGAACCGAGACCTGGTTATGTAGTGTTTAGATAAAAGATACTATGCCGCAGGGTAAAGAACAAAGATCATCCTTTTTTAAAAAGTAAACTTAGGAATAATAGAATGCACTAATCCTGTTCTGCGTTTTGGCCCATCTCCACAAAACATTCTTTAAGACGTAGATCCTTTCTTCACCTTTGACCTCATTCAAAATGTTCTAACACTGAAACAATGTTGCAAGATAACAAACATAGAAGAATGCCCGGGGAAGAAGAGTGGGGCTCAAGAGTTACTGAGCGAGACAAAGGGCTGATTTGTTGCTCTTTTAGTTACTAGAAAAGATCATTAGGGCCAGGTGGGATGCACGTGGGTAAAGAGGGCACCTGAACAAACAGGTATTGAATTGAGAGAATGCCTTCAAGTCACTTCTGGGCTACGTTCCCGAGGCCGACTCAGAAGTTACCTGCCCTGCCAGCTACCTACTAATCTATCTCCCTGGGAAGGGAACGTTTTCTCCATGACTGCATGAAGTGTCTTTTGAAAGCTCCAAGTCTGATTTTTTTTTTTCTGTACACTAATTGCTACATTACCAAGTGTTGAATAATTAAACAAGTAATTTTTTAAAATGTTTATTTACTTATTTTGAGAGAGAGAGAGCATGAGCGAGTGGGAGAGGGGCAGAGAGAGGGAGAGAGAGAATCCCCAGCAGGTTCTACCCTGCCAGCGCGCAGCCCCATGAGGGGCTCAATCTCACAAACCATGAGATCATGACCTAAGCCGGGATCAAGAGTCGGACGTTAACCAACTGAGGCACACAGGCGGCCCTAAACAAGTAACTTTTGATGGTGGAGTGGATTTAGTGTTCCCGGACACTATCCTAATGGTCCCATGTGAAGGAAAGACCTCACAGGTATCTCAGTGTACCTACAGCTAAGAAATTGATGTCAGCCTCTAGATTCAGGTTGATAGTTCCTGGCAGGGGGAGAATGCAAATTCAGACGAATTAGGAGACGTCATTTGAGATGTCATCTGCAAAATAAGAAACTGAACACTTCATGAAAATTTTTGGTTTTCTCTTAGCCTTCCAATCATAAATGTAAAAAAGAGATGCTTGGGATAGCGTGGAATACCACTGAGGCTTTTTTTGCCTTCCCATATAATCTTAGTATTTTGTATCTCTGGGATATGTAAAATAAGCTGAGTGCCTTATCCTCCGTGATTTTACCCCAGGCATTTAACAGAATGTCAGCTTTCCATGTACGGTCCTTCCAGTCGCACGTTCTTTGCACCTACTCCGTGGCAAGATGAGTTCACCTTCTTCCTACGTGTACTCTTTCCTCTAATGAAGCTTCCATTATCCCATTCAAACGGCTGTGTTCTGTATATTCTATCCCTATCAAAATGCCCTCCATAAATGACCTGAAACTTTTACATAAAACCAATAGAGCAAAGTCTCTTCAAAGACTTGAACAGTTGAGGCTTCCGGTATGTGTGTCTATTTCCAACACGACAAGGTGTTTTACTGTCTGTCCTTTTCATAGCATAAGGAGGATGAATTAACTCGGGAGGAAGAATTAAGATCTGTCAAGAATAACTGTCTGCTCTACAAATAAAAATAGGGTGGGATTTTTTGGAGGGGGCGGGGGTGTCCTAAAGGCTGGACCCTCTTACTGATGAGCTGTCAGAAAGGAAGGGAACTAATCTTTTGATTTGGGTGGAGAGTGGGGTGGAAATAAATGCAGAGCAGCACGGGTAGTTCCCTTGGGCAGGAAGGGAACAGAGTTGCAGGTTCTGGGAGGGGTGGGTGCCCCAGGCCGTGCTTGAATCCATCCCATGAGGCAGGGCCTCAGAGGAATCGGGCCCCTAAAGACAGGCACTGGCACTTAGACCTCAGGAGTCTGAGCAAGAGGAATCTGAGATGAGGGAAAGGGGGTGGAATCCCCGTGGGGAACTTCCCTTCCAAATTTTCCACCATTGAGGCAGAAAGGGGAGCAGGAGAGACTTGACCTCCACATGGAAGAGCGATGTCAGACAGCACAGGGGCTCTCAGCCCCCCAGCAGCACGTGGGGGGCAACAGTGGCATCATAAGGCATACTGGGAATTGTTCACTTTACAATGGGTTATTTTATGTATGTAAATTTCACTTCCCCTTCCAAAAAAAAAAAAAAAAAAAAAAGGTTTAATGGTGAGGACTTAACCCTTCTCAGGAACTGGAAGTCTGGCAAACCTCTTGTGGGAGCTGTCAGAGCCTCAGGGAATTCTCAGATGATCCTCAGGAAGAAGAGGGAACACCAGAGACCAATTAGTAACAGTGGGAACAAGCTGGTGCGGGCTATGATTTAATTGGAGAAAATAAAGAAGTGTGGTATCACTTGACCCTCAAGTGTTACGGAGCATTGCATATCTATTATCTTATAAACGATATTTTTTTAATGTTTACTTATTTTGAGAGAGAGAGACAGAGGGAGACACAGAATCTGAAGCAGGCTCCAGGCTCTGAGCTGTCAGCACAGAGCCCGACACGGGGCCCGAAGTCATGAACCGTGAGATGGTGACCTGAGCCAAAGTCGGACGTTTAACCAGACTGAGCCATCCAAGCACCCCTCTCCTATGAACAATATTGATGGCTCTCCACTGCCTACAGAAACAGAAAATCTAAAACTTTTTTAATGGCATTCCATACTCTCTACATGAAGCTCCAAATCTTCTGTTGGAGTCTCATTTTCTGCTGCCTTCCAGCCACCCTGGTTCCGTAGCTGTTCTTCGATGTGATTTCTGCTTGGATATCTGTCTGTCTTACTCCTGTGGTGATAATAGACAGAGGCCAGTTTGGGATTTTTAATGGGTTCCGTGTCAGAGGAAGAGCCTTTGAACAGTAGACCTGTTTGTTAATTGTCCATCTCTTACCTTTCTAGTCTCCCCCACCACTCCCTTACCCTCAACCCCCCACCCCCAACCTGGTATCTTCCTACACCACAAAAATATTTGATATCTCAGTAAAAAATAAATAAATAAATAAATAAATAAATAAATAAAAAATCTCATTCTTCATCTTATCAAACAATCACTTTGCCATTTCTTTGCCTGGTGTATTTATTCATTCACCCAAGAAATATTCAACACATATAGCAGACGTTGTGCTTGGTCCTGGGAATGCAAAGATAAGCAGGTCATGGACCCAGAAAAGCCCTGCAATTCCGAAGTAAACCAAAATAAACAGTTTCCCAAGAAAGAAGGCTCACCTCTACTTGTGAAAGTTATTTGACTTTATGGGTGACCTATCGCATCTCTTTAGAAGGGTGCCAGAGTACATGTGACTTAAAGAGGGTTTGAAGACTTGTTTGTGTTTATCTCATTGATACAATCTTTGTTTGCTTAGAATATTGAACAATTCTGTCAACCGCTGTGGTACCTTATGCCTCTTTAGTAAATACGATAGCTAAAAAGCCACATACTCTGAAACAGGATCACTCAGAAATCCCCTTTTCCAGCCCATTGCATCTTTGACTCTGAAGCATGCAAAGCCTAAAACAGCATGTCATGGGAGAGATGGTTTGGCCAAAATAGGATATTAAACAGCATATGGGTCAAAACTTGAGAAAATCTGGATGTAGGCATGTGAACGTGGCATTTTTTTCTCTTCTGACATAGATACCAAAGGACGAAAAACAATGCCTTGGACTGTATCCAATTAAAATTAAAACTATGAGAGGAAAACAAAGGCCAAAACCTTGATTTTTCAGAGATTAAGTCTGGGTGGCAAAGGTGATGGTGTCCCCAAAGAAGAGAGACAACGTCTGGGGAGGTGCTGAACCGCTCCCAAATCAGTATGTCCAGTCATACATGAATATTCTTTTCTTAGCTGGAGTATCTTAATAGATAATTTATTTTGAAAAATAATAACAAAATGTGTCAGTTTAAATTCTGTAATTCCTATGCTGTGATTTCAATTCATTTCCCACGACTTCTGCTCTTTTCTTATAGAGATCTTTAATATGCTTGTCACGAGAAGGAAATACTTTCTTCTAGGTTCATTACCTGGACAATGGTAAATAGATGATGTGGAAACTTACCTAACATGATAAAGTAAATTCTGGAATGTAAATTAACCTCCCTCTGTGGCATTCTGTTTGCAACTTAATCATTGCCTATTTAATACTGATTTTCCCAGCCCCTATAGCGTACGGGAGAGAATGTTGTAATCCCAGACTTAGCTCCAACCAAAAAAAATTTTCCGCATACCATATCATTTGGCGAAAAGTTTTGCCTTGAATTTTCTGCATCTGGGTTAGATTTTATGTATTGATGTTTCA